>NC_061490.1:15581136-15945240 GCF_022539355.2 Hippoglossus stenolepis
CACACACACACACACACACACACACACACACACACACACAAGGCTCCTACTCTTCATTAATCTTCACAGTGCAGTCTTTGGACTGCAGAAGGAAATAGTGTAACAGTCAGCCAGAGTTCCTGTATTGAACAACTTCCAGTATTCAGTGTAAACTGATGCATCACCATCTCCGAGACAGCAACATCACTGGAGACACATCTAATTGTTTTCTTTATCACCCTTTTTTTGTGCTAATCATAAAACAATTAAAATCCATTTTCTCATTTCCTTGCTTATGGAAAGCTGCAGAAAAAATAGAATGCGTAAATTCTGTTTTTGTTATTGGATTGAGTCACTTGCCAAACTCATTATTTCCACGAGTGCACGGTACAAAGCTCCTGATAAAACACTGACTAGCTGTGACAAATGTTTTCATTTTTCCCTATTTTATGCTGACGCAAGGATCTTTTTGTCAAGCATCTATTGATTTTCGCAGACTATGGTGATATACAGGTAAACACAATGAATTTCAGACTGTGTCCCTCTTTGTTTGTTTGCGTCTTTCACTCCGGGACAACACTGTCCTCTCCCAGTGATTAGCTTGCTTTGGTTACCCACCAGTAACAGAGTTGCTCTTTTGAAGTCGATCAGGTCTGTTTCTCTCACTGAGCTGTAACCTCCCGTCTCCATGGACTCAATTACCCATAGACTGATTCTACATGGCTGTTGTCTCCACCATCCTTTGAAAGATAAGTGCATCCAAGAGCAGAAAACTATAGACAGCAGTAAATAAAAGTTTTCTTGTTTATATTTTCTGCAAAACCTTTGATCCTGAATTTCTGTTCAGAATCTGATTAAGCAAACTTGGCCACTGGATAAAACAGTTTTCTACTTGAGGTAGATTCTGCAGCTGTTCTGGAGCTTTCAATAAAACAACATGAGCTTCATCAGCTGATGAAGGCTGTACATAGCTGTCATGGAGAAGAAGATCCTCCAGTGTCCATTTGTTTGACCACTTTAAAGACTCAAGATCTCTCTGGACTTGACTATGCAGACAGCAGAGATGCGCCAGGGTCAGTTAACTGGTCAGTTCTTTCAAACAGGTGGTTTTAACTTTCTTTAAATGCGAATGACTCCTGATCCGTTTTTTAAGAAGTTCCTTAAATGTCAGTTATCCTTGTTTTTCTGGATTTCATTCCATATTATTTTCCCAGAGCCCTTGGTATCTCTCTCATTAATTTATTCCCTCACCTCAACCTTACTGGAAACTAAACTTCCCATCACCATCGCCTCAAAACGCTGGCCTGGAGACAACACACGCAGACACGGCTACATATAAAAAGCTCTCTTACAGCCTCCAGGCTTCTTGCTCTGGTTGTCACTGTTTGTCTGTTATTTGTTTGGATACACAGAGTGCTCGGAGATTTCAGTTTTGAGAGGAGACGGTGAAGAGCAAGTTCAACTCCTGTATATATCCTTTGTTCCTGTCTGTCGGTTTGCCACCCACTGGCTCCTCAGCATCTCTCTGTATTTATCTCATTTATATCTCTCCTACAGAGGGGTGGAGATCATTTCCTGTTTCCCTCCACCTTTCTGCCTCTTGCTTTAGGACAGAGATAATTAATCTCTCATGAAACTCTGAGCCCTTCTCTATGCTTACATATCCTGTGTCAGTGTGTATGTGTGTGTGTATATATATATGAGTGTGTCTCTATTTGCATGCATGCATCTAAAATTGTGTGTGTGTGTGTGTGTGTGTGTGTGTGTGTGTGTGTGTGTGTGTGTGTGTGTGTGTGTGTGTGTGTGTGTGTGTGTGCGACATGCTAATTTGATTAACTGGTGTAAACAGTTATGCTAGCGGTAATGACTACCAAGCAGTCTGCTTATCATCATGAAGATAAAGCCATGGATCAGGAAGTGTGCGTCTGTGTGTGTCCCTGCACTGTAAGCCCAATGGGCAATGTGCCTTTGTGTGCTGTCTGAATAAGTGTGCGAGTGTGTGTACATACTGTGTGCTGGCTAATTTGTGCGTGTCCGACCAGTGCTAAAGGCTTTGTGGCCATTTTTAATGCCTGTGTGTGTCGATGGACAAATATTTAGTTTAAAGCCATTTCAACATAGTAAGGTTAGGGTTAGCATTAGGGTTTGGGATAGGCCTTTCGTGATATTTTATATTATATATTATATATATTATATTAGGTTAAGTTAAGGGTAAGGGGCTTGATGCTCATGATGATAATTTCTCCAAATTTTCTCACAGGTGTAAATGTTATTGTGAAGAATAAACAATAAACACCTTTCGAATCTAGCATCTCTGGACAGCATGGCTTTACATTAGTGAAGTCAGCTAATCTGGGATATCATGTAAAATGGCACTAATAAAGTTTTATATCTTGGGCTCTTTAAATATTAGCAGAAACATGTTTTTGCTTTGCAGCTACATATGTCCTTTAAATGAAGCAATCATTTTCATTGGTCTGAGATAACTAGGATGAGCGGAGCAAAGGCTGCTCCCACAACTCCCATGGAAACATGTCCCATGTCCTACACAGTAGAACCAGTCCTCTGTGGCTTCGGGGGTCACTTTTATCTCCATCAGACATTTTGCAGGATTTGCAGGAATTCTTGTTTGTTTTTTTGTCCAGTGAAAGAGTTTTCCCTTGAGTATAATATTAGTATGTGTAATTAATGAGCCATGGGCTGGTGAGGTGGGGGGGTGGGGGAGTTTAACCAGCTTTTTGATCCCTCTCTGTCTCTTGGGTATTTGAATGAGATCCTTGAATGACATCAGTGGCACAGTTTGGCATCATCCAAATATCTTATCTCCTGTTGGCAAATTGGTCCGAGCATTAAGTTTTAACATCGTCCTCAATAAGGAACTTAACTCATTTCTGTTCCGCCGATTTCATTTTGAATCTCAAAAAATTTCAATTCAATTCAATTTAGTGATAACTAACTGAATTTTAGCTGTTGAAGAACGGTTTGCATCAATAACCTACTTATACAGTTTAATCTGCAGCGGAGTTGTATTCAATTCCACAATGTGCTCCTCTGTTCCCCTCACGGCTCTCTGCTCAGCGTTTAGGTTCACACCACTCACACACACACACACACACTCATACTTGTACATGCTACACTCACAAACATAGGCATTAAAGCTCACAAGCAGAGACGCTAATAAACAGAGAACACACAAACACGCCGGCACTCACACAGTGGCAGAATGCAACTGGGAGGCTGCTCCCTTTCCTTGCCTGGAGAGGGAGAAGCTTATTATGGAGCCTTATTGAAGGCTTCAAAGAGTTTAAATTAGGGTGGAGAGGAGGGATTAGGAGACGAGCAAGAGAAAGAGGAGGGGAGAGGCAGAGGAAGATGGGGTAAGTGAGAAGACAGGACAAAGACAGAGGGAGGGAGGAAGTGAGGAAGAAGAGAGGTGCAATATAGAGAGGATAAGATGTGGGGAGGTTGGAGAGGGGAGAGAGAAGGGATGGAGAGGGCAGGCGGGGGGGAGGAGATAGACAAATGGGAGGAGGTGAGTCAAAGGGTTTGCTGGCTCATGCTGATCTTACACTAGACGATGTTTGAAGTGATTTCAGAGTTTATTTCCTAGTGGGAGTCTCAGCACTCGCTTGGAGTAAAACTCAGTCACAGCAGCCTTAATACAGCCTCTGCTCATAATGACTGCTCTGACAGAATCAAACACAGTGGTGCTCGGTGGGAAATGGCTTCAGGTGCGAGGGCCAAAAGAGTCTGTGTTCATCTCATGATACAAAATACAACACATGCAACCTTGACGGAACATAAAAAGGAAGCATGCTGCAGTTGCCTTAGAAACAACCACAGAAGTAAAATGTTCCATCGCAATGTGATACAGTGAACCGACACGCCCAGTGTCTATCAATATCACTTGGCTTAGGGATGCTTCTCAGTGGGTTCGATTGTTTTTCTGTGCCTTCAGGTAAATGATTCAACCTGTACATTGCGGGTATTAACACAATGTAGCAGATCATGCTTCTGCTATTGTTGAATATTTCTCAGGAGAAAACAAAAAGATTTGGAGGCTTGATGAAGGATGAGTAAAACGATTCAATACAATGCGACAGCCTGAATAGACTCACAAACAAAGGACTAAAATTAACATACAATGTGTCAAAGATTTTGGGGACACAAACGATTACATTTTTTCAATTTCTTCTATGTTCAAATATACAGCGGGTTAAACAAAATCTGAATCTGGTGCCAAACTTAACACTGGAAACATTATGAGACATTGTGTCATGACTAAATGCACTTATTGGAAACATAATCATAAATGGGTCACTTCTTGAAAAGGTTTACATGCGCTAATGTTCAGAAATCACATCGGTTTCCTCAAACTGCTCACTGCTGCAGCCCCTCTTATTAGCATCTGTCGGAAACACTTAGTTTTAACTCCTGGTTCTTTAAGGGCCCCCTCCTGGTCTGTTCTGATGGGCCAGCTGGCCCACTCTGTTGTGGTTGGTCAACTTTACCAGGCTTTGTTGGGGAAGTGCCAGACTAGACACTAGGCGTGTATAATGCAACCGCATTGGGATGATGTCCAGTGACATCACAATGATGCAGGAGTATTAAAAGTACTGGACGACTAACAAGGTGTTTCAGGAGCCTCGGGAGCTGTATTGTATTTAAAGGAGAAGAGTTCCCTTTAACATGGACTTTTTAACTCTGCAGACATTTTACATCCCCCAAAAACTTTATTACACACTAGAGTTAAGAAAAACTGAAAAATCATTTTATATTAAATATGGTTACGCATCAGTGTGCAGCGTCACCCTGCGGAGTTCAGCAGGTTCATTTAAGCTCATACAGTATTTTGACCAATACTGACACAATCCACTGGACTTGTATTAGTTTGTATCTGACATTAACACTGAGGTTAACTGTTAGTTGTAAAAAGGAGGGTTGGATACACGAGGGGAAGAAGAATAGATGAAGAGAAAGAAAAAGAGTGAAGTCATTGAGATGAAGGAGAGGAATGAGAGAGAGACAAGAGGACAGAGGGTGAGCAGAGATGATTTGTCCTAGAGGGATGGAAAAAGGCTGTCAAGGTTGCTGAACATGGCGCAAAGAGAAAAGACCGGGACAAGAGCAAGAACAGAGAGTAGAGGAGATCAGAGGGAGAGGGAAAGAGAGGGGGGAGAGAGAAAAGACATTAAAGAGGTGGGAGAGAAAAATAGAGGGGTAAGAAGGAACAGAGAAGGGGGGGGTAGTGCGACTCAGAGGGACAGAGAAAGGCTGTCAAGGTCGCTAAACAAGCAGCAGGGAGAAGGACCTGGAGGGATTGGCTGCAGTGCTGAACAGCAGCGACCTGTTAGTCATGGTCACACACAAACAAACACAAACAAACACAAACAAGAGGAGATAAAATAAAAATAATCGGAGTGGCA
Source organism: Hippoglossus stenolepis (assembly GCF_022539355.2). Taxonomy (NCBI): domain Eukaryota; kingdom Metazoa; phylum Chordata; class Actinopteri; order Pleuronectiformes; family Pleuronectidae; genus Hippoglossus; species Hippoglossus stenolepis. Next base: position 15,586,542 of record NC_061490.1, read on the forward strand.
GACGACATAGATACAAAGGGATGGAGGAAGACAGGGAGAAAAAGCTCAGGGGAAAACACTAAAACAGATGATTGTAAATGTGGTTCGGCTGATTCTGAATTACGAGCTTATTTTAAAAAGGTGGCATCAAACCTCTTTAACTACCGAGCATTTTTATGACCATAACCTTGTCAACCTCAACAGCAAATGAGTAAATTAAATCAAACTAACCGGTACACTCTCTTCCTCTTACAAGCTAAAACCAATTGTGCTTGAAAATGTTGTGTATTTTCTTAAATGTGCCACCGAACACCATAGGATACATTTTGAAAGGACCATAAAGAGTTGAAGGACACACAGAAAACTGCAAAGCGGAGCTGGATGCTGTGTCTGTGTGAGTCTGTGTCCTGTGTGTGTTACTGCTCTGTGATTGCCCTCGGGAGAACAACATGGCAGAAAGCAATAGTCACCTGGGTGTGTGTGCATGTGTGTGTGTGTGTGTGTTTGCCTTAGGGTAAACAAAGCACAGTAACAAAATCAGCCACAGACTTTAGAATACATTTACACAACCCAGCACTCAAAATATAACATATACTTGTACCTGACACACACACACAAAACACACACACAAAACACACACACACACACACACACACACACACACACACACACACACACACACACACACACACACACACACACACACACACACACAGCAGATGTACACCTTTTAAACAAATGTGCATGTGTATGGTACTTTTATATGGAGTAGATGTTCCTGTCGCCCTCAACACCCACTGATTGGTTTCATAACATACAACCAACCAGGTCTGCTGTATCTGTTGTCTAAGATCAGTGTGAGTGTGAAAACCTGATTCAGTTCAGGCTCACACATGCAACAGCCATGATTCAAATCTGAAAATAACAATCCTACAGCCAACAAAAGCCATGGCAAGTCACTGAAGCCAGTGTGAGGTGTAATACCCTGCAAAGAGTGATGAGTAATAAAAGGATGATAGATTGATAGATGTTGGTTGAGGCCATATTTAAATGACTACTAAACATAAACATAATAAGAAGCTAGTGGTTTATTTCACTTTCAAATGCATCTTGATGGGAACTTATATCAAATACATGTAATTACTCTTCACTGCAGAGATATCAGGCCTTAAAGAGGCCTGACAGGTCTCTCATAGTATCTTTAGGAGTGATAGCTTCTGTTTGCACAACCTAAGTGCTGGTATGGCAGCAAGCAGTGACCAAAACTTAAACTTAAAGCTGCACAAATCATTTTTCTATACATTAACAATGGGTTAATACATAAATAAACATGTAAAATATCACGTGTACTTTACTGTACACACCATACTCAGCACCAAATAAGAAACAAAAAGTATGTAGTGACTAGCTCAAGAACACAATTGAGCATTTAGCAGTTTAAGAGACAGATTTTTGCCACATGAGTTGGTGGAGACCAAAACAGAGCCATCAGAGGGCTAGAAGCTGCAAGTAAAGGCTCATGTTATGAGTGACAATACAAACTTCATCTAGGTTTTTCTGAAGTGTTTAACACTGATGTCCAAAAAATACATTTTAGAAATGCTGCAGTGTTGGTATCAAAACAATGCCACAAATTGTTGTGTATGTCGAATTACTGCTGATGCATCTTATACTAAAATTCTAAACTGCAGTATTCACAGGATTAATATTAGAGGTCTCCTGCACTTGCAGAAAACATCAGCAATATTCTCTCCTTCTTGTGATTTGGTTTCTGAATTTATGGAAATGTACTGTCCTTGTTTGGTTTTTCCACCCAAATGAGCTCCATTTCATAACAACACCAGCAGCTCTGAACTGGAAAATGGGCCCGTAGCCTCGGAAAATGTGTTTTATTCCAGGCACTGTACGTCTGATTGATTTATTTACACTAAAAAAACAGTTGCCAATTTCAGCTGAATGTTTCATGCTGTGTCCTCTGTAGTCTGTTCTTTGAGGACTTGGCAGCAATATCAACTTTCTTATCAATGTCCCTGTTGGCAGAATAAATCAGTATATGAATCAGAATCCTGTTATGAAACAGGACTGGCACACAGCTCGGGGATGACCAGAAATAAGAGTCTGACTTTGAGCAAGACTGTAGAAGCAAACAATTATTGATGGAAATTGAACTATATACAGTAGACGTATATTTATTTCGTGTGTTAATGACAAATACTCCAGTGGATTCTTTGTCTTTCGCCGTCTTTCTTTCTCTGCTTCTATTTGTCACTTACATGCAAAAAAACACTTGCGCACTCAAACACAGATTTCCGTGCGACTATCAGAGGCGTTATCTCTGCATTGCAGACTATTAAACATTGATGTGTTTTTATTGTAACAGCAGCAATCTGGATCATCCAGACTGGATGACCCAAAATGGAAACTCTTTGGATTGCGACATCGCGGATTGTCTGATAAACAACTGTTTTGTCTGCAGTGAACAATTAAAGCGAGCTTTGCTGCTGGGACCCATTTTGGTGCGAGATAATCTTTCCAGAAACTGGTTTCCATTAGCCCTATGGGAAGCTCAAACAAGAAGAGCTGTAAATAAGACCAAAGAACTACTCGACTACTCTCACAGTTCCTTCTCTGTTTGTGATTTATGGGGACAATCTGAAAATCAAACAATATAATTGGAGTGCCTTCCTTTCCCCCTGTCTGTGTTTTGTCATCAGCACGTCACAGGATTTAGTTCATGATGAATTAACACTCTTCTCCAAACCACTTTCCCTCAGCCCTGGTCTAGTACAGTACTTTAGCCCTTGTAGTTTGTGAACAAACCCTACATTTCCCAGAATGCATTCTGGCACTCCGAAGAAAGCAATTTTATGAACGAAAGGGAAAAGAGAATGAGAAAGAAAGAGAAAGGAAGTTAAATGTATTTGGTAATGCTTGTTTTTCTCCCCACAGCATTAGCACTCACATTGTGTTGAGCTTCACCACACACATACATGACACACACCAATGTTTGCAAATCATCAAAGTCTTAAAAGTTGCATTAAAGATCATTGAGTTAGGGTTTTACATGGTTTACAGGAAACCTGGTTTGATGTGGCTATTTAGCAGCTAAAGGTGAGAGATGCTGTCAAGTTGCATTGAGAGACATGTAGGATCCAGAGTTTTTGGCTGATACTGAAGACTAAAGCAAACTATATCTCAGCCTCTGCAGCAGTGAGCAGTTGAGCCATTCTTTTTTTTTCTTTCTTAAAGCCCCCGTTCAATATGCTCTTGATCTTCCAGGAAAACAGTGTTGACTTCAACATTTGACCTCATGCGGCACTATAGGTGTAATTAAAAAAATCTAATCAATAAAGCAACTCTGCTCTTTTTGCCTGTAAGGATTATTCCCCCCGCTGTCCTGTCTGAGCAGCATGTTCAGAATCATTCATGGTGTTGCACGCAAGAGTAGAGACGGAAGTTGCTGTGTGATGAATAAAAAGCGAAAGAGCTTAAAGGGAAGTTTAAAACCTGCTTACTGTGTCAATTAAATTCTGACCTTGGAAATATGTTGTCGGAGAGGTTTACAGTTAAACAATCTTTTCCGTTCATTTCCTTTCTTCCACAGGTGTCCTCGTGGCTCAGGGTGACCGGCGAGCAAAGCCAAGACTTGACAAATAAATTCAAGTCAAAGAAAATGTGTGAATGTCTCTCCTTAGTGGTAATAAGGAATTACTGGTTCCCAGGGTGACTAATACACAGACAGAAAAGGTTGGTTTAATTCAGACGAGACTTGTGCCCTTTCCCTCTCTCCGGCTCTCATTCTCTCTCTCTCCTCCTCTCAATGTGTGTGTGTCAGCAGCTCACTCAAGCAGGATAATTCAGCTCTCACTCTGCGGATAAGGACTTCTATCCAGCTTTAGTCTGTCACAACATTTGTTCCACATTTAAATTAGACTGCTGCAGTGGGATGATTGCATATAGATTTGCAGTGGAGGAGAGGGGAGGAAAGAAGGGAGGGATGGGGCAGGAGGAAGGAAAAGAGAGGAGGAGAGGAAACACAAGGGAAGAGAGGCGAGAGGGAGGGGGGAGGTAAAGGAGGAGAGATGGCAGAGGAAAAAGGAGGGAAGAGAGAAGACACAAAGGAACAGTACTACTTTTCTCTGCCAGAAACACTCTGTACAATCAACTGTTGTTGTTTCACCATCAGTCAGGTCCCCATGACAACTGTCCTGGATTCTGATGCATGCATTTCATAAAAACACACATCTATTATAAATAGGCTGGAAATAAGATACCACTTGTAAAACAAAAACTATGCAAATCAACTCATAAGTGCAGTACTTGTGTGAATACTTCACATCCAGTCGATGGGCAGCACCGGTAGTGGAGTTATCAAGTTACAAGGTCAATTTCAGACATTTACCAACTATAGACTCAGACAAAGCTTCTATAAGCAATGTAAGTTGTCTCAGTAATGGCTGCTCACATATGTATATCAACATGGCTGTTCCCGGGAAGTTGGAAGATAACAACACACAACATCAGTCAGGTGCATGGTGGGGGATCATTTCCAACCCACCTAATACAGTACAGTTTGTGTTAAATCTGAAGTTGAATTGTATATTTAGTTTTCTGCCTAAGTTAATAGATGTCTCAATTAAAAAGTACTACAGGAAAAGTGTACTTAAAGTAGTAAAGGTACAAGTGCTCATTACACAGAAGATGGCCCCTGGTAATGCTATAATATTAAATATTTGAATAGATCAATAAATCTTTTTTTGCCATTTTAATTTGTGAAGGTGGAACTATTCTGAACACATTTAGGCTCTGTTGAATAAAATAATCTTTAACAATGCATTTATTCTTATTATTATATGTTTTGTACGTATCTTAAATACCGAAGAGTAAATTTGGTGTGAAATGAATAAGATTTGCTTAAATTGTAAAGGAGCATTAAAAACAACTACCTTTTTTTTTTAGAGTGTAAGTATCTAAAAAGTACATTATTTGAGGAAATGTACTTAGTTACATTCCAGCAATGTGAAGAATGGTGAAATGCAAAGTGTTGCTTCCTCTGTTTGTCTAAACTCCAGTGAACATGCAGTGACGTCGCAGTGACACCAAGTTGAACACAGTGACTAACAGCCTGAAAACAGCACAGGAGGAGACACACACATACGTTTGTAGTCAGTGCTTCTCTCTCCTCTGCTTGCTCTATGTGCTACACTAATGTGAGTTTGCAGCACTTCAAACATTTTGAAAACATACCAGTATTTGTTCACATCAATCGAAGATGCTAAATGGTGGAGGCCCGTCCCTCTGGTAACAATACACCGCCTGCAGTCTGTATTTATGAAGTGACTGTTATTACAACATGTCACATTACAGAGTATGGAACACAGACTCCACTACAACTAACAGGCTGTACTGATGTATGTTGGCTGACACTGGCTGGTACAGGTACAGCAGGTGGAGACACTGATGTCAAGTTGTAGAAGCTCTATACAAATGTAGGGAGCTTCCTGTTTTGACTGTTGGATGTATTCCTACTAAATACATTATAAAACCAATCACTGTTCATTCCACAGTCAGAAGTGAAGTAGTAAGCGTGTGTGCGTTTGTGTATGTGTAGGTATCTGCCATATCAAGCAAGGGAATCTTTGCCCCATCTCTCTCTCTCTCTCTCTCTCTCCCCCCACACTCCCTCTGTGTCTCCCTCCCTCCACCTCTCTAACCGATGGTGACAGTTGTTCTTTTTAAAGCAGAGTGGTTCAGAATGCGGGCGGAGCGGCTGTTAATTATGGATGGCCTGTTTATCCTCGCAGGAGCATCCAGGGAGGGAAAACATCCATTCGAACTTTGCGAGCTAACACCTCATCCGTGCTAATATGACAGGAATCCAGGCGCTGATTCTGCCGGTTAACGGCTCAAAGAAGCAGCTCCTCTAACCTCTGTGTAACACAACACGCACGATTTAAATCAACAATCATACAACACTAAGGAGGAGTGGTCATTTTCCGTCAACACTGTCGCTCCCATGGCGAAGCTTTCAAGTTGTAGATGGACAATTTCAAAGAACCAAAGGAACAACTAACAAATATTATTACATTGTGTTACTTTTGTATTTATGTGTTGATTGTTTTTCAAGAGAGTGGCATCTAACCCGCTTGCTTTGTCCAACCATTAGTCCACAGACACAAACATAATCTGCATATCATCTCATTTCTAAGTGAATTCCAATCCCTTAAACAGACCCTGGGATGAAAAGCTCAAAAAGACAGTAAGTGAACCTTGAGTTTTGTTTTTTGTTTTTTATCACAGATGTGTGTTTCCAAGGTGAGGGTTGAATCTCCAAACTTTTCAATAATTTAAACAAGGTAGAAAGAGGAAAACTAATTTTCATATTCTTTCACATATTTTCTGCATTTTTGCTTCATGAATGACTTTAATGAGGGATTGTTTATGAATAATTTAATGTTTATTAAACTATCTGATCAATTGAGAAAGATATAAGCATTCCTACATTTAATTGTGCATTACGGTGTTAGTCTCTTCTTCTGTTTTTCTTTGTTGGGGTGCAACAAGAAACTTTTCACTATATAAAATAATTTAGCATCAGTCTGAGGACGTGTCCAAGTCAAATGAGTACTGGAGAGAATAAACTCTATTTCTGTAGCAGTAGGGGATTTAGTTTGCTTACAAAATCAATCCATGAGAAAATTGTAGTTTTACAAGAGAGGAGACAGAATTGTCGATATTTGGTGCAACTTTGATCCCATTCCACAATGCAGCTCAGCAATATAGAGATTGGGAGTTTGACAGAATAGGACTGAATCAAATCAAATTTAGAATTTATTATCAAATATATTTCCGTTTTACATTTGAAAATTATGAATAATGTCTTGAGCAATAGTATTTTCAATTTCAACAATAACACCTCAAAATAAGATGGGCAGCCAAGTGCAGTCCATGTGTTGCAGAGATTTTTTCAAATCGGGCAAGTTATTTCTAAATCAGCTTAAATTAGTGACGGACAATAAACGTACAGCAGTAACTACATCTGCAGTGGTTTGAGAAGGTAGACGACACAGGCCATATTCACACTTTGTTATTCACCTCTTATTGAGCTTCACTGAAAACCTCTCTACAGTGTTGACTTGCTTTCATTATGTTAAAAAGCAAAAGACTGTCGCACGGGCACCACAGCAGTGAAATCAAAACATGCTGGAAGTTAAAGTATTTTAGTTTTTAGGAGGAAATGTTTGGCTGCAAAAAGCGGTTTCATTAGACTTAAGCAGTAGACAGCATTTTCATAAGCAGAACACTGAAAGAGAAAGACACGCACACCCGCACGCACACAGACACATGCACAAAGAAGGGCGTTTCCCATATTTTGCTTTTTTGTCGAGGTGTGTGGCTTTATCTAGCTTAACGGCCACACACGCACACGCACACACGCACACACACACACACACACACACACACACACACACACACACACACACACACACACACACACACACACACACACACACACACACACACACACACACACACACACACACACACACACACTCGAGTAGACTCAGTGGTTGACACCAGTGGCGGGGGCGAGCTGTCAGGTTGAAGAAAGATGCCTTTCTGACTTGTCTTGACCCAGGGGTGTCCTGAACCACCTAATACCAAATGGAGGGACGCCAGAAAGGCTGCACAGCTATTAAGGCAGAAAACGGGTGTGGGACGTGTTCGGGGAGGAACACCCCACTTAGCCTGCTGCCACCGTGACGTCAGATAAGCAGAGGAAAATGGGGAAAAATGCCGCATAAGAAACCCTGCAGCTCTTTTTCAGTGCACTTGGTAAGCTGCTACATTTCCCTGGTTGGAAATCTTAACCACGTACTATGCAGGGCCTTGTTGAATGATGTGCACTGGAAGCACTTGTAGATGGAGAAGCAGCTAAGCTTTCGACGGCACTTCAACCTTAAAGGGATAGTTCATGATGACACCACAGGAGCTGTATGGAGGCATTTTATGTGTTTTTTCCATTGTTTTTATATACGTCTGAAGAAGTGGTCATTATTTACTTCAATTGAATTGGATTTGCCTGCAATGCTGTTTACCCTGAAACTCCAAAAGTGTTTTGTGGACTCAGACACTTCACCCGGGTGGAAGCATGTGACACTGTGGAAAAACACATTAGCAGCTACAGTGAGAATCTCTGTACCTGAGTTTATATCAGTGTCTTTCAGTTTCATGTGACTCAGCTGAGATTCAGACACTTTGGTCAGAATATCACTAAACAAGTAAACGAGTAAACAAACTTTTTTTTACAGAATGTGTTTCCAGACTGTGAAGTCTTGCTCAGGGTTTTGAGATGAGTGTATTTCTCCCTATCTCGCCCTCAAAGCCCCAAACCAATCACTCAGCCCTCTGATGACTGAGGCTCATTTAGCTCTCTCCTGATTGGCTCCAAGGGCAAGAAAAGAGTTGGGATTGCCCCAGTGGGAGGTTGGGAATTGGAGTTTTGAAGTTCTTTATGTGTTTCTCTTAATGTCCTCAAACTCTTTAATGCTTGTCTATATTTAGTGTGTGTGTAGGCTGATTCCTGCAAGTGTGTATGCAGTCGACTGGGTAAGAGAGTGTAATCAAGAGTGTTTGTACGAAGCCTGTGTGCAAGTGTATGGAGAAAAGTGGCTAATTAGCGAATGCTGCAATGCACAGTGGCAATATGTGCTCCACAGAAAACCAGATGTTTATTGTTTTTAATAGTTCAACAACGAAGATCTCTGCAAGTGCTGCATGGTGGAAAGTGTTGCCTACTGTGTCTGCAGTCTTTACCATCTTAGTGAGAATCACATTAAACACAAAGATGTTTGTGTTTAAATCTTTTTAAAGGGCCCATCAGTAAAATGTCACAGCGGAAGAAAACTACATCAGAATAACAAATCACATGTTTTACTCCGCGAGCAATCTCTGGATTGTGCACATAATAACACTGTTCAGAGCCTCCTCCCAGCATGACTGCATTTTACTCCCGGCACGTATTCATGTCAACACAAATTGACTTCAGTGAGCTGAAGAGATTGAGCTGCGAATAAGAGCTATTCTACATTTTGCATTGTTCGATAAACTATAAATTGTGAGGGCAGGGGAGAATTATCAAGTAACACAACACGAACCCTAAACCGTAAATTATTCTTTTTTGCTCAAAATATATATTAATACAACACTGATGAACACTGAATATGAATACGGTAACTTGTTGTTGTGTGTGAGAGAGCCTGTTTGCGTGAAATCTTGGGTGCATACATCAGCCATTGGGAGAGTGGAGAGCCGTGTTGTGCGTCTGGTGAAATTAGAACAGCAGCACAGGAAGTCAAAACAAAGAAGACGGGATGAGAAACAAGAAGAGCCGTGAAGCAAAGAGACGGCGGTTTAACTAACTATAGTTTGTGTCTCCGTTTGGAAATGCATCAAACTGCAGCTGCATGTGAGTCAAAGAAATTTCTGTTGGCGAAATGAAGATTAAATATGAGGTTAAATCTGAACAAACACACAATTCCACTTTTAATTGTATCTGTGTTTTTTTATTTACCATGGTCACTAAAAAAGTGTTGAATTGATTTATTTACTTTGGGTCACAATGTCTCTCACAGAAGAGAGTTAATATAAATAAAATGATGGGAGTAAATCTGTTGAAGCGATGTGCTAAATGCAATGTTCTCTCCTTTCGTTTTGTAAATGTTTATTGAATAAATTGTGTCAATCCTGGTATCCTGGTGTAGGCTGGATTTATTTTTATTTTTTATTTTACCCAGGAGAAACACTGCTGTGCCTGAGGAGATTCACCTTTTCAAAAAAACGGGTTGGTCTGCAGGAGGTTGATTCATGAGACACATCTTTAGAATATACTCAGACATTTACACTTTCATAACATTAGTGCAGCAGAGCCTTGGACATCCTGACTTCTCTCTCTCTCTCTCTCTCTCTCTAACATGGTCAAGCTCTTAAATCACTGGGTTCGACAGTTCCCATAATTCAGCTCAGTAACATCTTGTGTAAAAAACCTCCTTGCTGGTAAATGCCAAGTCTGTCAAACTCCACCTCAGTATATCTGTTAAAAATGCAAAGATACCCATGCACGTGATGTCACACATGAATTTTTCTCTACTTCAACCAGGGTCTCTGCAGAGTTCATCATGTAAAATTCAAGACCCTTTAATACCTTTTAGTATGTGTTTTACCCTCATACAGGCCAAGGTACATTGATTAAAACCTGTCTGGCTGATAAAAAACAGAATTATTTACCAATCATAAATATGTATTGATATTTTATCAAATGTTTTTATTACCTCTAAGGAGTATACATTCCTACACTCTCTCTCTCTCCCTGTCCAGTCTCATTACTCTGCTTTTCTGTTTAAGGTATTTTTGTCTCAGTCTGTTGTTCTCTGTGTTCACCAGTTCATTACAGCTTCACACAAATCACATCCCAACCCTGTCCTTCCTCTTTTTACCAGCCAACTAATAACTTCACACACAAACACACACACCTTCACAAAAGGAAGAGACCAGGAAGTACTCACAAGCATTGGCCAATCAGTGTCCTGCAAACAGAAGGAAAATCCCTCTAGATTGGCCCACCAGATTTATACGCACGCACCTTGCACGCACGCCCACACGCACACACACACACACACACACACCCATCCATGCACACACACACAAACGCTCTTCTATAGGTTGGGTTACCATAATGCCTAGGGAGTAGCACCAATACAGAGAGGACACTGGGAAGGACTGCAGACACACACACATACGTATACGTATACCAGCTCCCTCACACACATACACTGGGGAGCTGGATAAAAATACTGTGCTGACAAGTCAATTAATCAGATGTGAAGGTGCTGAGCAGAACAATCCCTTACAAGGAAGCAGTTCAAAAACACTGTGTGTGTGTGTGTGTGTGTGTGTGTGTGTGTGTGTGTGTGTGTGTGTGTGTGTGTGTGTGTGTGTGCGTGCATGTGTGAGAGAGAGAGATACACTTAAGTTTCTGTGCTTAATAACCTGTGTCATAAATTGTTGATCTGAACATTTGAAGAAATATGTTACAACAGCTTCATTCTCATTGTGTTGCACTATGTTTGACTCTATTTTGGTCCCAGTTTTTGCTCCTACATGAAAATAGCATTACACTGGATCAGCACAGTAGGTGTGTCACATGGAGTGAATCATTGCACAATAAAACCCTTAAAACATTGTGTTCAAGGTATTGTGTTGCAGTCGGTGCACTGTGTACCCACAATGCAGTCTTTCACATTTAAAAATGTGAAAATCAACTGCCCGTCTGTTAAATATCTATAGCTACTGTTCAATTAAAAGTATAATTGAGAACTCCACAGGCAGCAACAATAAAAATTACATTTTTAAGTTGTTGTCATCAAGAGGAGACAATCTCATAAATGAACGCTGTGATGTAAATGATTATAGAAGTTATTTTACTGCAGTCAGTTTAGTCTAATGCCCCCCCTCCCCAGTCCACAGTATGCAAATAATTATGTGTACATTAAAATGAACAAAATTAACAGAACAAGCTCAGTCTGTAACTCTGCGTCAGTAGGAGGTTCTGCAACCATATCTGAAAGACTTAAAGCTCGGGTTGGTAATCCTGGAAAAACTATCATGCGCCGGCTTCAGATACATTAGGGTTGGGGGATGTCAACTTAATTAGCATATGACGATGCATGCAGTGAAACAGAAAATGCCAATGGGGGGGTTGGGGGTCGTCTTTACAAATTTTCTGACTTGCAGACACACACGCATACACACACATACAGTGTGCCTCTGCGGCTTGTGAAGACTCCGGTAATGCGCAGTGGGACCAGGTCGGTTATTAACAGACATGAACTCTAGCCAATTATTTCATTCAGGCCTTATGAAATGATTGATTGTTTTTATTACCGTCCTGTGAGGGCCACAAACACCGTCTTTTGTTTTTTTTGAGGCGATTTTATTTTTTGGATGGCTGGACATGGGAGGATTTAATCAAATAAGATTAAAAGAAAGGGTTGCAGAAACAAATTACTAACCCTAACTTTAATCACTACCAATATGTATCTGTGAAGGGTTTACAATTATGTTGCACTATATTAGAATTATTGAAATGGCTTGTAAAGCACATTTTTAGAATATACCAGCAGAAAAATAACTCAAGGAGGAACGTCTAACTCATTCTTTTTCTGATTAACTCTTGTCGTAGCATTTGGTTTTAACCAAGGCACAAGATTTATTGACTTTTTGTGCTCCACCTCACTGCACCGTGCTGAAACTGCTGGAAATCCCGACTCCACAGGTGGGTCAATAACTTCGTGGAGTAAAACAGTGTTAATGAAACGGACTTCATAACTCATCAGTGGCCGGACTGTACTGTCAGCACCACTCGAGTGTGTTGAATCTGGCTTGAAATCAACAGTGTGACTGACTGGCTGACATCTCCTGAGCGGAGCTGAAAGCAGTCAATCAGCACTGGGTACTGCAGTAATGACAGGGATGTGTGCGCTCCCTCAGGAAGAGCTGTCAGGTCACTGGATCAGTGCCACTCTGAGAGAGAGACACACATGCACAAACACACACGCACACAGACACACACACACGCTTCTAAAATATGCTGCCATTTTGCCTGTGCACACAGAGTAAAACACGTAAACAGTTCAGTGTTGACAGACTCTTGTGCTTCCTCTGTCCTGTTATTCATTATGGATTCTTCCCAAGGGATTGACGTGCACAAGTACTTCTTTGCATCCATGAATCAGGATTATAACCAACATTGTATTTGAATGGTAGTAGTTAAAGGTGGAGGATGTACCACACAAAGAGCACAGTCTGTAAAACATGGCTACAAACAGCAGCAGAGAGTGATCTGAGTTTTGCTGCTTGATGGATGCTTCCTAATCCTGTTTGTTCCAGGATATTTTCTCTGGCCTGTGTCTCAGGCTGAGCAACTACATTTTCTCAGTTTGGATCCCTACACGACAAGAGCACTAATATGTTTTAAATTGGCCTGAGCCCTCGGGTAAGAAACTACACTCCCTCCTTTCGGGTTCCTGTGTGACAGAGGAGCAATTGTAATATAATGGACCTTGAACACAGACTCACTCTCTCATCAGAGGTGAGGAGTGAATATGTTTCACTGTGGATTTTTGGTTGCAACCTTCAGTTGTTGGTAAAGATTTTTACAGTAAAAATTTGACAAAAAATTCATATACAAGAATAAAAATCATGGAAAATAACTGTTTAAAACAATTATGAGCATTAACATTTGTAAAGTTTTTGTTGAGATAGTAACATTTCCAGTTCAGCCATGACAGAGTTTGTCTAGATTTGGAATTAGGATCTAATGTCATTCATATGGTCTTATTCAAAATTCTTCATCATTATAACACTGGTAAGTGTCCTGTAAATGAAAATATTTATTTAACATGAGCACTTCAACTCAATTCAATCATCAGCTCAGAATTTAAAAGGAGACATTCTGCTCAGGTTAATAATTCTCATTTGGTTACTATTTGAAAAGGTTTACATGCTCTAATGTTTAGATAACACATCACTTTCCTCGTACTGCCCATTGCTGCAGCCCCTCTTTTCAACCTCTGTCTAAAATACACTTGGTTTTAGCACAGGCTTTTTCACTTTACAGTACTTTTACATACACAGAAACACTAGAGTAAAGAAAAACTGAAAAAGCATATATCTCCTTTAACTTGGTCCAGTGGTGGATATCCATACCCATCATCATTATCAACCTTTGACTCAAAGCAACACATTCACAGCTTCCGCCTGGGTCTGATGAAAGGCTGTCCGAGACAACATGGCTGAAGTGAAGACACTCTAACAGGAAGACGTAACCCAAAAAATACCAGAACATTTCCATTACATTTCAAAGTTCTCACTTCCGCAAATCTGCGACTCAAACTCTTGACCGCTGAGCTCCTCCTTCTCTACCCACTGTGTCCATCCATTCCCTCAGCCTCACCTCCACTTCCTCTTGGTTTAACCGCAGCAGAATTACTTTTTGACTTTGGTCACCAGAATCAATTCATTGCCATCCAGAGTCCTCACATCAGAGCCTCTCCCATATCACCCCTCCACATAATATTCCCCCCCCCCCGAGGAGAAAAGGTCAAACGGTCGAGGTTTGCACTCGCAATGGGGACAACTCAGGGAAAATCAGTTTGCTTCTCTGCCTGTTAATACCCTCATCTCTGGACCTATCATTTATATGTAAATGAAATGTGTTTGTTGAACGGCTCAGAGAGGTGCAGACAGTTCAGACAGAGTAGACGGACTAGTAGACAGGTTGTTCTAATGACCTTTCATATCATGCAGTGACACAGTTGTTTACAAACAAACAGAAAGCGGTCCGACCTGTTTACCAATTAAACAGTTGTGACAGATGTGTTTACCTTCCACAAACACCGCCAGCCTCGGATGATTTTAATATTCATAACTAGCTTCTCCTGAAAACCTCAGTCATACAGGAGCGAAATGCAATTAGAATTAAAAATAAGGTGAATGTATTTTGAACCCTTAGGACGAAGGGGGGAAAATGAGCATGATTTCTCAACACATTGTAAAAGTTTAGTGTCAGGTGCGTTCCTGTTTGCAAAAAGCCTTAACTTTAATAAGTCAACTTACACTGCAGGGCACGGTGTAACTCATTTCACTTTACAAAGTATCCAACGTCAGGAAGATATCACATTTCACAGAAACGTACAAATTGAGCGTTCTGTAAGTGCAGTTTCTTAATGTTCATTTGTGCCGAGCAACATGAACAAAACGAGCCGCCCTGCTTGGTAACGTTAGACCATTGAACCCATCAAACAGCATGAGGGATTAAGGCTGTTTCCGTGGCACGGCTCTCTCCAGAGAGAGGACTCCAGAATACTTCTGCAGGACTATTGCCTCCGACTTGTGGATTTGCCTTGATTTATTGCTTTTGTTTTCATCATTCTCAGCAGTGCTGCTGACTACAGGTGTAGCTGTGCGTATAGAAATTATTCATAATTTATTTCGTGTTTACAGCTTTTTCTCAGCTGGTGCGGACAGGTGGGGGTGTGGAGCGCAGAGAGAGGGCGAGACGAAACATTGAGACAGAGACAAACAAGTTAGGGAGAGGTAAGAGGAAGAGAAAGACGTTGAGTGAATACAGAGGGTTAGAGAGGCAGAGAATGATAGAAAGATAAAGAGAAGAAGAAATGAATATATTTTGATAGAGACTAATAACTGGACTTACCAGGTACATTCTCATGTACATGTTCTTCTCATGATGCGTGATTATTTACTCATGCAAGAGAGTAGATGTTAAATTTAGACAAAAATGCTACTTAACTATGGACTATGGACAATGTGTCTTCACTTCCTCAGATTGTACCAAACTAAAGCTATCCTGGATATATCCCTTTGTATATTTCTACTACGGAGGACATTAGTCAGGCAGAAATAAATGTCAGATCCCTGTTACATCTAACTACAATATATCTACTTGTTAGCAATAAATGATCTGGATCAGTTTCGCTGAGTGCACTAGATTAATGATTTGCCTACAGATCTGATTTTATATCTTTTACAAAGGAAGTCAACATTTCTTCAAAATTAGATATGAGCCATTTAGAAATGTACAAAGATAATACTTGGAGGAAACCAAGCACAGTGTGTGCACGATAACACTTTTTTCTGTTCGAGAAATACATTTATTTTTTACCCGATAAAGAATGATACTTTAGGACAGAGTGATAAAAACACTCCACTTGCAAAATTTCATTTTTCATATCAGGTATCACTGAAAGTAGAAATGAGCCATATGCCAAGAAGGGAAGTGATTTAAACTCACTGGTTTGAACACACACACACACACACACACACACACACACACACACACACACACACACACACACACACACACACACACACACACACACACACACACACACACACACACAGTTCTGCTGCAGGGGATCATATGACCTCAAACGCCCCATGTGACCCCTCAGAGCGACATGATAAGCAGACAGAAGGTCAGTCTTTATGGGCACTAAACGCTGCCTTCTGCAGCTGAACATGGTCCAAATTCATTCACGCTGGCACAATTACAGCCCCCTCCCCCCCTCCCTTCAGGGAGAGTCTGTCTCCCATTCACTTCAGAGTTAATCAATACTTTGAATTAACAACTGCAAAACAAACCAAACAGACAATTTCACGAAGAAAAAGTGCAATAAGTATAAAAAGTAAACTATATCTTCAATTTAAATGCAAAACCGTGTCCCTCAGTGTCGGGGTGTGTGTTTGCACGCTGACTAAAGTATGTTTGTCAGTTGGAGTTGTTATTTTTCTCTGCAGCATACGCCTCAATGGGCTGTCTGTCTTTTTGGATGGAGCTGGGCAAGATAAATTGACAGCTTCACACGCAGACACACACACACACACACACGTGTAAAATATACACAAGCTTTGCGTGTGTGAGGCGCCACAGCGCGCCAATGTGCGCACACAACTCTCCAAACTCAACCGCATGATCACGCACACATATGCAGAAACACAAGAGGCAGTCATACATCTGCTGATGAACTGAGTGACAGTTTATTTTCGGGATGTAAACGGACAGAAGAATAGACTTGATGCTTTGAGGCGAAGGAGAGCAGAGTAAGCAGAAGAATATGAGCCGCGCTCACATGCTCAAGGGTGAAAAGATTCCACATTAGACTACACACACACACACAGTGGCCTTTGTCGCTGTCGTGCAACTGTCTGTCCACGTTGGATTCAATGACCATTACTGACAGATCTGCTGAGAGAGCTGCACGAAGCCAGATAACAAAGGGAGGATATAGATACGTAGATTCACTGGTCACCCACACGTCTCTTTAATCAATCCTGCGGCAGATTTAGCAAAAAGGATTAATCTCCAAAGCTACACTGTGATACAGCATTGTACATAACTGGATCTATTGTAATAAAACTCCTCTCTCTCATACAATTGGATGTCAGACCCCTCCTGGATAAAAAAATGTGAAATAGGAAAAGAAAATTGCAAATCTTTCACAAGTCTCCATTGAGCATGGATCAACAGCACAGCAAAAAGAACCAGTGACTTGGATCACGGCTCGAGTTTTAAAGTGAATCGTTTCGAATCAGCAGCTGCTGAGGCAAAAGTGTGTTTAATTAGGACGAGTACGTTCTGCAACATTTTCCATTTTGCGAGCACGAATAACATGACATAATGTGAAAAGAGAGAGAAACGTAAAGGCCACGAGAAGAGCTGACTTTGGAGATTTTCCCTTCCAGTAGTCTAACGTTACACAGCAAGAGAGGAGGAGGAGGAGGAGGAGGAGAGAGAAGCAGTGAGGAGGAACAGCAGAGCAGAGAGGTGAGGTCACAGGGAGGAGGGATTATATACCCTTCACCTCCTGCACACGTCTTTTTCAAACCCGTTTTAACGTGTTACATGTCGCTTTTTCTCTCTGTTTTGTCCTCAGGCTACGCATCACATACATTTCTCCTATGTTTCTCCTCTACACTCTTCCTAATCCTTCCCACATGACTTTCTCCCACTCTTCCACCTCCCTCCTGTGACCAGATGTCCTCCACACTTTTGTCCTCATCTCCTCTCTCCTCTCCACTTTTGGTTTTTGTCGTCATCCTCCTCCTCCTGCCTCTCCTTCCTATATGTGACAGATTTCAGTCCCTACTCATCCTCCCTCTTTCCCCCTCTCTCTTCCACACATCCAATCTTGCAGTTTCCCCCCCTCGTCCTCTCCTCTTCTCCCCAATTCTTCCACATCCATCACTTCCTCCTCTCTCTTCTCCCCCCACTGCTGTCCTCTGCCTCAGCTCTCTTCCTCCTGTTCACTCTCTCCTATTGTCTCCTCCCACAACCTCCCCACTCGTTCCCGGTCCCAGGGCTCGTTAAACAATGTCCACACTCACCTGACATCATCTGCAGAGAGCCGCCTACAAAGGTGACAGTGTGTGTGTGTGTGTGTGTGTGTGTGTGTGTGTGTGTGTGTGTGTGTGTGTGTGTGTGTGTGTGTGTGTGTGTGTGTGTGTGTGTGTGTGTCTGTGTGTCTGTGTGTGCACGCGCACTATGGACTAAACCCAAAGAGTGTGAGCGTGCATGTGTTGCTTTGGAGAGGAAATAATGAGAGTTTATTCAAGCAGTGACATAATGAAGAGGTCCAGGAAAAGTATCTTTCACACGGAAAAGGAAACTGAAGTCAAAGTCAGACGAGAACCGGTGACAACGACAGAGGCAGAGATAAAGAGACGTATTTTGTAATTGGAAGTTTTGGAAGTTTTGCAGTCGACTTTAATTGCTGCAGAACAATTGGTATTCACCAGCGGAAAGCACACAAGCTGTTGGTGTAGAGACAAGTGGCCAACCCTCTGTCACACCCACCCGCCTATCACCCTTCATCCCCCTTTTCCCTGTCCAACTTTGTCTGTTATCACTCACACCTCACCTCTCGGTCCACCCATCTGTCCAGATTTTCCCTTTTCTTCAGTCTTACCCTCATGCCATTTTTTTGGGGGGGGACTACAGATCTGCCTTTGCCCCTTTTCTCTCCCTCTCTCTGTTACGTTTCTGCTCCCTGGACCCTTTGAAGTCGGCTCATACCTGCTGTCACATACCACCTGTTCAGTTCTCAGCCGGACAGGACTGCATTAAAGTGAACTACACTAACTCTGATGGGACAGCACTGAGCTGCACCAGCCTGGATGAGAATGGACAGATCCAGAACAGGGGGGGGAACGAAGTCGGGATCGCACAGAGGTGAATACAGTTGTTGTCAACGTTGGGGGCCCAGGTCACTGCAAACATACTGTGGACCTGATTATGTAAAGCAGTTTTGTGCATTTTATTGTTATTGATTGTTTGTTTTTATACTCGTGTATTAGACTGTAATGTGTCTACTTGTTCTGTGAGTTACTATTTGTACCAATGGGACAATTGTTTGTTGTACACGATGACAATAAAGGCATTGAATAGAATTTTGGTTTTATCATTATTTTTAAACAATAATATTTAAATATAACACAATATTATTTCTTTTTTTTTAACGATAAAAGATGATGACAAAATAAACCCTTGAGATGTCGCATCAAATTTTTTCAGGAGCACAAATACTTAACTTGCAAAAATCATACTTTTCTGTTACTCTTTTCTCTCCATAAAAACAAAACAATATTTCAAAACAAACTAAAACTACAAATACACAGAAAAAAACACAGACACTTTGCTCACCCACTCCTACACCCTCCCCCAGCCCTCAGATGTTCTAAAAGAAAAATTAGATACAACGACCTGGAAAATAAATCCATTACATCAGCATAAAGAGCAATTGAAGTAGTTTGTCTTCTGTCTATTTTTAACTCTGGTGATTGTAAATACACACAAATTAGAAGCAGAAACAGGCCGTTTTTAAGATGCTGCAGATGTCCTGCAGCAGCAGAAAGACGTAACACATCTCAAAGAAAGAGGAGGAATAACCCAGTTGGATGGATTTGTACATGACACCCGGCTTCTTTGAAAATTGTAGTTTCAAAAAGATCTTACAGTATATAAAGATTTACACGGAAGGAAAAGAATTTCAAAAAGACAATTAAACTTATTTGGAGATGAACTGAACTAGACTGGTAACAATGAGGGATTTGCAATTTGGTGTCATTTGATTGACTTTAACCCTCAGAAGTCTCATATCACTGAGATATGATCACATACATTCGATGTTTAAGAAAACTACATATTTTACACATATAAAAATCCTACTTTATCTAAGTGAGTTAATTCAACGAAATGAAGTCAATTCAAATGAGTTAATTCAAAGAAAGAGATTCAATTGATGATGATGAAAACCTTTGTGGAGACGTTTACTTCCTGTAGGAACTGAAGAACTGCATCTGAATACAGTTCCACGTGGGCTTTAACATTGAGCAATGCTTTTTGCCATTTGATTTATTTCAGTGAGAGCTGGCTCTGATCTTTATCATGGTCATTTCAGTTCAATTCAGAAGAACTCATTTCCGTTTTAATCTGTCCTGTTTGACATTGTTCTGCTTTGCTCTTTGAGTTTCTGCTCTTTTCCTCCCTCTCGCTCCTCTTTGATCCGGAGCAATAAGGTAAGTTGAAAGGTTGTTCTCTGACCACGACTACTCTGAAATCCTGAACAGTGACATGAGCATCTCTACAAACTCAAGGAGAGAGGATGAAGTGTGTGTGTGTGTGTGTGTGTGTGTGTGTGTGTGTGTGTGTGTGTGTGTGTGTGTGTGTGTGTGTGTGTGTGTGTGCGTACGTGCTCCCAGGTGACGGAGCATGGACGAGAGAGATACTCGTTTGATCCCTGGAACAAAGAGGGAAGGGAGGGCAAAGGAGAGAGCAGCAGCAAGACAGTAGGAGGGCAACAGAGAGAGAGACAGGCAGAGAGAGAGAGGGGTGAGTGAGAGAGACATAGCTGAAGGATGAAAGAGAGAGAGACAGGAGAGAGAGAGAGAGAGAGAGAGAGAGAGAGAGAGAGAGAGAGAGAGAGAGAGAGAGAGAGAGAGAGAGAGAGAGACAGGGGGTTAGGAGGGATCAGGCCTCACGAGAACAGAGCTTTGTTGAAGGGGGTTTGAAGATCAGGAAGAGCTTTGTCAAACAGAGTGAGAAGAGGAGGAGAATTGTTGTGTCCAAAAACTGTTTAGTTAAAACAAACTATTCATTTCATCATCTGTGCTGTTTACTCATCTACACACAGTAACTCATCTACTCTAGTAGCTTGCCTGATTTTGAGATTTCCTTCTCTGGAAGATGAAGGTAAACAGAGTCTAAAGTTAGCATTTTAAGTATGTTAATGTTAAAACAGTAAAATGTCTTACTATAAATAAGGTCCCTGTTGAAATTAAACTTGACATCATACATTACATCATCGGCCTATTTCCAAATGGGTCCACATCGACCATGCGCGTTCAACCAGAGATGTATAGGCTAGCTGTGTGGACGGACACTTGCACCTGTAAACAGGTCTTAGTGTATGGGGACAATATTTGGATCCAGTTTTGCTCCTTTTCCACGGTCGGAAAACCCACCAACATCTTGCTTTTGTCTGCAATGGGAGAAAAGATACAATGTCAGTGATGGAATCATGACACCCAGGTAAACATGTTTATTTTCTTTATTGTGGCCATCTAGATGCTGACGCTGCATCTTTTCCAAGACTTTATTTTATATATTTTATTTATTTTTATAAAAAACTAATTTCTTTAAATTTTTCTGTGGTGCAAGATTCAACATGTTTTGGTTTGGATTTTCGATGAAGAACATGACTCACAGAGTAAAAAAAAAAAAAAAGCAAACTACTTGCGGAAGGATTCTATCCTTCTTATTTATCGGGGTTACCCATGTTTAATAAACTGCGCTATAATTTTGGTTGCCTCAATATAAGTCAACAATTTTCAGTGGAACTACTTTCAGTAATCATTCCTTTAGAACATGTTGAAGAGAAGAATGTTTTAATGCTGATAGCATCATAAACAAACCTGGACATCTCACATAAACAAAATAAACAAAAACAAAACTAACCACGTAAATTGATACAGAAACGCTGGAGGTAAGTGAGAAAATACTTTATTTGGGTAATTTGATTTTAGCCTTTAACGCTATCTTTAACATAACATGAATGAACAGGGTGTTCATAGGACTGTGGTTCTCTGCGGCTGGACCGCTCCATCATCAGTCATGCTGTATGCACAGTGCAGTGAATTCCTTGCCTATGCAATCAGTCCCAGAAAACAGCCTACACTACCTGCATGACATTTTACTGATGTCAGAGAAAAGAAATTGCACAGGAAATCATTTTACATCCAGTGTGGTCATCAAGGCTCCGTATCAGCAGGTAGTGAAAAAGCGGTTTGACGTGCTGAAACAACTAAAAGGGGGCAGACGGAGGAGACGGGGAGTTGGGAGAAGAAGACAGAGTTACACACGTTTAAAAAAAGGTGTTTAACGTTTTACAGTACAACTTGGTTATTTTATTTATTTTTTATGGCGATGTTGGGTTTGTTGTAAAAGTTAATTATACATATTTACTAATTGTTTTACAATATATTCTTTCATCTGTAGATAAATGAGAAACATTGTGTGATGTTTCTCATCCAATTAAATTTTAATCTAGTCTATATACATGTATGTATTCTCTCCAAGGCCATTGCATACATTATAATGTGACTGGATCACCTTCATGCACATGTGCACACTATATTATTATGTACACAGTAAAACCCCCCAGTCTCTCTTTCCTTCAACCCTCCATTTCTTCACCTCCACCAAAAACATTTCACTGCGGCATTAAACTGTTTATTCAAGTGGTTTTGCATGATGAGAAAAAAAGAAAAAAAACATTACGAAGGCACATATATTCCTGCCTGTGCTGATATGAAAATACTGCAGTTGCTGGCTGCATTGTATTAAAACACTATTCTATAGAAATGCGGCGTGTGATTCGTATAAGAATAAATTTCACATTATACAATCTCGAAAGTTTCTCTGCGAGGTGACAGTATGTTAGGTTATGTTAACATGTCCCTGAGCAATGTTTTTGCGAAAGTGCTAGCTGTTATTTGCAATTGTGAGTTTGTATGTTTAAAGAAACTGCACACATTACGACAAAAAGCAGAAAAAAAGGATGAAATCATTGACACAAAACGCCTTCACACAAGATGGTGATACATAAGAGTGATCACAGTGCCTCACTTCTCCTGACATACTGACTATACTGAAAAGAGCTTTGATCAAGAGAGCCTTAAAATACCAGGAAAGCGAAGTGTACATCTTTCGAGTGGATGTGCCCGATGGGAATTGAAGCAAAGACACAAAATGTTTTTTTTTTCAGTAAAACAAGTTAGAACGCACAGCATCTAACAACCCAGCCCCCACATCCCAACCCACATCTACCTTTTCATTCCTCTCGCAGAGACTTTTATAATGATCCTCCAAACATGCCCAAGAGACAAGTGAGTCACTTAAAGACACAGACTTGTTACTCTACAAGTTATTAATTTGATCTGAATGTTTGGAGGTTCTGTCCTAAATATAGTCATCTATCAGAGTTTTGCAACTTGAAGTGAAATGTCTTTTCGTGTTTGAAGGCTGCTTATGTGTGTGTGTGTCAGTTTGTGTCAATGTCAATGCATGTGTATAGACAAACGCATGTATGCGTGCACACACACACACACACACTACAGTCTGATCATGTGTAGAACTCTAGAATTTATTTTAGTTCAAAGATTTACAGTCACAGACTATGTAGTGTGTTCATGTTTCTGTTCGGCTAAATGAGAACATCAGAGAGTGAATAAAACTGTGAGTTGCAGAGTATAAGAATTTTAAGTCTAATTTCTCAGAAATGTCCAACCTAATAGAAAATTATCACAATGATGATGATTTCACATCTTGGCTGAGTTGATGCATTAACTACAAAGTGAGCACGATCACACAAGGTCTTAAAAACCCCATCAACAATCTCTCTCTAACTTTAACCAAGTATCTACTAGGCTTTAACCCAACCAGACCTCAAGATCCGAGAGGGCCATTGGAAAATATTAGACCCAGTCATTTTTGGATGCAAGGACGAACAGAATACTTTGACCATTTATGCTGCGTCTTAAATTGGACACTGGAGTTAGTACACTTTGATGTACAAGGTGTACACACACATACACATACACAGATTACTGTAACTCCCCTCTTTTTGATCTCCCTCACTAATACCTTCATAAAGTTCAACAAGTCCAGAACTGTTTTGTTTTCCATTTGGCCAACTTACATAATGTTTTATTCACTGTTATTTTTATTGATCTTCTTGAAACAGTTTTTTTTTTTGTTCTGTTTTCATCTCTGCCTTGTACAGTGACCTTGAGTGCTGCCTATAAATAAAATGTATTATTATTGTTATTATTATAGTATTTTCTCTGATGTGCTGTGTGAATTCCAACATAGTCATCTTATCCCAAACATGGCAGCTGTGTGCTCACAGGAAATGAAGATTGCAACATGTGACCACAAATGTCATCCACCTAAATATCTGCTGGCTGCTTTGATAAATTACCTTGTTTTATTTTATTTTCCTCTGTTTGAAGTTTGAAAATACGTTGGTGGTTTCTCCCATGCTGCTGGGTAACCAAGATGGCGACCAATAGGGGGGAGAAATGTCAAGTTTACATGCAAACTGCACCCCAGGATAAGTTTATAGTACTTGTTGGCATGAGGTGAATAATTCGGTGAATGTCTTTGTCGACCAATGTTTCCTTGTACCACTGATCATGTGTTTGGGAAGCAGGACAGTGAAGATGGTATTTTTGGGGTAATTCAGCGATGGCCTCTCCCTCTGTTTTCTCTTCCCACCAACATTGAACAGTGTTGAGTCTAAGCTGCTCTCTCGCTCTCTCTCTCTCTCTCTCTCTCTCTCTCTCTCTCTCTCTCTCTCTCTCTCTCTCTCTCTCTCCCGTCTGTCTCCCTGTCAGACAAGAGCAGTAGAGAGTGCTGAATATGAGCTGGTAGCATGGTGAGTCAGCCAGCAGCTTTACATTTAACACATGCCAACGCTACCAGGACTGAAAAGGAACGCAGTGGGGGTGCTTTCTCTCCCTCTGTCTTGGTCTCAGTCGGTGGCTCTCTTCCTATTCATCGCCCTCTGTTCCTCTCTTCCCTTTCTTTCTATCTCATCTCTCCTTCCATCCTCCTCTCCCTCTTGCCATCCATTACCCATTGTCTCCCTTTCATTTTCTCTATTTTTGCCCTCCCCCTCTCACTGTCGTCCCCTCCTTCTCCATCTCCCTCCCTCTCTGTAGTCTCCCAGTGGTCTTGCTGAGGGGCATATGCTGTTGCAGGGAGAAGGGGATGTCAGCTTGGATTTCGACACTGTCACAACAGGGGAACACACACACACACATACACACATGCACATAGACACACACGCAGGTAGCAGGCACAGGAAGCAAATGGCTACTTATAAAATATGCCCACACACACACACATACAGTACGTGCACAGGCATACTCCTGTGCACGTACACACACATGTAAAAATGAGTCAAATGGCCACTTGTATAATATGTACGCACACACAGACACACAAACAGAGTGAAAATAGTCTCACCAGGGTAGAAAACAGTGCTTGTCTGCAAACTGCCTGACAGGCAGAAAATAGCCCTGTCTAAGGAGAGGAGAGGAGAAGGGAAGAGAGGGAGAAGTGAGGAAAAGAGAAGGGAAGAGAGGAAGGGGAAGAGGAAGAAGAAGAGGAGGAAGGAGAAGAGAAGCTGTTTTTTTTTTAAAAGGGGGAAAGGAAGAGTTTGAGGATAGGAAGTGGAGGAAGAAGAGTAGTTGAAAGTAGTGATGGAAAAGCAAAGGACAGAGGAGAAGACAAGAAGAAAATGTGTGTAATGGATAACACCTGAGGGAAAACCGACACCAATAGCATACAACTAAGTGAATGACAGTTTGTTCCTCTCATCCCTCTCTCCTTACCATCCTTTTCCTGCCAGTCTGCTCTTTTGTTTTCCTCTCTCGTCCATCCAGCTGTTCTCCCTCCTCCCCTCAGATTCTCTCTCTCAGCTCCTGATATGGTATCTATGACCTTAGCTTAGTACAGCATGGTCACACTGGCCTGACCAGAATCCCATTACTGACACCCTTCATGTGTAACATCACGGCACGGTGTGTGTGTGTGTGTGTGTG
The DNA here is from genome assembly GCF_022539355.2 of Hippoglossus stenolepis. NCBI lineage: Eukaryota > Metazoa > Chordata > Actinopteri > Pleuronectiformes > Pleuronectidae > Hippoglossus > Hippoglossus stenolepis. Next base: position 15,612,264 of record NC_061490.1, read on the forward strand.
TGTGTGTGTGTGTGTGTGTGTGTGTGTGTGTGTGTGTGTGTGTGTGTGTGTGTGTGTGTGTGTGAGCCTGTATACATGCGTGACATTGCCCTTTCCATAGCAACAACAATATTAAGTGTGGTGCGTTGCAGACAGACACACACATAAACACCAGGACACTGACAAACATACATACACAGACAGGAGGACACAGACATGGATGAATACCAAACTGAACGCAGTTAGTCACAAAAATGTTACAACACACAACTTACCACAGACCCACACACACTTTCCAGAATTATTCCATCCTTATTATTACAGCTCCCTTCTCTGAAGTTATTAATCCCCTAAATTGTTTTTTTTTTTCTTGAAACATTTCCGTCTGGGAGCCAAGCTCATTAAAACAGCACTCATGTGGGTACGGACCAGAAAAAAAGCCCTCTGAAACAATCTGTGACTTGACGCTTAGTTTAAAGCAGCAGAGAAGTTTACACAAAACATTTATTTCCGTCTCACATTACACACAAGTTTTTAAATCCATCGCTTAAACATTTATCCAACATCATTTGCTGTAGTTTAACACATTTGCTGTAGATGAGGAGCATCTGCTCGATTGCAGATGAAGGTTGCAGGGTGCATGTTAATCAATAGCAAAGTTTGCAAATACAAACGGTCATTCAGGGGGCAGTTCCTCTCAACCATAAAACAAGGCTGGGTTTAAATAACCTTAAACAGGTATGATTTAAAATGTATGTTTAGTTTAACAGTGCTATACTGTATTTGTATTGGGAATTTTCATAAAGTCGTTAAATTACACAAAAACTAATTTTTACCACCTCACATTTTATGGCCCCATCAACCAGTCAATTTGAAGAAAATATCATCTCCCCCTCTGGTGGATGGGGTTCATGTTATGTTGTTGAATAATGGCCGTTTTGTCATTATCACTTATGACCAAAACGCATTTTGTGAGACCAGAGTGACCTTGACCTTTGAGAAAAAGTCAAATAGTTCCCAGTGAGCATCAATTTTTGTTTTTGCTTGTTTCAGCTTTTGAAGTATTCATAAAAATAAAAAATGCTTTGAAATGTTGAAAGAATAATATTATAAGTTGCCATTAGGACACAAAGACTCCCATGTGGTGAAAGACCATCTGAAGGCCCATACTTATAGACTACAGGAGTAATTAGAGTTGACTTTAATGGGAGAATGATTTAGATTTCATTGGGGGCTGTTGAAATTGCTGCATCAGCTCCATTGTGGCCATATTGTTTCTGTTATAAGGATGTAACTGGCAGCCATGATGCATTTTATCTAGGGATGCACCGATATGGAAATTCTTGGCCGATACGATACCGATATTTAAAACAACAATCTAGCCGATAGCCGATACCGATACCGATATTTGTTTATTACTTGAATAATATGAAAAACAGAAAAAGTGACAAGTGTAACTTTAGATGCCATGGATGTTCACACCGGACCCGCATTTCTCCGCGCCGGTCAGCCCGCGATTCTCCGCTTGTTGTCGTATGTAACCCGTTCCATGTCGGGTGTCGGGGGTAAATGACGTATTGTCCAAGCAAGCCTTTAGCCCCCCCCTCTCTCTCTTTTTATCTATATGACTGCTTGTGTGGCTGTAGTGGATGGGCAGAGGGGGACATTTAATTATGTGATTGGGAAAATTGGGGAAATTAAAACTCCAGGACAACAGAAGGGGAATACAAAGTATGGGATGCATATTTGATCATTTATATCATATAAAATATGTCATTTATATCGTTTAAAATCATTTTTCAGTCTGTTTCCTGGCGCGATACGCTCGCTCGCACGCCGAAACCATCGGTGAAGGGCGCTGGCGCGGCGCGGCGCATCGCAGCCCATGTGAACCGCACAAAGGTTTAACAGGGGGGTGGATGGGAGGCGCCTGGCTTTCCTTGGCGCTGCGCTGCGCGGCGCGGCGCTTCACCTGCAGAAAACATACCAATGAACATCGGCCAATGTTATCGGTGAAAGTCAAGTTTATTACCGATACGCCGATGGCAGTAAACGAGGCGAATATCGGCCGCTACCGATATACGGCCGATACATCGGTGCACCACTAATTTTATCAAAAGTTTAGGGAGCACATTTACAGTATGTAGTATAAAACACGTTCGGACCTGATGCTCAGTAAAACAATACATCGGGATTTCTGTCTCCTTAGAAAAGACTTTGGTGAATTGTTGCCCTAATAAAAAATGGAACAATGAAATTTAAATGCAACCACAAATGCATAGATTTGAATAAAAATCACAGTAAATTTGCACAAAGACTTATCAACATGCAATACTGCAGAAAGCACCCCATGGGTCACACTCAAAGCTTCTTATCTGACCATATATTATGTTCCAGCATACAGATCCAATATGGTGGCTGTCAAATTCAACAAGGTTGGCTGATTTTTCTGCAAATTATTTCCAATGATTAATGGTCTTATTACTATAGCCGCCCCTCCCTGCTCCTCAAACGCACACGAGAGAGATACAAGTGTATGATTAGAGGGCTAGAAATGAGAGGAAAGAGAAGCAGGGCAGAAAATGGAGGGAGACAGAAGATGAAAAAGCAGAATGAGGAGACGAACACTGCCTGACAAAACTAACATGAAAGTGATCTTACAGTGAATGGGGGAACTCTTGCGTAGTTACACTGATTGATTCATTTTCTAACCGTCTTACAGCAGCTCTGGGGTCTTTTACTTTTTAGGCCAAATGAATGACGAACAAGGTCTTTGCCCCAAATACTGAAACAAAACAAGAAAGAAAAACCATGTGAATCAAGGGTTTGAAAAAAAAAAGGGCAAATTAAAACAGGGGGAAGGAGAACAAATCAAAATGTGCACATTACTGCCAAAGTAACTGCGTTAACCACAACTGCATTAGCGCTGCTTTAGTTCTTGAACTTTCCTTTTGGCAGGTGGTAAATAACTCAGCATTTAAACAATAGACAACAGGACTAAAATAAACAAATAAATAAACAACAGACACGTACTCCGAGCAGAGTTTGGCATTTAAATGTTCTACATAATACAGTGTTCAGTGGGAAATAGCAATCATTGAAGAAGTAGGGTTAGAAAAAGAACCAATTCTACTCCATTTGTGTGCATTTCATTGTATGTGTGAGGACACGCGTCTTCAGGTGTGTGTATTCATCTGTGTTTGTGTGCGTCAGGCAGCATGCTCCGTTAGATCGTGTCTGCGTGTCAACTTTTCATGTTGTTCAAACACCTGTAAGGTTTTGCAGAGAAGCTCAACGTGCTGAATTCTTGACTGGAGAAATAAGAAGTTTTGTTTTTTTTTACCTTCAGAGACTTGTTAAAAACACGTTTTGTGTTGCAGAGATCAACTGACTCCTGCTCCCGAAAGGAGGGGTTCATTTAGGGTAACATAACATCTGTTCCCTCTGTTTGCATGATGTGATATGGCATTTTCATGGTTTGCTGAGCACAAACTTCCTTGTAATTGGTTTGCTTTCCTCTTAGCGAAATGCAATGACCCCTGTTGTTGGTGATTGCCTACAAATAAGAGTGTGGAGAGATGCTGCTATTTGCAAAGCAGTTAATCTACATTTGCTTTTGATACATGTAAATGGTGCTGTTGGGGATTTGTTTCCGTTATAACATAACCACAAACACGCGTGACATTGATATGCAACCTCAATTGTCTTAATGCACAACTAAATGATACTAAATAATCCTTTATTGTATTCTGACAATGTGATTTTTGTTTGTTTTCTCATCATCGCTCTGAACTTTGCAGTTGAACGAACACTAGTAAGATGATCATTTATATCATCACATTTAGAAAAGGAACTCACAGTTTCATGTTCACAACTTAGTTTTGAATCATCTTCTTGTTTAATTAACACTTTCACTTAATAAACACGTTCATTTCATTTCTTTGCAGAGACAGACTCTAGAATATTTGCAAATATAACAAAAAAATGTAAAGCTCCTCTTCGGAACTGTGGTTTATATTGTTGTCTAAGTCCTATTTTGTGAGAGTAAGTGTGGAGGGATATGGAAAGTGGATTCCTGCTGTGCTGAACAGACGCTCAGTCTTCAGCAGAGCAGAGAAGCAGAACCTAGCAGGACAAGTAAAAGTGAATAACTGGCCTCACTAATGCAGGATTACAAATCTAAGGAATTAGATGAACAACACAAAGTGCTCAAACAAGCAACTCTGTCTTTCTGCATTACTGCAGCACAGCACTGAGCCAGGAACTGCAGCAAACTCTTGGCCTTTTGTCCTCTGAGTTTAATGTAACCATTTGTGTTTCAGGTGAGTTTTTCTCCCTGTGCACCTGTAAACTGCTCCCTCATACATCTCTCTTAACACAAATGCAAAGGATATTAAGATGGAAACTTAACATAACTTTGCAAAACTTAACAATTTGACTTAATCTGACTCAATTGTGTGGACAGGGGAAAGCTCATGATGGTCAAAGACACTGTTTCAGGAGCAGATTTTCTTTTATCAACAAGAACAGATGCAGTATTGTTGTTGTTCAGCTATTGACAGAAACATCTAACTTTTGATGTTTTACAGCAACAAAAGAACAATTGAGTGAATTTTAAAACTACCGAGATGTACAAAGCTGATTGATCAGTTTGTCGATAGAAGCCTTTCACAGACATATCTCTGTACATTTATGTTTACATTTTACTATATAACTGGTTGCATTTGTGTTTATACTAAAGTTTATGGCTAAACTGTAAAATATCAAGCCTCAATTACATTTCTTAGTCAAGGGGTTTGATAATGACATTTACGCAATCACTGCTAATTAGTTTGTGTGTGTGTGTGTGTGTGTGTGTGTGTGTGTGTGTGTGTGTGTGTGTGTGTGTGTGTGTGTGTGTGTGTGTGTGTGTGTTAATGACTGAGATATGTTTTTCATGTAGATCACACTGATGTAAATACAACGAAAAGAAAATATACTCTAGGAGAAAAATGTATGATATGTGAAAAGAGGAAAGGAAGGATGGAAGGGAGGCAAAGGGAGAAGAAGAAGGAGTCAGCCAGTCAATGGCAAAGGGAGACAGAGGGTGAGGTAAAGAGGGAGTGGGGTGAGGCAGAGACAGTGGAATGAATGGAAGAACAGATGACTATGAGTAGAAAGGTGTGATGCAAGGAGCAGGAGGAATCTCTAATTAGTTTTTTTCAGCTCAAACCTCAATAACTCACTGACCTTAATAAACAGATGATATAGACTCACACATACATACACAAATCCATGGCTGCTTGCGCACACACACACACACACACAGACACACACACACATTCTCAAACACGCACGCATAGTGTGATGAAAGTGTTACCTCAGCATTTTCCAGCTAAATGTACTCATTAGCCTAGTTGCACATGGCTGCCTGAGAAAACAACAAAGTCAGCTCCAGAAAGCACAGAGCATTCATCTAAGAGGCTGTCAGAGTGGGAGACAGAGAGCAGAGGTCTCAGCACTACCACAATCTCATGGCTGCATTATTTTCTCCACAACCGCTTTTTTTTTTCAAAGACCAAGTCTTCACAGGCGGCCCCAAATATGTTGTCATAATGAAAGCTAAGCATAATTTTCTATTGACACTGCTAACGGTTCTAACCAGGTTTATTTTCTCGTTTTAATTTTGTGTCCAAAAGCAAATTCTAGTAAGACCAGTACCTGAACCAACTCTGGTTGAGCTGGAATTTGAGCAAAGCAGTCGACCTCACACCTCTGGAAAAAATACATGCAGTATTTGTACGATGCGATGTCTCACCTGACGACTTTTACCAGTCAGGAAGAATGTAGCATATTGCATCATCTGAGAACTATGGTGCCGCATTTGTAGGGGTGTAACGGTACATGTAGCGAAAATCTCCGGTGTAGGCCCTTAAGTTCGGCATGTGTACCAAACAAATGCAGCCACTGCACATGTGGAACTTGTAGTGTGTGCAGAACTCAATTTGAAACTTGCAAACCAAGCTCCTTATGGGATTTGAGCTGCCTCTTGTTAACGATTCAGACTTGGAAAATAACTGTAACAAATACCACCTGTGTTGTTATGGCAGCAGATATACTTGGTATCAAGAACACAAGTTATAAAGACATGTTGAAAGTACTTTTTTAAATGTATTCTATCAGTAGGTTGCAGCCAATTGCAGCTGCGTTACAGTATTATTGAATAACAGTTACATTCTAGTAGGTAAACTGCTGTTCAGTTTTTTAAAAAGCAGTTTAATGTTCTGTATTTCTACATAACTGATTTTTGTGTAATGTTCCATCCCAAGTACTAAGACCTTAGGGGGGAAAAAATGGTGTTTCCAAGATTTAAAGTTGTACATTCATGAGAAATGAGTGTGTGTTCTCTGAGTTTATAAAGTTATGATTTGAGTAGAACTCTCTGAGATTAGAGTCGAAATTGTACAAGAAAGAAAGACGCCAGCATTTTCTATGTACTACATCTGCACTAGACGACCCAATCAAATTCAATGTGTCAGGTTTCAATCTCAGTCCATCCTTCTGGAGACACAAGAGGCTGGAACCAATTCCAGTGCAGACCGTGTGAAAAGCAAGTCAATTACAGGTCTAACATGCAAACAGACAGACAAGCCCTCACACCTGCACACAGGAGTCTCAAATGCAATTGACCTCTGAATAATAAAAAAAAAAGGAGAATACCCAAACAGTAACAGTAACTGTGAGAAAATATATAAAAATCAACACAGAAAGGTCCCAGACTTAAACTCAGAACCTGTTCCTGTGAGGTGACAGAATCAACCACTGATCCACCGAACCATCCGTCCCTTTTCAGAGTGTTACAAAGAAATATGCACTGACAGGGAAAGGAATGTGTTGCCTGATCTGCGTCATCATAGTGCTGAAAAAACTGTTATTTATGTTTTTATCATGTGATGCACTCTCACTCATGCTGCAAGATATAATGTTATCAATTCACAGGTACATTCTGTGTTCTGTATAAATGGCAGATCGCTGCATTGCTTACTAACCAAAGACAAACTGAGGAGCACAGCCCTTTCAAACTGCCTTCTCTATTTAGTGAAATGTTGGACTGTCTCCCACACTCAGTTCCAACAGTGCTGTTCTTCTGTGGCAGCAAAGACAAGACGACCATCTGATTCCAAGGCCGAGCTTCTGGCAGGATCTGCTGGGCAAGAGGGGTTCGTTAGTGTTTCTGATTGTGTGTATTCTAGTCTCACATGAAGCTTCAGGCTCCTGTTTGAGGTCAGGAAACTTGTGGTTTCAATAGGACAGAGAGCAGTGATGGACACACGCAGAGGGAGGAGAGAGAGACTGAGTACTTTAGTAATGTGGTTTGTAACTTCTACTTTTACTTATAACTTCTACAGCCTTTCTGGACTGTAAATTGAATCCTCGGAAAACCTTGTGCACTTTAATACTACAACTAAAGGCTGAGGTTGGGTGGGCATCAAGAGTCTGGACCAAGCTTGCTCACTGAAAACAGGTGGAAGTTATCCAAGAGGTTGAATCAGGCGTGTAGATAGAAAACTGGAATACTGTCATATATTTAGCTCCTTAGGAAAACTAAAGACACCCTGGATACAATTAGAACTTAGTGGAACACAAGCCGTCTCAAAAATGAGGCAGACTTTACTGTGGGACCTCTCAGCCTCCGAGTTGTTATCAGTCACTGTGCGCACGTAACAACTGACTCCATCTAGATGCAGCACCGGTGATCCAATCACCACCATATCACCCCCTTCAGGGGATGTAACACATAAATTCACAAGATGAGATACATATAATCTAAAGTACCCACTATCCTCGACCAATTAATTGCACAATTATTGCAAATCAATCGTGAATACTTGGTCTTACTGTGATTAAAACATTGACACAAATGAAACTTGGTGGAAGGATGTGGGTCAGAGAAGAACCCATTACATTCTGTTGCGGTGTCAGATCCAGAATTTTGTTTCACTTTCTTTAACTTTATGAGAGCGTTTCTCAACATTTTCACCACTTTCCCAGAGAACAATTCATGAATCGTGATGGGGGAAAAAAATCTGGGATCTTTAGGGGACTAATATCTACGAGTCTGTGAAATTTGGTGCAGCTTGATTGAATTTAACCGTTTCAACAAAAGTGAAATTCATTTGATTAAATAGACTGTATAAAATAAAGAATCTGTATGTATAGACATTAGGCTGAAGTGGAAAAATAAACCCTTTCAACTGCTTTTTACTGAAAAGGTTAAAGCAACACTGCATTAGTAGAGTATTTCGTTTTTTAGAATCGTGGGCTGTTGATCATAAAGTGTCATGATTTAAAATGTTACAAGTTAAATGTTTATATGGTACCTTTCATATCTTCTGTATAGTCATCTACTATTAATCAAACATTTTCAACAGGTTTTTCAATGTAATTTGACTGAGGAGTACAATATATTTATTGGCATAGAATTGAACTTTCATTAAACGCATTTGCTAAATTTGAAGTATAGATTATAAAAATGTCTGGTTGATTTTAAACAAAACTGTTGAGCTGCATAAACATTTTCATCCTCAGCAGTAATTAACTGGTTCGTGGTGAACTATGTGGCCAAATCCCAGGTGTATAAAATAATTGAGGCATTCAGAGGTCACAGTCATTATTTATATTCACAACCAAACACAGTCATTATTCCAAAAGGTGCATTTACATATTTTAAGAATAAGAGGGTTTAAGCATTAACACTACAGAAAATGGGGGATATGTATTAAGTCCGTATTACTGCTTCCATTGCACAGTCTGGATTGTTTGAAATATAACTGATACACACCATAAACAGAGACTGGGTGGGATTCGTTTCCAGTCTCAGTGTGATGTGATTTAAAGGTGAATGCTTTCTGATTATGAATGAGAAATATATTTATTTACGTTATGATTGAGAAACGCGGTATATTAATTGAGACCCAGTGGTGGTGGGATAATTGTAGAGTTCAATTTATTCATATTCATTACTCCATAATGTGCTGTATATATAATCTGTGAGAGCCGAGCTGGAGATGCAAACAAGCTCCCAGTGAAATGTTTTAATTGGCCTGTTCTATTTCCATTTCAATAGGATATCCCCTCCCCTCCTCTCCCCCTTTGTCCCCTCCACTTCTCTCAAGTTGTCCTGTCTGATATTTGACATGTTGCCGCTCTCCCTGCTTCCTGTTAATGGATCGTTTAACTCCACAATTTGGAGCCGTACGGTGCGCGGGGAGATAAAGATGAGTGATTGTGAATAAGGGAGTTTGTGTGCCACTGGATGCAGCAGGACAGGGCTAGCGCCGGAAGTTGAAAGAGGAGGAGATGGCAAAATGAAAGGGGAGACATGAAAGGAGTTGAGAAAAAGTTGAGATTTCATGAATACCGCAAGTGGAGCTCTGGCAACTGAGATGAGATGTGCTTGTGATCAGATATCATTCCAGACTGACGCCACCAAAACTGTAACCCAAAGTGATTCTCGGCAAGGCCGTCTTATCACCACTGCAATTCAAACATCAAGGCAGGTTGGGGTTTGAGGGTTTTAAAACTTTGTTAAAATTTAAAGCTATTTTAGACTAGTGTGATATATAATTTGTGACAGTATTCACACTGAGTCACATTGAAAGATTTTCACAGTCGCTCTCGTTAACGGTGAGCAAATCGTGAATCGTGAATACATTCGGGAAATGCAGATAAAACCTGAACCTGAAACACATGAAGAGCATAATCATCCAGCATGATGTAAATCAAGTGATCTGAGAGAAAACTAGGCTCCTGCACTTCCTCTAGGCTCTGTTTACAGCCTTGGGGAAATCTGGCTCATGACGGGAGACTTTGACCAATTACAGGGCAATTCAGAAAGAGGGCGCTTCTATTGGCTGTTAAACTGAGCAGCTGCATGTGCATGTCTCTGCATTGGAACCCCTGCCCTGAATCAATGGCAGATAATCTTACAGGATCGGTCACTATTCCAGCATTGGCAACAACTGTGGACACTTCAAAGCAACCCAAAAAAACGAATTATTAGAAAAAAAGAGAGTTGGACAATAAATGCAATAAAACTTTGGTTATCTGTCACATACATATATGAAGTGCATGTATCTGCTCGTCTAATGGAAGGGGCTCAGGACAGTGAGACGCCATCACAAATTGTTATTACATTATAGTCCTGGGGAGGAGAATAGACTAATTTTCTATAGCGATGCCACCTCCTGCAACTTTAATAATGCATAAACCTGAGCCAGGAAATAAAAACATTGTTACTGCTCATATTTAATTGAAACATCAAGCTTGGGAAGTGATAACTTAAAGCATAAACAAAACAAAAAAGGAATAAAAGTGTTTCATGGATGGGATAATTAAAAAGAGGGGGTGAATTATAAATACAAACAACTAACAACTATTAATGTAAAGACAGAGTTTTCATTTAAGATATTGCAAGAACTACAAAAATGCTGTAAACAAAACCACACAAATTGTTTCTAAAATACACACTTGAATTAATAGCTGTAAACAAAATAAGAGGAAAAGTATGAAAAAAAAAAAAGAAAGTCACAAGAAAAGAAATGACACTAAGAACACAAACCAAAGAAGGGAGAAGTCAATAACCTCATGGAAAAAGCATGGAAGCAGCAACATTCACAACTTCTTAATGCTGGAGTCCCATCATGTCTGCACCACAACTACTTAACAGTCTCTGGTCAGCACAGGAATCATCTCAGTCTGATTGCAGATATTTAGATGCAGATGAAGAGGAAATAGGGGTGTGTGTGTGTGTGTGTGGGGGTGGAAGAGAAGGAGAGATAGATTAAAGTGAACAGGGTGGAGAGGGAAGAAAACCCTGTCCTGTCTCCTGATGCAAAACTCCTCTTCCATAACTTCCCCTGTTTTTGTCTAATATCTATTTCTCATTTATGTATTTCTTTACTTTACATCGACTACTTTTCATTTATTCCATCAATCTATAAACTGCTCTTGTTGAACCCTTTAACCCTCATATTTCTCGCTCCAGCTTTCTCCCCTCATTTTTCCCTCCTTACTGCGATGGATTCCCTCATTTCTCTTCTTTTTTTTTTAACCCTCTGCCCCCTTTGTCATCCCTCTTTCTCCTTCCACCTCGGCTTCTCCTCATTCGTTACCCCCTCTCTCTGTTCGTCTGTGTGTGCCCTGCCATTCACCGTGCTGCCCCGGGCTCAGACATATGGTGCTCTGCTCTCTGCTATTGTCATCCATTAACACAGTTGTCAGTGGAATTACAGGCACATAGCGCAACATGCCAGGCTGTGTTTTTGATTCTGATGCTGGAGACAAAACGAGGCAGCGAAAGACGTCAGGTGTCCTAAAGGCAGAGAAGAGAAATGCGGTGTACTGCAGTTTAAACATTAACCCTCACAAGAAATGTGCCAAATCTATGGTGAGATGACAAAATAAAATATAAATAATGCTGCTTTTAGTGCATTCACTAGCTATCTAAACAATGTATACCAAGTTAATGAAAATGTTCAACTTCACTTTACTGTGATAAAATAATATGCCACATCCAACTGGTATATCAAGTATGTAAATCTCTACTGCAACAGCTACAATGGCTGAACACACAAATAATAGACATCATCGGCATCCGAGAAAGAGGGTCACAATGTTTAAGTGACACTCTGACAAACTGTCCAACGCTCACCGCCCGATGGTCGAGGGTGACAAGGTCTGGTCCTTGACAGAGGACGACAGCTGCTGTCAGCTTAGATTTAAAAAAGCTGCAGTTTTATTGCAAATTCAACAGATGCCAGAGTAATGAAAACATCCATAGAAACCACTCGTTGCATAATCTACTTAAGATGCTTTCAGACATGCACCGAACTGCACAGATCATCCGTATTTTCTCTGGAGGAGGTGCATGTGTGAATGCAAATGTCCGACAGAGACACTCCGCTGTTTCTACAGACTTTTATCTGCCTGGCCTCCTAGTATGAAGTCTGTAGAAATCCATGGGAAGTTAATGTGTGAACACAACGGGGGATCCTCCACTGGATTCACCACGGGCGAGTGGGGGGTTATCACGCTTCTAATGATGAAAAAACAAAAAGAAAAAGAAATATCTCCCGGTGAAAAAGCGGCGTCATACGCGTAGAAGAAACCGACAAAGATGTCAAGAGAGGTTGTGGTGATAAGAGCCAACGACAACAAAATCACATGATCTCTGCAGCGGACTTATTACGTCACTTCCTGCCTCTGTCTGCTGCACCCGGTGGCTCCACCTCTCGTTAATAAATATATTTGTCATTCATAATCAAAACGCATTCACCTTTAAATCACATCCCACTGAGACTGAAAACGACACCAAACTCGTGATGTGCCACTTAACCTACTAGTGACCAGGCTGTTAGCCAACATTTGAAATGGTTTCTTCATAGCCAGCTAGCTACTGTACATTCCTTTTCACAAATGTAAAACTAAGGTTTAAGGTCAATGGCCGTTTCCTGTTTAGCACCAGATCCTGTGACTTCACATTTTAGGTTTTGTGTAGAACAGGACTGGAGGCCCATCCACTTTCAACTCCACCAGCTGGTAGTTCAGTAGGTATTGATTTCCCAGGGGACTCGCCCAATTTCTGGCTTGTTACAAAAAGAGAAAACAAACAATAATAGTTCCTGAAAGCTCTATGAACCTTTGCTCTATGCTCACTGACTGAAAATGACGTCAACACTTGTGCTTTTCTTTCCACATTCAACACCAATCCTTTCACTGCAGCGTCACAGCACAGTGAACACAGCTGCTGCTCAGAACATGTTTTATGGCCTAAGTTTGATTCAGGTGTGCCAGTCAGCGAGCAGTGGAAATGCTACTAATGAATTCAGCTAACTTGCTCATTAGATCCCCCTTACACACACACACACAGACCACTGTAATGTAACTGTTAGTAAAGCTGCTTTAAGTATGATAAACAGTTTGCATATCGATATGATTAAAAGTTTCTTCAAAGTTTGCTTTTACAACATGAATGTACAAAAGGTGTATTTGATCTCATACATCCTGGATTGGTGCTTGAAAGAAATCAAGATGTGGGCTTTGTGTACAACATAAAAAACAAGATGTGGCCACTCTGATTAGACGCCTCTGTCAGATATAAAACTAAAGTTTGCATCTTTTCTGTCAGCAACAGCCTTGATTACCGTCAGCCTGATTAGACTGGATAGAAAAATCACAGCACTCACACTCACACACACATACACGCAGACAAACACACACATGCACGCACAAACTCGCACACACACACACACACTTCTAAGAAGTTCTAATTAAAGTGGTTGTGATGACAGAGCTCTGGGTGTGATGTACAGTATTGCACAGCAGACAGTATCACAACTGTGTGTGCGCGCGTGTGTGTGTGTGTGTGTTCAATTTTCGTATTGCTCATGTTGTGGGGACCTCAATCTTTCACATTACGGGGACCTTTTTCCCTTTGGCGTCAAAAATCAAGTTCCCTTTTTCCAAATCCTTACATTTTAAGGTGAATACATGCTTTAATTGTGGAGTGGGTAGAAGTCATGGTTAAGGTTAGAGTACGTCTGCAGAAAATGAATGTAAGTCAATGTAATGTCCTCTCAAGTCATGGAGGCATGAGTATGAAATACAGACACAAAGAGAGGGAGTGTGAGATAACGGCTCTATAATAATGTGTCCATAGGGAACAGCAGAGCAGAGAGCTGTGACAGCTTGTCCGCCAGCAAACTGTCAGTTACACAAACACACTCATACACACAGACACACATGCACACAACGATTCTAATCAAACCTTACAGTTGTTACATCTGATCCGATGTCAAAGTCCTGTTTAATGATATTTTTACTTTGTTATGTGGTATGCCGTGGAGATGTGGGAATTGTGGATGTTTGTGAGATAATATGAAGCAGCCGAATGGGAAACAGGTTTTTAATGACAACTTGACAGCTGATCTCTAATTTGCAACACAAGAGCACCAATCGGCTGCAGCTGCTGCAACAGCAGTGCTGCAGGATAGATGCCACTTTATGAAAACAGGTAGATGATAAAGTGAGAGGTAGGCAGACAGACAGACAGTCAGGTATGAAGATAGAGAGACAGACAGACATACAGGCAGACAGAGCCTGGGGTGGCGTGTTTGCATCTCTCCTTCATCGTCTGCAGGTTTTGATTCTGTTTGAAGTTTTCCTTTCCTGCGATGGGTTTTGTTAAGTCTTGTCAGATTGTTCTCTCGCTTTTTTTCCCTGAGTTGTCAGGACAAGTAGTCTTTAATCTTCCTTATCTACCATATCTGCAAAGAAAAGACAAATACAGCTCTTTTCCTTTTTTCCGCTCACAATAAGATGACACCCACCGGCTGTGTCCATGTTCCAACAATCTGAGGCTCACTTTGATACCATAGTTGTTAGGGCGGATGTTAAAGAAAGTGACATTTCAGATCTTTAACTGTGTGAGCAGACAGGAGGTATGTGGAGGAGAAAATTAAATCATTATTTTTGTCTTTTACATTATCTCACTCTCAGCTGGGAATTAAATCACACGCAGGCTTTAAAAAAAATTACACATTAAACAAAACAAAGCTGTAGACTGTCGAGTTTGCATATCTAATGGAAGGTTATATTGTTAAGCAAGAGATTTCCGTATCATATATTACATACTTTGCATATAACAACTGTTACAAAGTTTAAGTTCTTTCTTATGAGTGAAAAATGTAACTAGTATAAGTACATATATCATATTGCAGAACATAATATTACTCTTTAACAAGCCTGTAGAAGCAATTATGTTTCTTAGTTTAATACAAATGAGTGTTTGCAAGAGATAACTATCAACATAAGTATACAGCCGAATGGTGGAACCAATATTTCAATGGAATACTAAAGTAAATATACTTTCAGCTGCTGTAAACCACAGTTTAATGAGCACATGTACAAACTAGAATGACCCTCAGTAGAGAGCATAACGCTGCCAATGCCCAAGTCTCCTTAAATTCAATCAAGCTGCACCAAATTACACAAACGTATAGAAATCAGTGAAAATGTCCCAAAAAATCCCCTCGAACAATCGTCAATGTACTAAAAAGAGTTTTAAACTGGTTCTGAAACAGTTTTATTTTAATGCTCTTTGCGACCTAAAGTAAAGGAGACAATCAGGGAGAAAATTGTTTTTTTCTATAAACTATTCTCAATGTCTTTAGTCGGGTCGGAACCACCGGCGAGGTCAGACAAAACCATTTACATTGGGGTTAGTGTATGAACGGTACTCAAACAAAATTTGAATGTTTTCATATTAAAGTTATCAATTACACAGAAACAAAAAGATGCATTACCTCAACGCTATACATCTTTCAATCAGCTGTGTGTCTTTTTTTCACTCCTTCCCAAACCAGATTGAGGTTTTTACGACAGGAGACGGTGGAAACACTACCGCTGTTATCCACAGAGGCGCCAATATCAACGAAAATGAAAAAGTCCTATTTTTAATGGGTTCTTCCCTGAACCATAGCACATCCTTCCACCAAGTTTCATGGTCATCCGTCCAGTAGTTTTTACTTTATCTTGCTTACTAACAAACGGATAGGGATGAAAACATAACCTCCTTTGGCGAAGGTAACTGTTCAATTTTGGTCATCCTTTAAGGTTGTCAAATTGTAGTAGGATGTATTACAGCTGTTAACTGGGTGGACAATAGATCATTCTTTCTTGAACAAACATTACTCATATCATGTTTATATTTGGTTATTTAGTAGTGGACAGTAGAGGAGAGAAAACCGTATGGGGCTCAACTGAAGTGGAAACTACGCAAGTGCAGAGCAGAGAAAAGCGTCATTGAACATCCTAATCTTCAGTGACTTTGTAGGAAAGATCTGGAATCCTTGACCGTTAAAGTTAATCTCATCATAATATGGGTCTATTTTCCAGCTCACAGTTTGCTGACAGAGGAAATCATCATGCTGAGGAGAAACCAAGCGTTCACACTTCAAATTACTGGTGACCCCAAAGCACATACACACACACACACACACACACACACACACACGCGCGCGCGCACACACACACACAATACAAAGACAAGTGCACAATCGCACGCCCACACATTAACAGAGAAAGAGATACAGTAAATGAACAGATGTACAAAGAGCACATGCTGACATGCATATGCAATCATGCAGTCATGAACATGCACATATGGACACAAAACACACAAACACACACTTATGTTCATACCCAAAAACACTACTCTGCAGTTTAGTGCATTTATTATTAGTAAACCTAAAAAGAGTAATATTGAGGAAATGCCCTTCGTGTTTCTTTGAAGGTTTCAGAGTTGACCTTGTGCAGCACGATCAACAAAGGCAGGTTTTCCTTAAAGATACTACGAAGAGTATCTTCATTCACCTACATGTATCTCGCGACCCCTAAACAATTAATATGATAATACTATAAACAGAACAGCTTGTAGATGTTGACATGCTGTAACCTAATTATTTTTCTTATATTCAAATGTAATCCTTACATTTCCACGCTGCCTGCTCACATGCGTAGGAATGTAAATAACCTGATTCATAGCTTGCTTTAGAAACAGTCAACAGGGGTGTTGCAGAACAATTAAGCAGAGCACCACACTCCAGTGTCTGCTAAATGTTTTTGGAGACCTTGTGCAGTCAAACAGGGATTTTGATTTTCCTTTCTAACAATAAGAAGAGCAGTTCTCTTGGAAAGTTTTCTTGGTCTTGCGGACCTCAACTTGACCTCCACCATCCCTGTTATCTGCCATTTCTTCTTTACATTACAATCTGAGGAAGCAGCTCCCTGAAAATGGTTTGCTATCTCCTCCGAGTCTTCTCCTACTTTGTGGGAATCAGCTATGTTATTTTTGTGCTGGGCAGCTGCTTAGATGAGCCCATTGCTTCCGATTGCTGGGACTAGATTCAGAGTATTTATAAAGCGTTCCATCACTATGTCTTTCCAAGTGATGATTGTCAACAAGTCATATTCCTACCAGGCTAATTAAGGTCTGAGACCTTGGTAAAAGTTATCTGACAGCTCCAATCTCCTGCTGTGCCCAACCTTTTGCATGGTGCTCCTTTCCTTATCAAAACAAAAACAATACATTAATCTAATATAATATTGAAAATAATTACTTTATGCCTTTTGAAGATCTGTTCATCTTCTACTCACTTAGCTATTCACAGATATTTTGACTTGGTGTGCCCAAACTCTTTCATGCCCCTGCAGACACAGACACATACAGTATAAGCTTCACACACAGGGGCCGGGCCACTGTAGGAGAGAATGTGGCATAATGGGCGAATTCAGAGGGAAGCAGAGTGCTCTGAAAATCACCGACAATATGGAGAGCTACTTAGTCAAGGTTATTATTGTACACAGTCTGTGCCTGTGTGTGTGAATGTTCCTATGTGCATGTGTGTGTCTCTTGAAAACAATAGGGCAGATATTTTCAGTTATACCAGAGTACAACCATTAGGTGTCTGATAGAAGTGATGACCGGAGATCACAGCGGCTCCAAACCTCTGCCTGGCTTCGCTCAACACCACTCGATGTTATTTTCAACACTTGTGAATGCAGCAATGTAAACTTACATCAAGCACTTACTTATTCCAGTCAATATTCCAGAGTAGAAACATGCATCGTGCTGCCACACATTGATAATGGGGAAGGTGTCCTTGAGCTGATCTAAAATTAACACACAGCACATACATGTCTCAATTTGCATGTTATTTTGTAGAAGAGAACAGAGTGTGTTGCCGTATATAGTTTGTGTTCACATCTTCAATACAACAATGGCATTCAGAGAGACCATTCCTCCACCAAAGCCCAACAGTTCCCTTGTGAATCCACATTTAAATTCACTAGATTCAGAGTTTTGTTTGCCTCTGCACTAAATTGCACACACTCATACATATCAGTCCCCTAAACACAACCTAAACACAACGAAAATGTTGAAAAACCCGCAAATCTTGCAATGTAAAGACAGTGGAGAAAAAAAAAATCTGGAAAAACCACTTGATCCAGATCCACACCAAAATTTAATGGATTTTTCCTTGGGTAATGAGTATTTTTTGTGCAATCCAGTCAACTATCAAACAAAAAAAAAACGCAGATGAAAGCATAACCTCCCTTGCAGAGGTATCGCTTACAGTACAAAAAGGCTTCCCCGACTTTTTGTCGTTATTTAACCAAAATGCTACAACGTAAGAATGACAACCAAAATAAATGCATGAAATCAACATATCAACAACATGTACTACATCTAAAAAAGCATGTGTCTTGTTGATACAATCCTATTTGAGATTTTTAATTGAAAAATGTTGATTCTTGGTAGATGGGATGAAAGATTATACGCCCTACACCTGCCTGGAAATCGTTAACGTGACATTATGTACGAATAAAGCTGGAAATTCAAATGGTTTCAAGTAAATCATATTCTTTAAAAAACATACATGACTATAAGAGCTTATACCCTGAAGTAAAAAGTCAAATTTTTGGGGCTGTAATGACATTCTGTCCATGTATCAAAAGAGTTAATTTTCATAATGGCCAACATCCTGTTTTGAAAAACAACTTATGTGGTCTCCCAGCTTCCCTCCCAATAAACATGTATTGAATATATAATAACCTGCCATAAACTGTGACTATGAATGATGAATACACCCGTGCAATCATTTACAACACAACAGAAGCTCCCTTTAATGCGTTTCTGCTCTGCACTGTAGTACGATTAAATCATAACTCAAGTGTAACAAAACCACTGGAGACGGGGATTCCTTACAGCCTGAGCAAAGACAGGAGTGGCTCTGTGCTAATGGTTTGGATGCACAGTCTACAAATCCCCGCCTGGCGATTTCCTGTTGGCGATCAAATGTTAGAGAGATGATTGATCTCAAGTTCACTCCAACAGCTACGCCGGGAGGGAGCGAGGGGAGGAAAGAGAGCGAGACAAAAGGCTGTGTGGAGAGAGAGAGAGAGAGAGAGAGAGGGTGAGAATGCAGTTGGGGTCGAGAAAGAGAGAGATAAGCAGCATGTGTGAGCCTCTAACCACCAGCTGACACTCTTCATCTGTTGTGTTGTGTCTGCACGGCTGTTTCACCATCGTCGCACTGTGGGTTTGTCTGAATACATCAAAACAGCCAGAAGAACAGAGAGTGAGAGGGAGACAGAGGGGGAAAGAAAGAACGTTTTCTTAGAGAGACTCCGGCATCAGCTTTCTGTCTCACTTTCTCTTTCTTTCATTTCACTCTGTGTAATATAATTTTCACACTCTGTCCTGCTTTTATCCTCTACCCGCATCCATTCCCACTTTCTCTCTCCGTCTCTCTCTCAGCGCCTCCTCTCAGAAGTAGAGTTGGGAGTTGGGAGCAAAAGGCAGGAGACAGACAAGATAAAAGCTGTTTCCTGATTCTTCAGCTCCCAGCTTCTCTGCTGTCAAGCAAGAAGACAGCTAGTCAAGACAGAGAATTTCCTGCTAGATGTAAGCCTGCACAGTGGCTGTCGCTAACAGGCAGACAGGCGGCGGGGGGGAAAGAAAAGAGGAGGAGAAGGACAGACAGGAGGACAGATAAGAGGCAGAAAGACTGGTAAGCAGATATGTAGATGGGGTAATGAGTCAGACGGAGGAGGATCCAGCTCCATGACCCCTTTTCTAAAACGCAGGCAGGGTTTGTGTTTCATATTGAACAAAGATAAACAGAAAGATTTCTCAGGTGGAAAACAGAGATAAAACATGTGTAAAACAAACAACAATAATATTCTGATCTGGTGTCAGGGTCATAAATGCTGATCCACATAGAGATGTATTGATGTAAGAGGGACACAAGATCAGGAAACACTCTCACAGAGACACACACACACAGACACACAAACATTTTAATAGTCATCATGATAGACATCAGGTTAATGCTTCCTTTATGTGATAGTGTCTCTGTCTTTGTCTGTGGCTTGTGTACTGTATGTGCACACACACACACTGGCATACGCACACACACAAACATTTCTACCCTGACTATCTTTCAAAGCGCTGGCCTGAAGCTTGTTGTCTTGTTGCAATTTGTTTGCTTTGTCTGTGGGGGCAGTGTCTCTAACTCTCCGGATACACAGTAGATGAAGTGGAAGCACGGAAATGTTTACAAGCTCACAGAGCAGACTGGTGGTCTGATGACAGTCTGGCTGCAGAGTCACAAAGTTCACTTTAACACCTGTGATGAAGGTTTGCTTCACTTTGCAATGACTGCCCCCAGGAAGAAAATATCTTGCTTCGTGGGAAACATTTCATGACATGGCAATTTAATCTATTTCCACATTTCTTTGTGTTTTCACTGATTTCAGGTTAACCACGCTGACTCATCATGTTATGGTCCTGCATAGGTCTATGCCCTCAATCAAGCTAGGCTGACTTCTTAAGGACCAAGTGTGTGTTTGGCAAAGGTTATACTGGAATGATCTTTTTTTAGAATTGTATTCAACTTTACTGAAAATGAAGTGTTGACAGTTCTAGTTGCTTCCTCCAGTGAGTCATCTAAATGCTCTTCGTCGTGATGCAGCTGCAGGAAGTGCTGACTTAATCAGGGGGTAATGACTCTTTGTTCCAGGAAATGTGTGACAGATTTGAGCCAAGTGGTGACCCAATGTGACGTCACCCATTGGTTTGTGAACTACCCTTCAGAAGCCTTGATTTTTTGGTATTTTGTCCAGCACCATCTTGGGTTTTTGAAGTACCCATGATTGGAGGGGCAGGGGGTGAGCCTGACTGAGGGCTCGATGCCACTGCACTCCCACCTCCACCTGTGACCTGCACACATTGGACGGTACTAGCTGTTAATCACAAGGTATCCACACCCCAATGCATAGCATGCATAGCCTAAGCCTGTTTTATTGGCTATTTTACTCTAAATGGGCCTCTCGCACTCAAACACAGTTCTAAATCACTAAAGCAGAGTGCACATTTTCAAGAAGTCTGTTGCTTTGTGTAATGAGGATGCACCAGACACAACAACAACAGTGGCGACTTGATTCTGCTCTCTCCGCATTTGGTGAGCACTGCCACAACAGCTCTAAAAACAAGCATCCACAGGCATCTGCCTCGCCCGATATTACTTGGACCACAGCGTTTTTTAAACTTTTTCTTACTAAGTTAATATTGTCACCTACTGGCCCGACATGCTTGTTTGACCATTAACAGTCCTTTTTGTGTTCTCGTCCAGACGGAGATATTTTTTTAAATGAAGGTTGTGCGGACAGAGATTTGTTTTCAAAATGGAGAGGAAAATATTCCCCTCAAAAACAATATTACCAGTAGTGTAGACAAGGCAGAAAAGGGTGGAGGCAACAGATATTGTTGCATTTTGGATTATTGCTTAAATACTTGAATTTAGTCAATGACTTTTTCTCTGCCCTTGTCTAGAAACTGTCTGAGAAAAGTGACGGAGGCAGAGTGCATTTATTCAGCCTGATGAACATTCAACACTTGTTTCACATTTATTGCATTTTACGTCCCATCCGTTGCTGCTTCTCTCTCAGTGCTTGCCTTACATAACGATGCATTTTAGCACTGCCACTCTGTTTGATGAGTACACACCTGAGTACACATGTACATGCTGCCTCTGTCACACACAAACAAACACACACATTAAGAGCGAGTCTCACGCTCCTGCTAGCAGATGCCATACAAATACACATCAGTCACGCTGTTCACTTCAATCTCACATGTTCCGCCTTAATTATTCAATAACAATTTCTCAGTTTGGTCATGTGTGGTGACATTGATGGTTTTCTAAAGCACTGCAGAAAAGACAAGCCTACTAAGTGATTTATCTTGTATTCTCTGTCATGGAGATTGTGTCGAGACACTTAAATTCACATTACACCGCCGCACACGCCATTATCAGCAAATTTCCGAGCCTCGCAGGACAAACAAGACCACACAAGTTGATCACAGCATGATACGTGTCGGCACATTCTCTGCCTGATAATGATTTAAATCAGGTTTGATGCCACTTTGAATGATGCCAAACAGTCAGACCAAGCAGTGTGACACATTTCGTGTAAGCCAGGTGCGGTGACAAAAGTCGGTCCACACGGTGAGATTACCTGCTGAGGCTGCTGGCCTGTATTACTCATGCATTAACCTTTCGCGTTTGTCCATGTCGGTCAACGGTCTGACCTCTCTCTCCACGAGAGGAGGCCACACAGTCATTTGTTCTTGTTTAAAATGTTCTTTGACTTTCAGGTGTGTACGGGCTGCCTGCAGCTACTGTACATGAAGACTCTCCTGTAAAACAGAGATAGATATTCTGTCACTGGCCCAAAGTATCAGAAAATGGAAGGGCCAAGAAATGTCTTTGCTTATCCTTAACTTTTTTTTACCAGACAGGACGGCCGGACATGTCCCGTGAGAGCACAGCTTTCCATTCTTTTATGATTTACTTCACTTGACACCAGTGCGTTTTGTTCTGACACTGTGAGCTACAGTTGTCGACATGGAAGAACAGTCTCCCATTAGACCTTGCTGTTCTCTCTCAGTGGAGCTTGCATCATTTCTGTCATCCCCTCTCTTGTGTCTGTCCTATATATTGTGATTTTCTGACTGTGAACTGTCCCTCTCTATCTCTAAACTCTCTGCCTTAAGGATGTGGGCCCTTGTTTTTTTGTGTCTCTCTGTGTACGTGTGTGCGTGCATGCGTAGCTTTGTGTGTGCATGTATGTCATGTATGTGTATCCCCTCCAACCCAGTAGGGGCTTGTATACGAGTCTGGCCCTCTCTGCCTGCCATTTTTATTCCAGCTTTGTGCCTTTGAGCAGCTGTGTGTGTGTGTGTTGAATGTGTGTATGTCTATAACCGGTGCATATGCAAGTGTGTATGAGCCTTTGCACCGTATGTGCATTTGCATACCGTATGTGTATACATGTTTATTGTGTGTGTGTGTGTGTGTGTGTGTGTGTGTGTGTGTGTGTGTGTGTGTGTGTGTGTGTGTGTGTGTGTGTGTGTGTGTGTCTCCTCTCTGCCAACACCCAGCTCCTCTCTGTGTCTATCCATTGTGTATTGTGTTGTGTTCAGTGGCTCTGGGCATTTGGCTGCTATAGAGGACAATGCAGAACGGACAATAGTCGGACAATAGGAAGGATACTCTGTGGGACAGCGGGATGTGGCACCTATCATGTACTTACAGCATCACGAGTTTGAGTGCTCAACTGGTTCTCACGTACCGCCACGCCAAACCCCTCAGCCATTCTCTCTTGTGTATCAGATTAAATGTTCAAAACATGGCATGTCATGATACGTCATTAATTATGCAGCATACTGCAGTGCATAAAAAGCATCCAGTCCAATGCTGACTGGCAGCCTATGCTAGGAGCTATTTAGCCACCTAGCCCCCATGCCCCACACCCCTCCCTCCCTCCTCCTCCAATGAACTACTTGGTCCAGCAGCAGCAGAAGCCAACCAGCACCCTGTATCTAAGATCTATTAGTCAATCTATCTCCATCACTCCATCCATCTCTCTGTCTCAATAAGCCATCAGTGGTTTTGGTTCTGATCCAAATCAATCCTGCTCTGACACTGACCCGAATCATTCATCTCTCCCTGCTGTCTCTCTCTATCTTTCCGCCCCTCTAACAGTAGGAGTGTGTAGCCGGCTGCCAGCTAGCATCAGTCATGTTGTCAGGGTCTGGCTCTGGGGCTGCTGTTGGCTGTGAGGGCAAGCTCTCCAACGACTTTCTCTTCGACTCCTTCCCTAAGCAGCACTGATGCACTGACAGCATTTAGCAGAGTTGGCCTTGTCACATGGTTTTGGAGCAGAATTTTAGACTGTGAAAGCAAAAACCTGAATTATTTCAATGCATGGTATTTGGTACACCTTAAAACCTAAGTAAATACAACTATTAGTATTAAGGTACAGGGTAACAGTTAGAACACTTTAACATGTATTTGAAAGAAACATCAAGAGCAAATGACTACATTAGCTCTGGTTTGGTCTAGTGAACTCACGGATGTACTTGTTTTTCATGTTTACTTTTTTCCATAGGTATTGTTGTAAAGGGTTTATATAAACAAGATATTTATATATATTAATACAGGAGTCAGATATAGCGGCGAAGTGGTGTCATCAGCAAAGAATAAAGTCAGTCTGGGTTCGCATTTATGTTAATTCATGTGCATGTTATGTACATATATGATATGTCTTGTTCGAGAATGCAGCGTTTGTGTCTGTGTGTAAGCTCGCAAAGACGCTGACACAGTTTTTTTCAGGTTAAACAATTCATAATGCTTGGTTTTGCTGTCTTTGCTAGTCCCAAGAAATACTGTATTGCAAAATATATAATGCACTGTTAAGCATGTTTAAATAAAAACGGTGAAATCTGCATTTCAAATAGGACTTTGCTGTCTTTATGTTGTGTTTTAAGTTGATTGCTTTAAAAAAGTTATAATTTCATATTACACAAATGTGCAGGTGTTAATTAGGATTCTGGAGTTTATAATACAAAACATGAGGATTGTTACTTGCTGATGATATGTGTTGATCAAACCTTGTTGAATAGATAGTGTCACTTGACCTTTTGCAGTACTCCTCTACTTGAGTCTTTTTGTGATTCAAGTGGTTGGTTAAGTTTCCCTGCTGGCAGGCAAACTCTTTTTGCTGATGTGGCTGCTATGGTAATGCACAGCGTGAACAGCTGTTTCAGGTTCATAAAGGCACAGACAGTGATATCGCACTGAAAATAAGCTGAGCTTCCTCTTAGAGTCTGGCTGCCTCATACATTATTTTGAGAGGTTAGTGTTTGGTTTTTTTAACATATCGTTGAATCACATAAGTTCATTGTCTTGACCTGTGCGTCAAGCTGTGCGCTTAGTGAAACAGCTGTCAAACTTCTCAGATTCAGAGCCAGAGGGAACATCTGCTTCTTCAACACAATGTTTAGCTAAGTACCCAAACTAACACCGTGTTCGCCGCTCCACAGATCAGAGTCACATTCACTTAGAATTAGATTTAGACTCTGTATAAGCAGCTGCATTGTGTAGTTATGAGATTAATATTTTTCCTTTGCTCTGGATAATCCTCTCTTTTCCTCTCAAGCAACAGACGTCTTTTACCTGCTGTCTACTCTTCAGGGACTCAAAAAAAGGTAAAATTAGGGAAAGATCCCCCCCCCGACACTTACTGTATGTTGTCTCTCTTCCTCATTTGTCCTCTCCATCTCACTCCAGACCTCCACACTGTCCTTTTTTTCTTCCTCCCTCCTTCCTTTTGCTCTTCAAATACAATCTATCTACTCAACACGACGAGCAGTTTACAGCTCTTGCAGGCCTTCAAGATAAAAAAAAAAAAATGCAAAACTATTCTGCTTTCTTAGACGTATTTTCCACCAAAGCTTACCATCTCCTCCAGATTTAATTGGCCCTATAAATAAACCGTTCTGCTGCAGTAGTCGTTTAGAGGGAGAGAAATGGTCGGGAACACACACACACACACAGAGAGGGATGGTGGGATGCGGAGACAGAAAGACAGACAAAGAGTGAGGGTGAGAATTACCACAGTAGATGAATGCAATTCTCTAAGTCTTGCCTGAGCAAAGTTCAGAGAAGTGACTTAGGATGTAGACTGACAGTGAGGGCTTCATCAGAGCAGCTGAGAGAAGGAGGGCGATGCATGCAGGAGAGAGAAAGGATCCGTGTGTGTGGCTCAAGGAGACGGAGGTGACGAAGGAAAACAGATGCAAAGTGAGGAAAAGACCAACTTGTGAAAAAAAAGAGCAAGAGGAAGCAAGATGGAGAAGTCAAATGAATCAAAGAAAAATGAAAAGAAATAATGAACTTAAGTTTGTATTTTGTTGCGACTGCCAAAAATGACACTTTTAGAATAAATCCAGTTCATACTCTTGTGGCCCAAATCTGATTTCAGTGTGAACAGCACAATTCAAGTAGAATCTGATCTTTTCCTATTCAAGCCACTTTCAGAAGTGGTCCAAATCGGATACAGGTTGGACCAATGCAACCGTGAACTGCCAAAACTAAAAATTGGATCTGAAGAATAAATCTGAATAGAGCACTAAGGCTTACAGTGTGAATGTAGCCTGTGTGGTCAACAGTGTGTCTGTTTTCCATGCTGGGCCGGGTCCTACTCCACAACGAGCCAATATAGTGGCAACTATAGAAAATCTTGTCCAATCAGAGATAGTCAAAAAGTAAAAAATGAAAACACATTCAATATGCAGTCCTCGTTCCAATCCAACAAACCCCCACTGCTCCAGCATACAATGATTTCGACTTTTCGTGTTTGCAGTCTATTTGTGTTTGTTTATACTCTTTTTGAGAGTTTATTAAATTAATGTCGCTAGGCCGGTAAAACTGTGAATCTCAGGTACAAAGGAATCTGTACACAAATGACTCATTAAGTAGAAAACCAATAAGCGGAATTTGTGAGCTTTGATGGAGGGTTGAGAAAATAACATAACATAAAGGTATCTTACACACAATGCTAGATATATAGCTGCCTGAATTGCTTCCGCATCACTTACAATCATAAAAATACTCGTGTAATGTAGGAAAAGGAAATGCTAAAGACATATGAGGACATAAGTCAAACAATACAATTTTAAATAGAGTCTGTATGCATGAATATATCAGTTTATCTGTGTGAGACATCTGTATATTTGCATCCATATGTTTATGTAGAAGAAAAATCTGAAAGACAGCAGGAATGACTGGGAGACCTGTGTATGTTTGTGAGTGTGTGAGACAGAAACAGAGAGTATTCATTGTCGTGCAGCGTGTTGACTCTACAGGGATGTGCAGGAACACGCCGTCTAATTAACAGTGTCCTCTCCGTGTTGAGGCTGGTTCCCACAGCCCCAGCAGCCATGATTAAAAGAGACGCTCTCAAAGGACGGGTAGCTCTTCCAATTCACTCCAGATACTTTCGGGATGCCGTCCACACGCAATCAACCATCTCATCTTGACCGGGACGGACGTTCTTTTAACTCTGCGTCTCAATCTGTGGCTGGGCCCTTCTCAAGTACACACACACACACACACACTTTTTCTCTCATCCGACTTTCTCGCTCGGTCCCTTCATCTGTGTGCCGTTTTTTTTTTTTTTTGCCGGTTCCTCGTTTCCTACAAACACTCCTTCCCTTCCCTCCCCTCTCACTTCTCTCACCCTCGCTGTCTGCCAAGGCTTCACATCAAAGCCGATGATTGGTTTCTAACTGTTCAGCAGGCAGTATTTTATCCTGCTTTGTGTGAAGAGACCAAAATAATCAGCATGAATATGGAAAAACCTGCTTCTA
Source organism: Hippoglossus stenolepis (assembly GCF_022539355.2). NCBI lineage: Eukaryota > Metazoa > Chordata > Actinopteri > Pleuronectiformes > Pleuronectidae > Hippoglossus > Hippoglossus stenolepis. The sequence continues at coordinate 15,639,562 of NC_061490.1, forward strand.
TGGTAATATCCAGCCCAGTAATATCCATATCAGTCAAACTAACTTGGCTTAATTTGACTTACACACAAACGGATGGCAGCACTTTACTCCAAAGTCCCCTTGGCTTGGAGTCACATTGTAAACACTGCCTTTGACTTGTGTGTATAAATATAGCAACTTGTCAAGGTTGTTGGCTCCGTGTTGAAACTGTCTCTCGTACAGAAAGCAACAATTTACTTAATTTCTGTGAATTTTTTTTTTTTTTTTTGGTAGCACCTCCACCTCATCGTGTAAAGTCTGTTCAGGCTCTTCACCTTGGATTTGACTCCTCCATACACCGACACTACCTCAAGGTTGTTGGCTAAGTGTTGTGAGGCTTTTTTAACAAGTTTCTTCGGCAAGGTCCCCAACTGTAATTTAATAGTTACGTTGAATTAAATTAGTCTTTTGTCCTTGGGCTCAGGTTTTCTGAAAATATGCTCATTCGGGACAAGATATCAAGATTTACATGCCGAGCTTTAGAATCTCTGTCCTTGTATCAGTGCTTTAATGAACCGTGTTGACGTCCACAGGCCTGATTTACATTTCTGAGTCGAGTGGATGATGACAAACATTGACAGTTACACTTAAAACTAATTATTGTGAAAATAGTGTTAAAATGGTAACTGTTAGTTAGCATCTAGCTTGCTTGATTAATAACGATAATATTATTCACCATGCTGTACTCTATGGATGGATGTGCTAGTCTTAGCAATTATGTCAAAATGAATGAATCAGTGTGTAAGATTTAGGTGAAAGGGATCTATTGGCAGAAATTGAATATAAAATAATCCTAGTGATGTTTTCACTAGTGTTTATCATCTAAATTTGTATGAATTGTTGTTTTCTTTACTCTAGAATCGGCCCATTATATTCAAATACTTCATATTTACATCAGGAGTGGGACCTCTCTATGGAGGCTGCCATGTTTTTGACAGTAGTCCAGACTGGAACAACTAAACACCTTTTGAGTTTTTATGACAACTGAAGGTTACCACAGGTTCTATTTCATGTTTGGAAGGGGAGGGGTGATCGGCTGCAACATGCAACTTCACCACTATATATCACTAAATCCTACCTATTAGTTTCTGCTCTGAATTGTTATTTAGAATGTTAATCAACGGCAAATCCCACCTATAGATTTCAACATACAGATGGTACGTAAAGATGGCACACCGTTGAAGCACTGACAGAAGTGTGTAAAACACTTTACAGACGTTGGCCTGTAAAAAAGTGTTGCTACCTGTTACTGTGCTGAAATAAAGCAGCTGCTGACACTTCACATCTGCCACCTGCAGCGTGTCATAGAAGCCTCAGATTAGCAGCAACAGATGACGCATTTCAGTAAATTGCTTCCAGTGTGCTTGGGCTTTAACTTCAATCAAAGTCTCCTGCAAACCTTGGCCTCACTGTTAAGCTATACCCTGGTTTCATAAATTCTATGGGGGAGATGACAAACTGTCTAAAAGGAAGGGAAGGTACCTGCCATTTGGGGTCTTCATTCCAAGAAATAATAAGGTCTGAGTAAGCACATTTAGATACAGCAGTATTAGGAGGAATCCCTATGGCTCAGTGGATTAAGTCTTGTGACATGATATGAATCCTCCCAATTTTTTTCACATTGTCCCTTTTTTCCTGTTGCTCAGTGAAATGAATTGAGCAGAAATGCTCGTATGTAGTAGAAAACACAGGACTCGAACAGATTGAGGGAGAAATGGGGAGGGCGGAAAGAGATATTTCTCCCTCAAAGATTGATAAAAGAGAGATATTTCTGTAACTCCGGGCTAATTCAATGAGTGGAGCCAGATCTCACTGGGGGATTTGCAGCCCAGGCTTCAAAACAATTAGCTGGAGAATGGCAGCCGTTTAAAAGACAAGGAGACGAGGAAATCTTAATACAGCTGTGGGTATTTCCCCATGGAGGAGTCATTTTTACAACCTCCTTACAGAGTGTCTCTTTCTCTCACCCGAATACTGCGAGCCAATCTCCTCTGTCTCGTTTCACACAGAAGACAATTTTCTGAAAGCTGCTGTAGGGAAAAAGGAAGGGGGGAGAGAGGAAGAGAAAAGAACACTGGTGTCGACAGAAAGTGAGGAGGAATATAAAAAAACAAAAAAAAGGAAGATATGAGAGTGTGAGGTCTAAGATGCTGTTAGAGAGAGACGAACGGAGAAAGTTATAGAGACAGAAAGAGGGAGAGAGAGAGAGATAAAAACATGATTGGAGGAAGGGAGTATGGAGACAAGGGAGGCGGCGGAGGGGTGGGAGGTGGGTGGAGGCGAGCTTAAACAGTTAGACAAACACGAATGAAAAGAGACAGAAAGAGAAAGCAACACACCCGTAGAAATAGATAAGGCTCAGCAGAAGTTAGCTTGTTGTTGTCTGGGGAGCTGGAAGATTGAACATCCCTCTCGCTTTATGAGGACTTCCTGCTTACTGGCCTCTGTGTGCCGAGAGCCAATCAGTGAGTGCATCTGTCCGTAGGGGCCCCAATCAGTCAGAGCGCAGAAGAACTAAGTCAGCATGTCCTTGTCGACACAGGTAATCAAAGACACTGTTAAACCTTGACCACTTTTCACATGGTCTTAAGCTGCAGGGTTATTCATGGAGCACTCACAGAGGAGGATGCCTCGGGGTCGTTTAGCCCCATTTTACATGGCTGTAGTAGCTGTGGGCTGAGTTACTGTACTGTAAACCCCTGGACTTCACTAAGGGCCCGTGGCTGCGTTCATGTCGATAAAACTGTACAGTCCACATTAAGAATCCAGTTAATGTGTTAACAGCTTGGCAATGAATAATATAGAGGCATCTTAAAAAGGTGAAAATACGCCTTGAGTAGGACAAATTCAGTCACTCCAGGAAATTAACTGCTCATTAACAGCTTCCCTGTTCAGTACTGTCAGGGGCGCTTTCATACCAGCTTCTTTGGTCCAACCAGAGGAGGCGGCCTTTTTTAGATATTGGACTTTTGGATCAACTGCAGTAAGTGAAAGATATTGTTCACCGAAATATGAAAATTCACTCATTATCTACTCACAACTATGCCGATGGAGGGATGGAGGAAGTGTTTGAGTCCACAAAACACTTTTGGAGTGTTGCAGCCAAATCCAATACAATTAAGGTAACTGTTGATCAATTCTTAAAACGTAGAATATCAACAGAAAGAAAACATAACATGCCTCCATACTGCTCCTGTGGTGTCATCCAAGTGTCCATAAGCACAAAAATTCTAATTAGACATGAAACGGCATCATTTACACCTGTATGTCCGCTACCAGAACTAGCAATGCTACCGCGCACCCTGCGTATGCCCTTGGGCAAGAGCCAGTGAATATGAGTGAATATTCATTTTTCGGTGAACCATCCCTTTTATTTGTCCTGCCTTTGTATTTTGACACATTTTCATGGTTATTATAAATATTATCAATATTTCTCAGTAACAAATGTGTTTTCTGCAAATCCTTCCAGCAGTATACACACACAGCGGTTTAGTTCTGTGCGGTGCAGCAGCCCATGTCATCAGACGACTCCCACTCACACCTCCTCCTCCTCTCAGTATGATAAATGGACTCCTCTATGGAGAGTAAACAATAAAGTCATCCAACCTCAACCCTACCAGTCACTGTCACTTTCAGGGATACACAGTCGCAGGGTTACATGTAGCAGATACACACTTATTAGACATTTAGAAAAATTGCGGTGAAAATATGTGACAATGTCAAACCAGAAGGTGACAATGACCTGGGGCTGACTTTTGAACTGCAGCGTGCATTCAGGAAAAAAATGTCCTTGTAAATGCAGAGCTGACATTTATTTAGACAGCACCTTCACTTCTCCATCTTTCCTGCCTCACAATGCACAAAAGCTTTTAACAGTTTCTGCTGTAAGAGTATTTTAATTCTGACACCAAACCGTTTTTGGTTTTGAAAGAAACATTACATTTTATTGTTGTTGTTGTTTTTACTTGTTAATTACGGGTATCTGATGATACACAGACCCATCATGTGGCCCCCTGGTGGTTAGCTGCAGTATAGGTTATAAATACCGCCTCCTCTTTGTTGGTGGATGGGACATGGGCCAAATTTTGTCAAAGAACAGGTCAAATACATTTTTCTCAAAGAAAGTTTCTGTTATTTTAGGTAGTGCTTATCACACTGATAATTTAAATAGTTTAAATTAATTATTAGATGCTATAAAACTGCCGTGAAATATCATGATTGACAGCTGAGACAGACTTTTAGTTGAGCATGTGTATCGGCGAGACCTTTGACCACGGCTCCCTCCCACAATCACTACTGCACAGACTCAAATGCACAAGATGGCGGTGTTCGTATCCAGAATATTCCAACTTCTTTTCTGGATAGTGTGAGGAAATGAGATGCGTCGTCCGTACAGTCTGTGCTCTGAACATCACCTTAAATACTGAACTTGAGAACTTCCGTTAACCTGCAAACAAATTGAAGGGAGAGTACCACCGCTGTCAGACAACCACTTGTATTCTCACTGTGTATTCTGCATTTAATTCAGGGTTGCTGAATTATTTGCATGTTTAGGTGTCTCTTTCACTGAGGACCAATTAAATGATAAAGCAGTGCTGTTACAGGTTTATGTAAATCCACAGTGCAAGAGGCTTGTATTGATAAATGGCGTGGAATTACAGAACAGCAAATACCTGCGGGTGCTGTACATTATTTTCCCTTTTTTTTTTAATTGATAAGGTAGCAGAGGAAAATTTAGTGTCTTAAGGTGAACGGCAAGTGTTTCTCAAGGGGTGTTATTTTTAAAGAGAAAATAAGGGAGCACAATGAGAGAAGTACAGAGGGGAGGAAGGAGAGGAAGAAGCACATACACTCTAAACTAATGCAGTGCCGCAACAGCTTGTTCTGCTCAGGACACACGTGAAAAATGGAGGCTCTTATTGTGGCAGCCAACATCATTAAAGCTGCATTAAGAAATATTTTTTACATTAACACTGGATCAGATGGCTCCCTGAATCAACGACCCAGTCTGCTCCGCCGCTTTCAGACGCTTTTTCAGCTCAGTCTCTCGCGCTGTCGACCAACTGAACCAAGACACTCCTGGGTCCTGGTATTACATCAGGGACAGATGCTCTCAGCTCAAGAGCTCCCGGGAAGAAGATTCAACATTTAGCAATAAACCAAAAAAGACTTACTGGTGGTGAACCAAACCTGTTGATGTCAACATCAGCCAAAAGTAATAATGATAATCTATAATATATACAACTGTTATAATAACAACAACAGTAGTTATATTAATAATAATATGAAAGAAATCAGTCAAATTCATCTTTCATTTTCTTTATTGTGTGGTTTATGTCTTTTTTCGTAAATTACGCTAAAAATACTAATATATATTAAGCCAATTATTGAGTCAACCAGATATTTACTGCAGCAGCAAGAAATGGAAATTATTCAAGATGCATTGGATTATTTTCTCAATATTTGCATTATTGAAATCGTGAAATCAACAAGTAATTAAAAAAATACATCAAATGACAAATATCATCGTCAGTACCAGTATAACACAACACACCTAATGTCAGGAATATGGACTAATGTTATCTGGGTAGGAAATGAAAATAACAATATGAATGTCACAAAAAGATAGAGATTAAATAAATAGTTTATTAATGGAATGTTACTTAATGGAAAATTACAATCACTCAAAGCTACATTATCTTACTTACAAATAGGTTCTTCCTAAATAACAAGAACTGATTCATACCAAAGCATCTGGAAGTTTCTCTGAAGTGTCATCCACTTAGAAAAGACTGACAAGTACTGCGACAGACAGACAAACCAAAACATACACACACACGCACATAAACACACACAGTCAGCCATGAGTCAGAAAGGCCCCTTGATGTTCTCATCAAGGCTCAGCAGGGACTGACGATTCACTGTCAAGAGACAAATCAGCGCACACAAATACTCTACACACACACACACACACACACACACACACACACACACACACGCACACGCACGCAGGACGGGGAGTGTGATGTCTAAACATTTCCCCCTGAGAGCAGCGCTTCTTTCATCAAGAAGTTAACTGTTTGTGATTCCGTGAGGACGGATTTTCAGAGATACGAGTGTGAACACTTTTGTGTCAGTGCAGAAGCAGACAGCGATTGTTTTCTTGTTTTCTTCATAAATCAGTTCCACATCATTTGAAAGTTTATCAATGACAAAACTATTTGAGGGACAGAAAAAGGCTGAGCTGTAATCACTGAGTAATCAGTCAACGTTTGTTGTTCAACAAGGATGAAACAAGTCTGTAACACAAAACCGGTTGAATGATTTTTGGTTGAGTGGTTTCTTAAGTGCTGTAAACTTCACAGATTTGTGATATCATTCCTGTAACAGTAAATCTTCGGCATTCACACCGACTGCCTCACCAGCTCCTCAGAGGCAAAATCACTTATAAGTCTGCAAGACACGTTGGATCTGAGCCCACAGCCGGGGCCATACATCAGTCTTGGTTATCTCTGAAGGTCTTAGCGTTACTTAATGTCTTACGTCTTTCCTGCTGTATTTTATGACGTTGGTGCAGTTTAGCTGCAACCTGGATCAGACGATCACTGTAGGAACTGTCAAGACCCATCTACAAAACCACCACTGATTTCAGAAGTTGATGCTGCACCCATTTCCCATATTTTAATGTTATTCAACACAGAACAGAATATGTAATTAATTAGTCAGATTGGTGACGTAAAATGATCCTTGAAATTTCAATGTAGCAAAGATGCTGTCAAAGAAAGACCACAGGAAAGCAATGAGGGTTTTAAGGGCACTTTCGCCCCTACCTTGTTGGAGGTGGACCTTCTTTTCAAGATTTAAGAGTGAATAATTTATTGCCAGACAACTCAGTTGTTTGACAACAATCACAGCATAACACATAAAAACAAAACAAAACAAAATCCATAAAAACATTACATACATCTGTTGATGTCAAATACAGAATAAATACAGTAAAAACTAGTATATCCGGTCCTTAGAAATACACTGAAATACACAATACAATAAAATTCAGTGTTAGTTACTGCTTTGCGTTTGTAAAGTGCTGATGCAGGACTGAGGAGCCATTTAGGGATTTGATAGTTCTACAGTAGGTTCTGTTGAGGAAATGGGAAGTCTTAGTTTTGATGGCCCTGAGTCTTTTCCCTGAGGGGAGAGTTATTAAGATGGGGTTGGCAGGGTGCGTAGAGTCCTGTAGTATTTTTAGACCCCTAAGCTGAGTGGAAGGTTCGTATATGTAAGAGATGGGGGTGAGTTTGCAATTGATGATTTTTGAGGCGGTGCAAACGATTCTATCAATGTAAAGTATAGTTAGACACAGCCTACGTACATGTCGGTGATGGCGACAAGACTACGTATGTCACACAAAAGCCTGACGTGCGCTCCCTCAATTGCAAGGTGAAACCAAAACTAACCAGATCAAATGTAATCAGTGTAACAAAGAGATGAGCCTGGGTCTTTTCAAAAAACAACTTATATCACAGGACAAAAAGCGCAGGTGTGATTTCCATTAGCGACCTCACCATCAGTATAAGAATAAAGTTAATACTGGCACCTTCAGATGATCGTGGCTTAGTGCGACACTTTAATAGAACTCCACCAGTGCTAATAGTCAAAGTCAAAGTGGCAGGTTTGAAAAAGGCGGATATTTTCTATGTTACGAATCATTTTGAAAACCTGAAGCCTGTATATTGTTTAGATTCTTCTCTCGCTTTATCTTTAATGGTGTATCTGTCATCAGCAGGGAGCATCAACATGCATTGCCAGCCTCTGCGCTCAGAGAACCTTAGAGATAACAACCTATGCATTGGCTTAACTGCTCCATGATAGGAAACCTCAGCGTTCACCTCTTGTGCTTGAAGTATTTTCACACAGTTGTGTTTGTGATATTAAAAAACGATAAAAAGCATAAAGCTTCAGTGATGCTGCAGGTCAGCTCCTCCATTCATCCCTTCTCTTCATTTCCCACAATGTTTATACAGTGTGTGCGTGTAATTGCCTGTATTTCAGGACTGGTCATAGTGAATGCCTGTGTCTATATTAAGTGCTGTTATCGCAGTGCTTACAGTAAGAGCAGCCTCTGTTTTCACTGAGTACATATCGATGTGATCAGAATCTGCCTGTAAGAACAATAGCATCTTCAATAATGCCCCAAATACCAGTACCACTTTTTTCGAACTATTTTAAAATAGTCCACTTCTATCGCAAGTTGGTATCCATATACTTTTTAATATTAGAATATGTTTAATATTACCATAATTACAATTTGGTTGATAAAAGTGAGATGATTTCACTTTCTCTGACCTATAAGACCTCCTCTCAGGAAATTGCAACATCTCCCATACTACATTATTGTTATTGGTACATGGAGTTTGGTGACCTGCCCACTTTCAACCTGAGCAGAGGTCCAGTCAGGTCTGGGTAATGGTAACCAATTCAATTTTCCATATGAAAAATTGGATTAAAATGTTCTTGTTTGTCAGAACAAGTAAAGATTAAGATTTGGAAGCTTTATTTTCCAATTTCCCATTTTTTTAAAATGCTGGACAGAAATAATAGATAAATAGAAAATCTGAAAGTTTAGAGTCTTCTGCTTCCTAGGTGGGCGGGATCTAAGTGTCCTACTCAACTCACATATGATTGGCTGACGGGTGCTGTAATGCTTTATATATCTTTATATTGTGGTTATTGGCACTTGGCAGCATTGTGCAGTGCCATTTTGTTGAAGCGGATGAGGCCTCATGCACCACTGACCTGGAGGGTGACTCCTGTAGACTTTGTCTCAGACCAAACAGTTCTAAAGTATATTGTCTGTGACGCTCTTGTCAGAGTGCTCTCTACACAGGTGGGCATTTTTTCCGCACCAGCTCAGCGAGGGCAGCATGAGCTTTTGACTTTCATCTTTCCAGCTCGTGAACTGTGACAGTGTGAGTTCCTGTTTCTCTTTCAAGTCCCTCTTGACGAACAAATGAGGAGAATCATTTTTCTTCTGATGACTCCAATCTCTAGAGTTCGACCGATAAACCTTTCAGCCTCTCACAGATATATCGATATCAGCATTTACGTTTGCCAATATGCCGAAATGAAAGTTCTTATAATACTGAATAAAGAATGCGGACATGTATATTTTACATCTATATTTGTATAAAATTTGTATTTTACAAATTATTTGTAATAAAGTTTAAGGTTAAAATGTAAAAATATAAGTCTCAACTACAATTCTTTGTTTGTTTGAGATTTTGAAAACAACATCTTAGGGATCATTGTCAAAATCTTTTTTTTTTTTTTTAAATGTAACAATTCTTCATTTTAATGTCTCAAACTGACCTCTTTTATATATTTTGTTGACTTACATTAACCAAAATGTTTCCAACAATATTCAAACCCAGAGAAATCCACAATTTTAGGCAACGGGACGTTTCATTGCATATCAGCTTTACATGAGGCTTTGCTCGTCTCTCTCTAACTTCCCGGAAATATGATATTTGGCGAAAGGGAAAACTAACTGCTAGCCAGTTAGCCAGACGGCTGCTTATCACTTCCACTGTATTTATTGGTCGCTCGTAATGGATCACAATTATTTATCACCATTTGCTGTGGAACGTGAATAAAACTTTAAACTTTAAACTTTAATACATTACCTCATCCATAAACTGAACTGATCACTACTGCCCAGGTCACGTCATATACTCCCATGATCCCACGCTGCTTCACTACGTCATCAAACTAGGTCCTCGCAGCCAAAGCATATAATATATATATATATATATTGGTTGATGCATCAGAATAAGAAATGTTTTACTCCCAAACAATGGAATCCGTATCAGCCCCTAAAATCCATACACAGTATCTGTCGGGTTCACTGAACTCTGGTTTCGGATCGTTTATGCAGCCATAGCTACAGAGCGGTGGTGCAACAAAATGACTCAACGGGTGAGACTGTCTTCACACTGACAGCAGACGTGGATGAGATGATGCTCTGTGGATTTGTTATCAGCAGCTTGTTTATCCTGGTGAAGCTCTTAAAACTTTCACAAAGACTGAACCAAAAAGCAAGAAATTGCTTTTTCATTTAGATTTTAAAAGTAGCCATGCCATGATTTAATCTTATATTCATATTGATCAGGACTGCAGGACAAAATCATCAGTGTAAGTGGCCTTACTGCTGTATACTGCCTTAGTCAGAAACTCCTGTAGTGAGTAATGGGTATAGAAAAGTGTGTTACAAACATCGTTTTGCCCAGGGCATCACTATGAGCGCACGCACCTCATGGCAGCGAGAGTGATAGAGGAGACAATTGATGAAGATGGGGAAGGAGTTCTTCATCAGATAGAACATTCAGAGGAAACATTTGAAGGTGAGAGTGTGTGCGTTCAGTGAATAAAGCGTTCAGAGAATAAATGTCTCCATTCAAACACAGACTCGCAGTTAAACTGTAAAATCATATCATTTCTCTACACTCCTCCATAAGTCATTCATTTATTCAGCAGGTCTGTTCTGCTTTCAAATAACTGAATCTTATCATTAATTGTCGCTTTTGAAAATGACGAAGCAGAAAGTCCATTGAGTGAAAATCTTCTTGGGCTTTCGGTCACATCTCGTTTTCTACATCAGCAGACAGAGTTTACTCTGTCGTCATGGAGATGGCTCAGATAATATAATATGATTTGTACTACTTTTTTTTTTCTATCTACTTTCATGTACTTTTGTTTTGCCTTTTTTCTCCATTTACTGTATATGAAGCACACTCTTGTCTATAAATGTGTTATACAAACACTGTCTGGCTCAGGTTGACTAAAGGTGAAACAGGCAGCACTCTTTACATTTTAGACAGTCGTGTGTGTGTGTGTGTGTGTGTGTGTGTGTGTGTGTGTGTGTGTGTGTGTGTGTGTGTGTGTGTGTGTGTGTGTGTGCGTGCATGTCTAGCTAAGGAGGAAACTCAGGGAGACAGTTGCCACCACCATTTCAGCACCCAGCAGTAAAGTATTGATCTCTTGTTTCAGCAGCCCTCTCTTTTTCCATCTCCCCCTCATCATTCTTTCTGCTCCTGTCTTCCATCTCTCCCCTCACTCTTTCTCTATCAACCATTTAATTGCCACAGTGTTTTATTTAATTTTCTTTTTATTGTACTTTCCATTTCAATATATTTTACATTTCACCTTGCCCTGACAGTCCATGAAAATCCCTCTTCTTCAATCATTTCTCTTCATCCTGTTCTCGTTTCACTTTTTCAAAGCCTCCCCAGTTCTTTCCCATCCGCTCCTCATTCTATTTTTCCTCTCCTTTCATCCCTTTCTTTCTAATTCCTACAGATGTTAACCTTGTAGCACAGCTTCCTCAGGTTGGAGGCAGAGAACGAGAGAAGCAATGCAGAGCTCAATACCTCCACCCTCAGGTAACAGAGTGAACTATTTTCCTCACAGCTTGACTGTAATAAAATCAAACCTTGATGATTCATGGACTTTTACAGCAGTGCTGTAGAGGGCTGTAAATCATTTTTAAGATATCGTCCTCGTAAACCATGGCATGGAATCATCGTTCCTATGCAGACAGAGATGTATAGCATCGGGACGCCACTTTCATGAGTCTCTGTTGAACACCTGAAGACTTTGAAGAGACCCTAAAACCCTTTTTATTCAAGCTATTATTTTCAATATAGAGATGAAATACAATGCTGTAATCTTCCTGCTGCACAGATTTCAAACTGAAAGCATTTTTTGTAGGTGACAGAGACAGAATAATGAAAAGACACCTGTTAAATAAAAGCAAAAAAAGGAAGAGTGATACAGAACTATTCCTTCAGCGAAGACGCTCAGCGCTCTATGGTCTGTAAAGGCAAATATGCAGTTGTTCAGTAATCTTTAGTAGAGTCAGATTCAGGGTGTGTTTTATCATTTAATATGCACTGTGTTTTCCATAAAACAGGTTAATGCACTGCCTTGAATATAAATAAGGAAAAATGAACATAAATTTAAGGCCCATTTTAAATTGCCTGTTCAAGGCCGGGAAGTTGCATATTTACTCCGCCTCATCATTCTGATTGAACGTAAGGACACGGAATTGGGGGTTCTGTTGTTCCACCTCTATGCCGGCAGCAGAGGTGTAATCAGAGCGGGATCAATGCCTGCAAGGTGGCATGGTGGGACAGACGTCAACATGGTTCCATTACATGTAACACCTCTGTTTTCCGAATGCCTGCATGCTATCTAAGATCACACACTGGGAATGCAATGTGTCGGCTTAATCGCTTCAGCGTAAACAACCGAAGACAGAATAACGAGGGGTTCTCTGCGGTATCCTTTGGAGTGAGGAATTAAACATCACACAAATATCTGCAGCCGAGTGACTGATTGAGACAGAAACAGCAGCACTATTAGAACCCACTTTGAATGATAAATTATTTGGGAACCAACAGAAAAGTTTGGTGTGATCAGTGTTGTAGACCATAAACTCCTTGCTCTTCAGATATTTTAAGAATCCTCACTGGTGTAGCATTAATGCCGGTTTATTTGTCTCAAATTAGGGTTAGAGATTTATTGTACAGGTTTACAATGGTTGATTTACGACCACAAACTGTGGAATCATTTGTGAACAACACAAGGCTTACAGTCTTATTGACCCTACCTATGGGGGCGAAGGAGGAGTAGAGGGAAAAGTCAGAGGGGTTAGAGAGTGCAGAGAAATGAGAGGTAGTAATGGGAATGGACAGGAGGAGGATTTAGAGGAGACAGAATGAGAATGGAGTTAAAGGGAAGAGTGGTGTGGGTAAGAGGAGGAAGGAGGAGAAAGTGTGTGTTGTCAGTCTCGTTGCAGTTTCTGTTCCTTCACTGTCAGCCTCCACCATTTGAAACGGTGAAACTGGCATTTCCCTGGGATAACACATGCATGCACAGACACACACAGACACACACAGAAATTATGTGTGCTTCCAGACACATCCACACAGAGCGAACTTCTCCCTCTACGCCACTCGATGTACAGTAGGTGTGAAAAGAGGAGTAAACCTGAATACACAAGTGAAAAGCCTTAAAATGCTGCAGATCGGAGAGCTCGACATTCAACAGTCATTCATTGAGCCCTGGACGGTATCAAGGTGGTGCCAGATGTATGTTCTGTTTAATGAAAAAACAGTAAAGCAATGCAGAGTCAAATTTATATTCTTATATCTAAATGTATTGCCATTGGTATTTATTTACAGAGTCAAAAAATAAAAGCTACAAATAAGCAGTGCAAATCCCTGCCATTTCAAAACAATGTAGAAAATGTGCTTGGATGTACATTCAGAGGATGAAGGTTTTTAAACTTAACATTTATCATAAAATAAAGGGTAGAAATACAGCTATAGGCAAAGTTTCATTGTTCACATTAAATTTGAGGGAGACGCTCTTTTCTCACTGCAATAAATCCGAGTATTTAAATTTTACAACCCTCATCATTGTCTGACTCTACATGGACATGGAGTCAGACGCTGCTGTATGCTAACCTCCTGTCATCTAAATGATTCAGGTTATATACAGTAGAGCAGCAAATGTCCATATATATCACAATTTACCTTTGCTCAGTTTATAAAGTCTGTATTAAGAGATACAGAAATCCCAGTTGGTTCACATTTAAACAGAGATTTCAGTAAAGGAAAGCTAGCAAGACATTTTATTCGCTTAGCAGTGAGCCATAAATTCTCTACAGTAAAATGACCTTTCATAAAGAAATAATCCTCACTACTTCAAATAGCTAGTATACATAAACACACACACACACAAAATCACGGATAAATACACACGCAATTATAGATACACATTGGGATACAAAGGGATAAACAAACACACACACACACACATAAGTTGTCAAACACACACCTCCACATGGCAGCATATCAAGGGAAGAAAGCTTTTTGTGTTTGAGTGTGTGTGTGTGTGAATTCATCTGTGTATTGTGTGTGTTGAGCCTGTGTTTGTGTAGCAAGTAAAAAAGAACAGCTTCTCGGACAAATCCCGTCGAAATAATCATCCCACCCTGGCCGTCCAGATACCAACACTGTGTCCCATGTGGCTTCATTACTGTTGCTGCTAATTAAGCAGCTCCACATAAACACCATCTTCTGCCTTCAAAACACAGCAGCATCATCACATGTTTCGACTTGATGCATTTGTTGATGCCGACACACAGAAGTATGGCGATACATTATACGCGGTTGATAGTGTATGATATTATGATAGGCTGGGTACATGCTTTAGATTTGTGTTATGAACAAGGGAAGTACGATGTGTTTCATGATCTAGGAAAAATACTTGTTATTGAACTACTGATGATAAATAATATAATCTTTACAAGTACTGTTATTTTGCACAAAAGACATTGGCTGGCGACTAGCTGTCATTCATTTTTTCATTTAGTCATTTTTAACGATCTATGTTTCCAGATTTAACTTCCATCACCACACTGTTGAATTATCAATAATTCACTGAAATGATTATAATATAATAAATAATAGTATAACTTGAATTTCCAATGCTTCTTTAAAACAACCCTGACAAAATACTATAAATCATTAACATGAAGACAGTGGCCCTTGTGTGTTGTACAGCCTGCCGGAAAGAAAACAAAACAATCGGTGCACGTTGATTCAAGATGAATCTTCCACGTGTTTATTCCATAGATCTGTGTTTACTTGCATATTCCTGTCAACTGATCATGTTTGCTGTAACATTATTGTACCACAGCATCATTGTCTCAGTACAAATGATGATCCTGAATAAACACTTCTTATATAGTTGTTAATATCTACCTGGTGCATCATTATCAGGTAAAGCTTCTTGCTTATATTTTATTTATTGACCTGGATATGAAGCAACCGGAGCAGAAACAAATATATAATGGTAGTTGCTAAAAAGATAAGACGGAGCCCTCTCCTCTCCTCGGGTGAAAAAACATTGCAGCAGCGCGGGTCAGATTTCAGCAGCAGCGTAACACTGTTACTGTCAGGTGCAAATAGGGGAAACCCTGCAATATTTCACAGTGCTATTTATAATAATGAAAAACAGGTACAGGTCCTACAAAGAACAAATGGAGATAAATCCATAGTAACATCCTCAACCCCCTCATGTCCGCAGTTATGTAAGGTGCTTGAACTTTGCCTGCATCACTGACTCATATTGAAGCTGCTTATACCCTTTATATTAACATAATGCCCACCTCGTTGTGTGGATAAAAGGAGACTCACAATACATCCGCCGCCTCAGCTGCAGCAGTGGAGACCCCTGGATGGGGATGGATCAGAACAAACAAACAGATCTGCTTTAATTCATTTGAGTCAAAGTGTGTAATTACAAAAGGGCTGAGTGTGAAGAAATCTTTGAATCAGGGTTAATTACAAGCTAAATGCTTTCATAGTCCTTTACGGACAGGACACGCATGCTTTTAAAATCTGTATCTGGCTACATTTGTGTTGGTGCATATAAATACTGCACTTGTCTGCCTGCATTCATACATTATGTCTACACAGCAGTGTGTGTGTGCGCGGTGCATGTGTATGTGTGTGAAATAATGAGCAGGAGATAAAACATAATTGTATGCCGAGATCTTGTGCACTTCAATTTATTCCTCCATTACAGCTCAGAGTTCAACACGGTGCAGAGAGAGGGAAGCCTTTGATTATAA
The DNA here is from genome assembly GCF_022539355.2 of Hippoglossus stenolepis. Taxonomy (NCBI): domain Eukaryota; kingdom Metazoa; phylum Chordata; class Actinopteri; order Pleuronectiformes; family Pleuronectidae; genus Hippoglossus; species Hippoglossus stenolepis. Next base: position 15,655,280 of record NC_061490.1, read on the forward strand.
AGCTGTTAAAAACTAGAACACAATGTAAACAACGGCAGACCGCCAGACTGAACTTGTACGTTTTCTTTCATCAAAACCGAATTGATCCCACGATTTGCATACAAAGACGTTTGGCTACAAAATGCCTGGAATGTGCAAATGTTTCAGGCGTTTGTTTGAAGACTGCAGTGTTGCAGTTTCTTCACAGAGTTCTGCTTTCACAACGTGTGAGGTTGATAATGTCAGAGGAGCTGCAGACTGAGAGGAAAGTCGTGATAAAATGCTTCATAACCCCGTGACTAAAAGGACATCTCGCCTCTCTTCTTGTAACCCTTCAAAATCTCCACCCTTCCCCACATTTCCCATTTCCGACCGTTTACCCTTGGGCACCCTCTGAGGTAAGAAAACTGTTGTATCACTATCCTGTTTGGAGAAGTCACAGAAGAGCAGAGTGTGCTGGAGATAAAGGGGGGGAGAGATTATCTGCTCTTGTAGATGAGGTGAACACGAGCATCTCAGCCTCACGTGTTGAACATTCGGTTTTAAGCCCAAATAATTCAGGATATTAGAAGCTTTGGATATTCTGAGTTACACAAGCAAACAAATTAGCATCTTGTGCAGAATTTTGCAGTTTTAATGAGTGCTGGTTTTTCAGTGACAATTATATGGAGCTGACAAGTTGATTGGAGTGTTGTTTGTTCCCTCGTAGAGTTGATTTGAAGCTCTGCTCGGGAGGAAATGTTAAAACTACGTCATGGCCTTAAATAAACTCTAAATGGTACATACATTTGAAATTAACCTTGCGATTAAATCAATATTTCGAAGTTTAATTGATGAGCTAGTTGGCGGATATGAGCTAAAGTATATGTGCATGACATTCATTTGAGTTGCTTTTCTCCGCCAAGCTTCCTGAAACTTCTAGAAATGTCAGAAAGATATCTTGACATTTTTCTCATCACCTCACACTTGTCACTTCGAGAATATTTTATTTTTTTCAGTTGCCTAGTTTAATATATTAGTTCATCCATTGTATGTTCATGCACACATAGGAGGCACTGGTTTTGAAAGGTTTTGCATAGGATTGAATGCAAGTTAATCAAAACACAACAAAAAATGATCTTCTGTGTGTCAAAATTAACAGAAAACAGGAGGAAAAAGGTAATGGAAATTAGTTTTTGCTTTTTGTTTGAAATTTCTTGTCTATTTTAGAAGACGTTATGACATCATACTGTGACACCCCCACTTAAAACTGAGTATGAATTAACGAGTGTCAATGGTGTCACTTCCAGCAGATCAGCATAATGACATGTTTCTGGCTTTTTGTGTGTGTGAGGAGAATATTATTCCCTCATTAACAGCAGTAAAGTGACTGGTGCTGCCACACAGCACCAAGCTGCCCTGCTTCTGGTTCTATAAAATCCAATTGACTTCGATCATGTGGTCACAACATGTAGATTTGGAGATACTTGGAATTTGCTTTGGTAGTTTTTGAACATTTTAGAAGGAATTATTAATCGGGTCTAATCCAGAGTTTAAAGGAATATTAAATTTCTACTCATCAGATTTCTTTACCATAACAATTCTCAACATCCAATAGGGTGATTTGAACAGCATTCTTTTTTTTAGTTAACAACACAAATTCCTCCCTTCGCTCTGAATGTGTGTGAAGGTTAATCTAAATCAGTCACAGTCACTGCTGTAACGTGGCCAAAACAACCCCGTGAGCGTTTCCTCATCCCCTCCCATGGTGCCGGACTTCATCAGAATTTTACACCCCCCCAAAAAAAAAAAATCATCCTCACTAAACCTTCACGCAGCTTTTAATATTCCTCCAGTGAAACCAGATCTGATGGAATCCTTTTAGGTGACGACACCCAACTCACCTATTTCATGGGAGGAGAAACACTGAGGCTACGGATGAAACAGCTAAAATGCTTCTGCGTTCGCAAACCGCTTCCCCTCCACATCACTACTCGTACAGCGAGTGGTGAATGACATTTCCCCAGGCCAGCTGTTAAACATGGTCTGCTTCACATACACACGCGCGCACGCACATACAAAATGCATGCGTATAAAAACAAACTGTCTTGTCCCTCTCAGCTTCTTCTGTCTGTCCAACTCCCACTTGTGCCCTTTAACAATCTGAAGCGAGTCAAACTATTTTAGCTGGCATTAAACTCTGCTGCTGCTCGAATATCTCCAATGTACATCACAACAGGGGTAAACTGCTCGGAGAGTAACCTTCCACATGATATGATTATAACGGAGCTTGAGTTCAATATTTGGTCATGTTTTCTCTAAACTGCGAGGCTGAATGACAGAGGGACGAGAGTCAGAGGTTTAGAGTCAACGTGACATGTGACAGAGTGTGATTCATACTCAACCTGACAACATTGTCAACATGAAGCATGTGCTCACAGGCTGTGAGACACAGGTATTTACAATCAAAGAGGGCACTGGATGACATCCTACACTGTGGTTTGCCCCAAGCACAAGTCCACGAATAAAGATAAAACTTCTTCACCATAATGTTTCACTCATCATATGTATTTTAATGTTTTTCTGCTGTTTTTTGCCGTTATGTTACTTTCCCAACGTTTGTCCAAAACCAATAAATACCAAACTGCAGATATGGTTATTGATTGAGGATCTGATGTAAATGAGGGAGTCGTCCTGAATAGTCTGATAGGCCCAAACACTTATGGCTTATCTTGCAGTCGTGAGTAGGGACCCAGATAGGTGTGTATGTATGTATGCACACAACATGTGTATGTGCATATATATGGATATGTGATTTTTGGCCATTTGTGGGTTAGTCTATGTATATGTATACATATGTGTATTCTGTTGAGTAATATTGCTTTGTGAGGTCAAGAAAATAAATTGTATAGTCCAATTCAAATATTTTGTGATAGTTTTAATAGGGCATTGGAACAATACTCACTGAAGACAATACTCTGTGTATTGTATCCGCCCCTATCAGGTGAAAGTCAATTATTTGATTATAACATCATTTTAACTATAGTTCTCAACACTTTAGGCTCTTTAGCCAAAACTGATTAAAATCATCCCTTTTTATATAACATTTCTATGTCCCTACAATGATAATATGTTCACTAAGAAGAAAAGAGGCACCGAAACATAAGCTGAGGAGAAAAGGTCAATGTTTTCAAACCCGACAGAAGGGACTCCAGAGAGTGGCGTGATTCAGCTATGGGGTTATTTAAAGAATAAGCTTTCAGATATGTCGGAAAACAGGAGGTTACACTATAGTTCTGACAATCATGAGAAGGTTATTCCACTATTAGAAAGGCCTGTGGAGGAGTACAGCTCATTTCTCTATAGGGAAAGATGAGTCTAGTAATACAGCGTGTTGCATTACCCAGAACACAAGTACCATGATCTGATGACATGAGGCTGTAGCTCCCCTAACAGCTGTACAAGCAGATTCTTTTACCAGGGTCCTTGACATTTGGAAGTTTGGTATCATTTATTGCCGTATCCACTCTTTTCCCGTTCTCTCCCGGACTCCAGTCATCCAGCAGGCAGTACATCCTTGCCTCTTTCTCCTCCTCTCTCCCTCAGACGCGTGGAGATGGATGGACAGTGGGTGCAGGAGTCCTTGGCTGAACTGTAGAAGTGCTGACAGGGCGCCAAGCCCTCTAACAGCGCGATGACGCCTCTATCTGTCTCTCCATGATGCACTCTCTCTCTAACACGCGCACATACACGCACGCATACACAACACCATCACAGGTGCATGTCTAAATAGGTACTTGCACACAGACATGCACACTCGCATATTAATGTATGACTGAACATATACACAGAAAGTGCATACTTGGCGTGCCCGTATATCTGCACACAGATTTATGTTTATGTGATGTGCAAATCCACATGAGCAGGCGCTATAGTATGTGCACGAACACACGTGCATGCATGTGCACGTTAGCAGCAAAACGCAAACCATCTCAATCTATCTAGTGATACCTTTATCACCCCGTCCAGTCCCCTATATAATCAGCATCAGTCTCTACTGTCACACACACACACGGCCCTCATAGATACACTCACACACACACACACACACACACACACACACACACACACACACACACACACACACACACACACACACACACACACACACACACACACACACACACACACACACACACACACACACACAGGTCAGCTGAGTGATGTTTCGAGTGTGTATTTCTCCTCTGCTTGTGTTAAAGCGAGTCATCTATCCTTCCACAGCTTCATTACAACCTGCAAGGGCAAACACTATCTCTCGCTCCCTCTGCCTCTCCAGATGGGGAAGAGAGAGACGGAGATATACAGTAGATAGAAAGTGAAATCCCTCCCTCTCTCTCTCTCTCTTTGTACCCCCCACCTTGCTTTTTCTCTCTTGTTCCTCCGTCTCTATATTTATCCTTTGTCTCTTAGATCTCTCACCTTATATCTATGTTTTCAATCACCTAGCCTGGAGCAAGTGTCAGCATGGTTAAGCACCATGGTTAACTCACTAAAAGATGCAGCAACACAAATGCAACAGAGTATAAACAAACAGACAGGTATGGACACAAATATGCAGACCCCCCCCCGTCCAGACATTTCTTCCTGTTTGTTTTTTTACATTAAGAGAAGTCTTAATGCAACAACATGGCCACAAACTGTGAAAGTCCTTTCGACAACCCGTTCCCCTCTGCCCCCCTGTCCCCATCCTCTATCTCTCCCCTCATTTCCCACAGACCTGCCTTTCTCGACTCGCCCACCAGACGACCTCACACTCTCCTCCTAAATCCCAGTCACCCGTCTCCCCCCCGCTCATCCACACACCTGTTCCCTCTTCTCCAATTAGCCCTGCAGTCACCCGATCTCTCTCCGCAACTGCTCCTCATTCAGAATCAACAGTGCAGCTACTTAAACTGCTTTTAAATGGAACTCGTGAGCTTGCGGTTATGACACTGGGAAGTCGCGTGCACAGTATGTTTAGCATTAAAGTTGTTCAGTCATGAGAGCACTGCCGGGCAACAGCAACATGGACGCTGATATGAAAATCACTGGTCGCAGGAAATGCAAGGGCTTAATTGCAAAGGGAAATGATTTGAATATGTTTAACTTATCATCCAAGGAAAAACAAAACCTCAATGGCCTCTGTCATTTCTGGAAAAACATCAGCAAACACTTCTACAACTAGAGAAATTGGAGCTTTCAGCAGATTCTGGGGTTATGCATACCACAAGCGGGGGGTGTTCATATGGATTGATATGAACATGATAAACATTTGAAGCCAGCATTATTCCAGCCTCATCTCCACAGTCTTTGTCAGATTGTCTGCTTTTGTTCGCAGTGTCCCTTGAGTGAAGAATGCTGTTGTCTGTTCCTATTTGTTTGCCTGCCTGCCTAAACTCATGGTTTAAAACCAGGCTTCCTCTAAGCCTGGTTGACTTTCTATATATTCACTGCATCAGCCTGCCTTGTGTGTCTGCATTTGAGTTCTCTGCCTGTGCTGTGCTTCAGCAGTTGTGACAGCGTTCCTGTGCACAAAGCAAGGTCCATAAAGAAATTGTTTTTTGACATTTCTGTTGAACAAAAAAATGACTGGCCTGCAGAGACCCTGCCACATCCCCCTAGAAAGTGGAGGTTATTATAGCTGCCCACTGATGACCAGGTTTTTGGGATAACAGTAAATTAATGTCATATACCGATGTAATGGGTCAGTGGTGGTTAGCACCATCGTGTAGTTTGGGGTTTGCATGTTCTCCCTGTGCCTGTGAAGGGTTTTCTCTGGGTACTCTGGTTTCCTCCCACAGTCCAAAGACATGCAGATCAGGGTAAGGTTAATCTGGGACTCTTAATTGACCATAAGGTGTGAATGTGGAGTTGGAATGTTTTATTTTCTCTGTATATCGGCCCTGTGACACACTAGTTGTTATGGAAGTTTTCTGGAAGCTGGTGCAAGGAGAACTCAGGCAGCAGCTGATGTCTTATGCAGAAGATTTTAATGGAGTCTTGATGCATCAAGGAGACCAGAAGGTGGAACAACATACAAACGCTAACAGAGCAACATGAGCAATTGTCACCCCCAAGTCTGAAGATGTCTCCCACAGCCTCCCAGTATATCTCCCTCACCCTGCGTCACCCATTCTAACAGCACATCAATGAATGGCTGGAATTGCTGTCACTCTCTATGTTACCTGTAGGTGTTCGCATCCTATTGGATAGTAAACTTAATCACATTGTTTCCTTACGTCTTGCCACTGGTGTAATACACAAAAGAGTTGAAGTTGGTGAGAGTTGAAGTTGGTGCCTCTCTGTCTGGGGCAATCTGAGTTAGATAGGAAAGTCCCTAAGCGTAGACGCTACAATGAACTGTTGGTCGCTCCTTTATCTATAACCTAACCTTGGGTACTGTTTAGAGGGAGAAGGGAGTATCTGTGGAATTTAGACAGGCACTATTCTCCTGTACAGATATACAGTAATATACAATATACATAATATATAGTGGCAGATATAGTGTAGTGGCATATATAGTGTAGATGTGTAGATACACAGATTAACGGAGACATGCATATTTAAATATGGAAACAGTCATTTAAAAGGTCATGCTTCTATGGTGAGAGACGGGAGGCAAGACAGAGACATGAAAAAGAAAAGAGAGCTTGTAGAACGCTTCAGTTTTTGAGGCCCTACAGAAATCGTGAATAATACATTGCTAAAACCTCTTATTCTCTAAATTTTAAATGGCTCGCTGTTATCAAAAATAACCTGATCTGTGGAGCATTAGGAGGCTCGCACGCAACACAGTGTGGCTCCTGCTCTATGTTATTGGAAGGAGAAGGCACAGGTCTGTTGTCCAACTTAATCTCATATATCCATCTCTTTCCCATTAACAAAAAACATTACTTATTAAGAGAGAAAAAAACAAGTGAGTTATCTGAATGGCGCATATTCTTTCATGCATTTTTATGATAATCATAATAATAAATGTTTTGACTCATCATAAGAGCATGAAACAGATGCTGTTACTGATCAGTTGATTTAGGTTCTGACTAAACACACAGTCTAACTGGAGCCTCAAATAGAAACACAACATGTGCCTGACTCACCAAAAGGCAGAAGCAGGAGTTAAGCCTTGGACACCCTCTACTGGCTCATACACCAGGCTGATGAAAAGGCTGTGGACACCGTGGGACGTCGACTTGTCTCTTCAGTGGAACAGCCTCCCTGAGGAAGATTATTACAAATTGTCAGAAAACAGGCTCCAGCCACATTCTGGAAGTCTAAAAGAGCAATTTAGATTTTTGTAGGGGAAAACATAGGGAAATGTAGTCCATCAAGAAGTTTAGAGTTAAAACAATTAGTCATAAGTTTCCTATTGATCCCTCCCCAAGGTCTCTTATCCCAACAACCGTAGACAGGCTCATTACTCTAAAAGACAAGCGTATAGACAGTCAGGACTGATAAAGCTGGATCAATGCCACTGATCAGTTCCCATCTCGGTATGGATAAGCACAGAGAACTGGAAGAGACAGAAAGGGCATTCTCATCGAATGGAAGCTTTCAAACCGCCTCTTGGCTTGAACACACCAAGAGTGTGATGTGACTGTCCCTTCTGACAGAGTCCCAGGGAAGAGAGTTAAAAGGGAAACCCAAATCCAATCCATTAGTGAATTAATAATCCCTAAAAGTAAAGTCACTTCTTTAGCCATAGAGTTGAAGGAGCTTTGACAAGACTAACTGTCTATATTAGTCACACCCTGGGCTGTGTGCGGCTGTAATGCTTATTACACACCATCAAACTATGGCTGGATGAAGAAAAATCATACTTTACACTAGAGGGATCAAATATATGGTGGGTTTTGAGGGTGGAACCAGGAGAAAGGATATGTTGTTTCCATTTCAATATGGTTTTTTTTCAGTATGGCCATTGCATCAGATCAAACTCACACTTAACTATATATATACTGTAACATAGAATATATTACATAGAATATATTATTATATTATAAACCTATTTAGAGATTTTTTTTCCTTCTATTATGGATAACACACATATAATTGCGGGAACTGTTGGGTTTCTTGACCTTACTATGTAAAGTACCTTGAGATCATGTATATTATGATTATACAAATAAAATTTAATTTAATTATATATGTAATTTTAAAGGCCGTTAGACGTCTCTATTTTGGGGTTGATAGTTCTTGATAGAGTGGAGCTTATGATTATAACACGTCTTTATCAGCAGATGCTGTTGGCTTCCTCTCTTATTTACTTACAATAACTAATTTAAACCACACAATTTAAGAAAACAAGGACAAACACTTCTTAAAGTGTTGAGAGTATAGATTGTATATAAAGATGGACTCCCACTACAGGGCTAAAATATTCCATATACAAGCACTTTGACTTATAAGTGTGATAAGAACTACCTGGATGACAGAAACAGCCTTTGAGAAAAATGTATTTAATGTATTCTGTGACTTCTTAGTTTGATCCAAGTCTGATCCGTTAACATGGAGAAGGTGGGATCTATGACCTATGCTGCAGCCAGCCACCAGGCGGCAACGGAGACGCTGTGGCTTCACTTTTGAGGAGCTGTCATGTCGTCCATTTTGTCTCAGAGAGAACAAAAAACAATGGAAATTTGAGCTATCTACTGTTGATGGCAACGGAGCAGCTGCTGACAAAGACCAAGTGACTGAAAACAGATAATAAATGGACCTTGAGGTAAACCATTCTTTTCTACTGTTCATTTAATGTGCACGCTACCTCAGGAGAAACACATTCTACTCAACGCACTGCAAATTAACAAAACACATGCGACAAAAAGTCAAAACACCTGAAAATACAGAAACGCGCTGCAAGTTGAGAAAATGACGGAAATGTTTCCAGGGGACCCAAAAAAGGGATGAACCTTGTAAAGTTGTTGAAGTCTGTTACTCATCAGCGGTGATGGAACCTCACAAAGCATTGAACTACAGCCGGGTTCATCACTTTTTTGGGACCCCTGGAAACATTCCCGTTGTAATTTTCGCTATTGTTGTGACTTCTGCAGCGCATATGTCTTCAAATTGATGAAGTTGTTTTCTTTTTTGCACATGATTTTCCTTTTTTGCGAGTGTTGAGTACGTGTTGAGTAGTAAGTAGTAAGTGGATGTACACCTCCTCTCCAAGACCAAACTTGAAGGACTGCAGGTAGAGGAGGAGAGCACCGTACAGAACAGAACAGCCACCGTACTAAGGTCAATCAAATAGGCTTTATTGCATTAACCATTGACTGTATATTAACATGTCACTTTACTAGCCGAGCTAAATGATAGAGATGGATCTAGTCACAGTGTGTTGTGTTACTGCAGAGCTGAATAAAGAGTCTTTGTGTGACTCAGCAGTTGCACTGAGTTCACCTCATGTGGCACCACGGAGACACTCCCTCCTCCACGTCAACGTGCTCACAGGGCGGGTTGTTTGTTTGGCTTCGCTCCCGCACTTCCCCGTCCTCCAGGCCACTGTGCCACAGCATCAACAGACAATGCCACTATCCGGAGTAAACTGCTGAAGTGAACTTCCCTCCACTTCCCGTCTGTGTGCACATCATGGGGGACTCGGACGCGGTCGGGCCCCCGCTGTCTCGCCGGAGAAGGGCGGCGTTCGCGGCGGGGAGAGGCAAGAGTCTGCAGCCGGTGAACGGGAGGTCCGCGGCGGCGTGTCAGAGCCCGGTGACCGTGGGAGCTGCTGGAGCTGGCGGTGGTAGCATGGTGGACAGCGGCGGTTCACAGGAGGCGGCAAAGAGCGAGAAGAGGAGACGGGGGAACGACATGAGTGAGCGGCTGAGGTCAGTGAGGGAAACTTCCAGAAGAGTTGGAGGCGAGGGGCGTTTGTTTGGTGGTGAACGGGCTCATGTGGAAGATAGAGTTAAAGTTACCGTCTGGTGCAGCTGGTGTTGATGGACTTTAGTCCGGGTTAAAGGTCACAGAGACGGGTTAAAGAACCTCTGCTCATTCATTCATACTTTCACTCAGGTAGATCATTTAAAGACTTCAACACTGAAAAATAAATATTCATGGGTAATCTGATATGTTTGTTTTTGGAAAAGTAGGACTCAATTGGCTTTGCTGTTGATCAGGGGCGTATCTTATGGGGGCCACATAAACTGGAGGGAAATGTGGACCAACAAGCTTCTGCTCTTAATGTTTCTGTGTTTCTCTTTCATTCATACTTTCAATCTGGTACATAATTAAAAACTTCTACGCGTTAAAAAACAAGTATTTTTGGCAAACCTACTATTTTGCTAAGGATGGTCTTTATTGGCCTTGTTTCTGATCAGGGGCGCATCTAACAGGGGGCCCCATAAACTGGAGTGAAATGTGGTCCAACAAGCCTCTGCTCATAATATTTCTGTTTTCACTCTTTAATTCAACTACATGGCAGAGTTATAGAAACTTTATCCATTAATCTTTGTGACTAACTCAATGATACGTCTGCATAGTTCAGGTAGGGCATGTTTGTTATCAATCAGGGGCGTATCTTATACAGGCCCCATTAACTGGAGTTTAATCTCCTGAGGCCAGCACTTTGTTCCACTTAACACAGCACAGTATAAGCTGTGAACGCATGTTTATACAGTTCTACCTGAAGTAAAAGAAGTGAGTCTACTGTAGTTTTAATTATTAAAAACAGTCTGCTAAGGCACTTACATGAAACCACAACTAGTGCTGGGTGATATAACAATAATGATCTAAATACAATTCAATCAATACCAATATAGCAAAAGTTCAATATAAATTAATACATTGCTTATACTTTGTGTAAGCACAGTGAAGAGGTATGAAACTTAATGGATGTTTTGCTGTTTATCAAGTGTTTGTCAGTCTGCCCATTAAGAAAACGACAACCTTCACTCAGACGCAAAAACCTGTCTTTAAATTTAAAAGAAATTATGATGTGATATTTATCCTGATAATTGTCAATATGGACTGATCTGAATATTTTTATTTTGATATAAAATTTGGCCATGTCGCCCAGCCCTAACCACAACTCCTACAACTGAGTAAATATGATTCTCCATTCTGTATTATTAACTTTATATTTAGTTTAAGCATGTTTTAAGGTGAAGGTCAGTGTTGGGTTAAAAGTGACCCACGGGCTAAATGTGGCCTTGCAAACATAAATATTTGGCCCTCACAAATGCCCCCACCCCCCTTTATGACATCTTCCCATGTATAGTTATGAAAATGTTGGCAGAATTCAATGAATGAAATAATAAATAAATCTCCTTTGAGTAACTATCTTGCGGCCTATGTAAATCCCAATAGCATTGTAGCAGATAATAATATTATGAATAATTTACGTCTCATACACAAACAGGCTTACAGAAGGGGTGTGGTGATTTAGAACAAAAAGAAAGAAAGAAATGACCTCATTGACAATAACATGCCTGTTATTCCACCCTAAATGAAATAGGTGACTTTTAAACTCTCGGATCACCTGTCACATCCATATCAAGTCACTTGTGCAACTCAAAGAATGCATTTTACATATCAGTATTTCTGGCCTAATGATCGGGATATTCGCTGCTTTGCTTACTAGTGGATAGAATGACTTGGCCTTTGATAAAGTCCTACATTTATCTGTGTTTTGAATATTTGTTATTGCCAAGAGAAATAAACATTAAAAAGTAACTATAAAAATATAACAAAAAAGCAAACAGTGTAAGTCGGCTACTTACTGATCAATAATGAAAAAAGTGCCCCATGGCTGAACCTAATTGTTGACTCCCTTGTCTTCTTCTTCTTCTTCTTCTTCTTCTTCCCAAAGCTGACAGCAACGCAGATGTCAGTTTAGGTCGACAAAAAATAACACCCTCTTCTTTTTTCTCATATTAATCCTTCAATGTGCATACATTATATTCCATGTGTCAAATATAAATAACAAATAAGATCATATTACTTTTGAATGAGTTATGCCTCTGTCTATTGTAGTGGCTGTCACAAGACACAGGAGTCGCTGCTGAGTTCAGCCAGTGGTTACAACAACTACAGAGGAATCCTCAATTGGTGTGTGGTGATGCTGGTAAGACACACGTGTGTGCACACACAAAAACACATACCCACTCACAACAACTTGCATTTTACACAAGGATCTATTTTAGAATTTTCTGAAAACACCTTTTGAACGACGTACTCTCAGTCTCATGTGGTAGTCTGAACAGATGAGGTGATTTGTATATTAGTGCACACGTTTTAAGATTTGCATGTCATTCCAGTTCTCTACAGTTTTAAAATATAGTTGCATCTCACTTCCTCACAAATAGTTGTCTATTTTTAATAGAACTACAACCACCAAGTACGACATAGTGATAGTTTTACTGCAGCAGCACAGGCTTTACAGTGATTCTTATTCAGCAGGAAATTTAATGAAAGCAACCAGTTTGTCCTCATCGTGTCTTTTATACCAAGGAAGTCACATGGATTGAAAAAAAAGATAAAAGTTCCCAAAAATTAAGAATAAGTCCAGATTGTTCAATAAATACCAACTTGTTTTCAAACTGATCTCACTGTGTCTAATTCTGTGTCAAATCTGAGTCTGCTAAGGTGTTGTATTTCAAATAGACTTGTTTTCCGACCTTGTTCTAAAACGCTTCAAATCAGAGCTACAGTAGAGGTAGATCATTCGGGAAAAAGAAAAAAGTATGTTTCATAAGGTGATCAAAATAAAAACAATTAGTTGTTCAAGTTTCTTTTTTTTTGTTGAGAAATCTCATCAAAACCCTTTGGTTCGATCTGTATTATCTCAAAATCCTTGCTCTTCTCGTCTGTGCTGCCTCTGTCGCCTCACTCAGGACCGCTCTGCTCACTAGTGTCCAACATTTTTTGGGCAAACAACTGAACATCACAACCTGAGTTGTCTGATAGGTCACTGAGGCAGGTCAGAGGTCAGGCAGATGATAAAGTTGTAGAGCGCCCTCTGCTGGATCTGAAGGATACCTCTTCATACAGTTTGTTGTGCCAATAGGCTGTGAATTGTGAATTCTTACAGGTCATTACATCTTTTCCCTCACATTCGAACAGATAAAATAAAAAAGTGACAACGCTAATGATTAGCAAGTGTAATGCATGTTAAACTCAACATCTAGTGGGGCTCTCACTCCTCTGTGCTCGGGAGAAGTGACAGAATATAAGAGAATAGGAGAGCAGAGGAGGCTAGCAAAGCCTTTTGTTAATCCAGGCTTTGAACACAGATTTTTTTTTGTGTTCATCGCAGGAGGTTTTCCTTCTTTCTCACTGAACTTCTGTCCAATGCCCAGGCAAAGAGCCTTTGTGCTGGGTAATGAGATATTACAATCCATATAGAGGGAAGGAGAGTGAGGGGGAGAGATAAAAAAAAAAAAGAGAATGGTGGGAGGAGGAGGATGAAGAGGGGGAAAAGTGGGGTGAGCAGAGAAAAGAATGGGATGTACAGTGTGGAGGGAGAGAGAAAAGCATAGACAAGGAGAGGACTGATGTGGAAGGACAAGTTCATTGAATTAAGAGGGAAGAAGTGACAGTGAGAAGAATGAAACATAAAATGAGAACATGGAGTATTTATTGTATGACAAACAAACATATTGAAGTTTAACAGTGATATCTCTAACTTTTGTGTGTTATTCTAGGTGCTGAGTAATGCTCGCCTCTTCTTAGAAAACCTTTTGAGGTGAGTACATCTGGAGTCTTAGTCTCGTCTTTTTCACATAAATTATTACCACTTATTTCAAGAGGCTTCCTGCGCTGCTTAATACCCAGTGTGTCATTTTCAGACAGTGATTACAATGATGTTATGAAATGAAATATGCCATGAAACAGGAAATTTGTGCCAGGGTTGTAAAAATGTTCAAAACTTCTTCCGCCTCTTACGGTTTCCTTTTTGAGACGACCTCTATTCTGACAGTCGCCTTTATTCATTATAGCTATTTTGACACGTCATAATTAATACAAGATCTGCATGCATGACTTCCTGGGTCTCTTAGGAGAGCAGAGACATTGTTAATGTTTCTAGACACTTGTGTTTTGTTCCTGCTATGACAAGTGTCTGCTGTAAGAAAAAGTCCATATGGATAATATCTATATATGCCGTCAATTATAAGCAACTGACCAAATTCAAATTATCCCTCAGACAATCTACCTCAATATTATCTTTTAAAACTCTTTTTAAAACACATTTTTGTATTAAGTGGCTTTTAATTGTTTAATTGTTTTATATTCTATTGCATTTGAGAGTGCAAATAAAATGTATTATTATCTCTTGTATAGTAAAATGCAAACAGGGTGTGTACTGTATCTGCAGTGCATTAAATGGCTTTAAATATCAGTTTCTCAATCCCAACTGCTTACTCATGCATCTTCATTTAGATTTCTCCTTTTTTAAATTTGCTTTTCTTAATTATTTATCTGCTTGTTTGTCAGATACGGTGTACTGGTGGACCCAATTGAGGTGATTTCCTTGTTTCTGAAGGACCCCTACAGCTGGCCAGCAGCGTGCCTGGTAATTGGTAGGTAAACCTATCCCAAATATCAACACTATGGAAAGCAGACAATGCAGTATATTCCTTTGAGGAGGATTTCAGTTAATAATTAATATGAATGATTATTTGATAATGATCAATTTAGCTGGGGTGGAAGACTCACTTCAAAATGTCACCTGCGGTGCAGAGCTGCAGCTTGAAAGGAAGAAAATACTGAAAAGATTTTCTCAAACTGGAACAACCAACCGCAGCAGCAGCCTCAATAAATGATAGGAGAGGCGTGGGAGTCATATGCAGCTTTGTGGAACTGAGTACCAATATGTCTGACAGTGCCCCTAAACAAACCATTTCAAGTGATGTATACCATTGGACCGATTTTAAAGCAGTAAAAACTTTTTTTCCCACATCGTATAGCACAGACGGTGGGATCTGCCTCATTTCAATCGATGCCTTGTTTTAAGACACACAGGGGCACATGCTATATTCAAAGTTCTTCCAGTGTTTATTTTTACGGCATGTTGCAGTGGAAGTCTGCAGTGGTGCAGCTCACAGTGTCTCCAGAGGGACAATCACCTGCTCTATATACTGCACGCTGGTACCGTGCTGCAGAGAGAGGTGGTGAGATAAAAAAGAGAGGGAGAGGGATCGTTGGGGCGGGGAAGGGGGGGCATGGAGAGGCAGAGTTATGGAAGAGAAAATGAAGTGGGTGATTGTGTACAGATCGGGTTGGAGAGAGGGTGAAGAAGCCAGGAATGAAAGGAGAAGGAGAGGGACGAGAAAGGGAATTGATATAAAGTGATGCATTGACACAAGGCAGGAGAAAAGAGACAGAGGGCTGGGTGAGTTATGGTGAATGACAGGTGGGAGTCAGAGCCTGTTAACAGTGACATGGTGAGTGAAGGACCTCATTCCCAGAGGCCACTCATTACTCATATAGGCCCTATTCATGCCTGAAAGATATGCAACAAATCTTCATTAACATTTAAATGACTAGACCTATGTTATATAGGTTCCTCTGTTTGTATTGGTCACTCGTAAAGGATCACGATTATTCATTGCCGCTTAACGTTAATAAAACTTTGAGACATTACCTCATGTGTGAACATGATTTGCTGCTGAGTCACGTCGGATAGGTTTTCACCTGCAATAGTGGTGAAGACAACATCTCCCATGATCCCACGCTGCTTTGACGACATTAAACTAGGTCTTATGGTTTGGGATCCGTAGCGGCCGAAGTTACTGTTTGTCTAACAGGCATCTCTTTTGATTTGATCACAAGTTGACCGCTCTCAGTACATGTATGAATGCACCCAGGACGCACTAACATCATATTCACTCATTCAGTAGTAGTGTGAGCTGCATGTGGCCACATTCTTTCAGCCGTGTGAACACAAATATGTCCCGGACCACTCACTCAGCTGACGTCCTCTGATCCGCTACAGTTTAACAATGAACCGTAAATATTGTTTAAATTCTCCGTGTTTCCCACAGGTCATATTGATTTGTTTGTGGCCACAATATCAACATTGACTGCCACATATTGATTTTCATTTTTTTTTTTACTATTTCAAATGAGTAAAATCTTATTTCACTGTAGAGCTGAGCACAGCATATTGATTCACTCAGCCTCTTGTTGCTCTCTCTCTCTGTGTCTCTCACACACACACACACATTGAGATCAGACCCGTCTGTCATAGTCAGATGGGCTAAAAGCAAGAAAGATTTGGTCTTTGCAAACAGAAAAGATGAATGTGTTTATTTACATATAAAGTGAGGAAGTGAGATCTGATCACAAGGGATTCCTAGAGACGCATGTTGATGCCAGCTGTGAACAGGGCCTCTGATCAAGTGGGTATCATTTGCAAAGGAAGCTGGCCTGTGAATGACCATTCGACTAAATGTATTTTACTCTAATGTAAGGTTTTACACTACATCATAAGTGTGCTGCTTTAGGAATGTCAGCCAAAGGCTCCTCTGCAGATACCTAGTGTACAGTTTATGGGCATTGAACAGGTGCTAAATGGTGCTGTTTGTTTCAGTTTGATGCATGAGTGGGTCAAATAGCTGGTGTTTGTCAAAGATGCTGAGCAGGCCTGTTTCCAAAAGAGATTTAAAAAAGCACATTAGAAACAGCACGCTGTGAAATTCTTCTCATCTCTGTGCTTTAGTGAGTTGAGTCTTTGTGTCTGATGAACACACCCACCCCCCTCCATCCTGGATGACAAGTTGAGACCACTCCCCTAAAACTTGTGTCAAAGATTTAATGACCATATTTTCAATGGAGGAACGAGTGACACAATGTTAAGCAGTAACAGTTTAATATTTCCTGATGCTCCAAATTACATATTCATTTAATATACATCGCTGTCCCTGTGTTAAAAGCCACCTGGATAAAATAATTAATGTGAGGAAAGTAATAATTACTTTTATAATAATAATAATAACTATTTGTACAGCACTTATCTAAACGAGGTTACAAAGTGCTTCACACACAAACAAGTACAGGAAGCTGATCTCTTAACTGTATGAGTTTTATCATAAGGTGCTAAGGGTAATGTAAAAAGTAATTTTTGCCTTGATACAGAATCTCGTGTAACTATATTGAGAATCTTTTCAGAAAACAAGTGAAGAAAACTAACTAATTGTAAATGATGGCAGGTTGAATAAGATTCTTTTCACTTGTGCATGATGAGCCAGTTTAGTGCACTGTCACAAAAAAGTGTTGTTTCTTTGAGGCCTTTGACTGAACCATTAAAGACACTGATTTGGAATCATAATGCTGCTGGGTGGTTTCATTGATGACAGGATAATGTGCACGAATCAAAAACCTTGTCAGTTTACACATCTGTGCTCTCTACATTAGATGGATTGACATGCTAATGCTCTGATTAGGGTCTTAAAATGGAACAATTGCTGCAATTATGCGAGGCTCAGTCTAGTCTAGTCAGGGTAATGAGCAGTTGACATATCAGTGGTTTCTTCAAGTTTGTTCAGCAATGAGTTTCCGTGCAATTTAACCTGATACTGCTGCAGGATACAAAGGAAAAACTAACATGCAACTCAGCCAAATTCACACCTCACTGAATCAGGGTTTGTGGCCACAACTGATGCATAATAAAGTGTTTATTGAAGAAAGAAACTGGGCGGTCCAAAACGTATTGAACTATTTTTGGGCCAATATTAACCACTGCTTTGTGGATATTGTCGCTGATAGTAACAAAACAACTTCTCTCTTCACTCTCTGCTTGGGTGTTGAGAAAAAGGCAGTTGAAAAGCCAAAACCAGTGCTGCAGGTTCATGACTAAACAAGTAGAATTATGTTGAGCTCCAGTCTTTTGCAGTTATGATTCTAAATGCCTATCAATTCATAATCAAACTAGGAGGGAACTCAGTAGAGTCTATACCTCTGCCAAGGCCTAACAGTCCCCTTATGAAACCACATTTAAATTCATTAGATCAAAATCTTCTGGATCTGCACCAAACTGCACACAGTCATAAATATCAGTCTCCTAAACTTTAAAGAAAGTGAAAAAGAATTCCTGGGGCCGCTCCCCTCATTCGGATCTGCACCAAAATTCCGTGGGTTCTCCCTTGGGTCACGCCCCACCCCTCCACAGCTACCCAACCGGTTGAGTAGTTTTTGGAATTGTAGACGACAACATAACCTCCTTGGCTGTTGTAAAGAATACCGCCTATTTCTATATTCACATGAAAAGCTTGTCAATATTGCTTTGTGAGATGTACGTTTTCACATTATCTAAACTGTCAAAATTGTGTTCGACATGTGGAGGAAACAGAACAGTTTGGAGACAAAAGAGGAACAACACACAACATAGTGTTGCTGCAATCACAGTTGTCCCAGGAAATTGGGAGCCTGCTCTTGAAATTCAGCTCTTGTCTCAACTGTTACATTTCCGACGACACCCTTTTTTACCTCAATTTCATGATTTAGTAGCAATTTTATCGGCCCAGCAGGTAGAGCGGGTCATCCTCTAACCACAATCTCAGCGGTTCGATCCCAGTCTACCCCATTCCGAAGTGTCTTTTGGCAAAATACTGAACACTAAATCGCCCCTCTGGCTGTACCAACAGTGTGTGAGGGATGTGTGATAGAGAAGGGGGGGTGAACTGTAAATGGCTTTAAGTGGTCATCAAGATGAGGAGAAAAGCTCTATATACATGCAGAGCACTTACCATTTACAATTTTACACACACTCAAACATGAGTAGTATTAAGACTGATGCAGACCTCTAGAGAAAAAGTTTCAGTGTCGGTCATCCCGCTGGAACCCAACAGAAGTGACTGTACGAAGACATAAAGTGTTTTTGATAAACTGACACGAGACTCTCTTTGTGTTTTTGACAGTGTCCAACGTGTTCACTCTGGTGGCTCTGTACACAGAGCGGCAGCTGTCGAAGGTGAGTGGAGAAACCCTTGTTGCACTTTAATACCAAAGCGCTGTGGATTTGAGATGAACTGTTGAATTCAGAGCTTTCCTCCAACACCCAGGAGGGATTATGTCTCTAAAACTGACTGACCTTCCCCGACTGCATCTGCATATGTTAAATGGGAAATTAGTTTCACCATCTGTATTTAGGACATATTCAGTTATGCTCTGTCTGCTTGGCATGCACATGGAACATTATGAGCCTTTTAAAACTTTACTAGGCCACATAACTCTAAATGTAGTTCTGTTTTACTCCAGCTCTCAAAGGCTGGGTAAACAAATGCTTGAAAGTGTTTTATGTTTTGCTGATGTATTCTAAAGCAGGACATCTGACTGGTTTTTAAGATTTAACATAAAACCTCCTGCTGCCCCCTCTCTCATTTTCTACTCAGAGTTCATTCAGTGAACCTGTGGGATTTCTGGTCCACTGCATTAACATGGCAGTCATTCTAACATTCCCCGCTGCAGTGATCCTGTTGGTCCCCTCCGTGACCCCAGGTAAAGTGTTTCTCGCTGTTATTAAAATACCGCCTCTGACTGCTCGCTGCAAACGACTCTGCATAACCAAGACAGGGACTGTGACCGTAGCACCTATTATGCAGCTGCGCCATTATCTATTCATTGGTGGTTTACAATGTACCCATGGGTATAAAACAGAAAATAATGTGATTGTAATGAAGATTAAGAGCACATTCCCGTCCCTGCCCTTCAGAGAAACAGTTGACCAGTTAGTGCAGTAAAAGACACGTCTTGTACAGAGACGTAATTGGAATCGGTTAGTGGTAATGGAGCAGTTGGTCATGACTGGATTATTTCCAGCTGGCGGAGAGGAGAGGAGAAGAGAGGATAGGAGAGGAAAGGAGAGGAGAGGAGAGGCTCATTCAAAGGTCACCTTCTTCTGTCCTCATCAGGCTACATGACGACACAAAGTATGGCCCCCTCCACAAACCATGCATTTCACTAAGATACTGTACACTACATGATTACCTCCACCATGAAAGTTCTGTTTTCATCGACATTTGTTTATTGAGCAGCTGCTGAACGGATCGGGGTAGAAACCATTACATCTTGGTGTGGATTCAGATCAGGGGTCAGATCCAGGAATTTCTTTACACTTTCTTTAACATTGAGAAATAGAGCATTTTACACCATTTGCCTTGATTTATCTGAAAATCATTCATGGATATTGATGAAATGAATCTATGAGTGTGAGAAATTTGGTGCAGATCAAGATAAGTGAATTGAAATGTGGTTTCATAAGGAGACTGTTTCCTTTTAGTTCAATATATAATGACTTATAAAAAATACTTTGAGGCACTTACTCAGAACATTAAAGGTGCGGTGCTTATTTAAAAAACGACTCCCATTAAAACTACTTGAGATATCTTACTTTCAACAGAAAATGCCACTGTCATGCTAAAAGCGATTTTTTTCACCCCCTAATGTCCTCACTTGTAAATTATTTCACTGCCAAAATCGCAAACTTTACCACAATCATAAGACAGATATTGATTTACAGGTGTGATCAGGCACATATTTTAGTGTTAATTTAGAGAGATCTCCCATTTTGGTAAACTCTCCTCTTCCTTTACCTCTCCTCTCCTCTCCTCTCCTCTCCTCTCCTCTCCTCTCCTCTCCTCTCATATGTTCTCTCACCGGGAGGTGAAGGAGTAAAGGAGTCAGTCCATCTGTCTGTCTGTTCTCTCTGCGCTGCTGTTCACACAGGAAGGGCAATTACAGAGGGCAGGTGTGTGTATGCACAGGTGTGTGTGGGTGTGGGAATAGTCCCTGAGTATGTGACTAGTATTCATACATAGTATATATGAAGCAGAGATACTGATATCAATGTTCATTTTAAATCATGTTACGTTTCTTTTGAGGAACACTGTATTGGTGAAACAGAACTGTTCTCTGCTTCCATTATTTCATTATTTCCTCTTTCTATGATGTTTCTTCATGGGGCAAGTCTGGTGCGTGGAATGTGTTTTGCAAGACATTGTAAAACACACTGTAACACTCTGTTCATTGAACAGTAGCAGTATCCTTAGAGGTAACACATGAAGACATTGACATAGAGAGCAACAATTCAAAATGAAGGAAAATAATTGTGGGACAAGAAATGGACTCAACAAGTTTTATGCCTCTGTACTGACGGCGGAGGAGGCTCTGTGTTTTCGTCTGTTCATCCCAGTCTTGTGAACGCGATATCTCAAATACTCGGTTCAACTCAAGGATGAACTGACTGGATCTGGTTGGTCCAAGGTCAAAGCCACGGTGACCGCAGAAAACATGTTTTTGGCCTCTTGAACATTATAGATTAAATGAGAAATGTCAGTCAGTGCCAATGTCATTTGAATTTCTCATCTTAAATTCCAAACTGGATACTCCTCCATATTGTACAGTTGAGGTGTGAGGTGTTATCTTGGCATCTGAGGTATGTGCAGTAGGAATCATGTTGCCAGATGGAGCTGAGCCTGGTTGGTCTGACAGTGGAACCACTTTGAACTTTTTACACCAATCTCCTTTGTGTCTTTTAGTAGAAAATTAAGCATGTTGATTTTAAGTCAGTGAATCATCATTACAGTCACAATACAAAAAACACAAAGTCAACCAGGCAGAATTTATTAAAATCCCTGACAAACTAAATAATTGTGGTGGATGATAATTGGCTCTTGTGTGTTTATTATCACTGTGTTCAGTAACTCTCTGGTGGCCACATTGAGCCAAAGAGACAGATGGTTAAGGGATGAGATCTGCTGTGGTCTGATATCAGGTGTGTTTGACCTGCACCTCACCCTGCAGGCAACCGTTTTTTATTCATGTGTGCGTTTGTTCACAGGTATGATTTTGTTAGTGCATGTATGTTGGTGTGTGTTTTCCACATGATCCGTTTGGAGGGAACCTACTCAGTTGGTGTGTGTGTGTGTGTGTGTGTGTGTGTGTGTGTGTGTGTGTGTGTGTGTGTGTGTGTGTGTGTGTGTGTGTGTGTGTGTGTGTGTGTGTGTGTGTGTGTGTGTGTGTGTGTGCGCGCTCAAGATTCTCAAAATATGCTTATTAATCTCCTTCTAATCAGTTTTCCCTTATCAACCAATAAACACTGGCACGCACACACAAACACACAGTGGTAAACAACTAGCTCTCACTGCTCTATTACTTTGAGTTGAGTTCATTTATTTTACTGGGCTTGTTGAGCTGTTTGTTCAAGATCAAATGACGACCTCTCTTTCCCTCCATTTTTCATTTTTTAAGTCCTCCTTTCTCTCCATTTGTTTTTCTCTTGCTTTCCATCCTGCCCCAGTCTCTCCTGTCATCCTTCATCTCTCATTGTTTCTTCACTTTCTTCTTCTCTTTCCATCTATCCCTTCCTCTGGACTATTTTTTGCCCTCCATTGTCTTTCCCTTATTTCCTCTCCTCATCTCTTTGTACATCCTCGCAGTGTATCCGCTTGTTTTTGCACTACAGCCTCATCCATAACACAATTTAAATGTGTCTTCCTCTCTCTACTCTCCCCTCAGTTGGAGGCGCGTTCGCAATGGGTGTTTACACCATTCTCTTCCTGAAGCTCTACTCCTACAAGGACGTCAACATGTGGTGCAGAGAGTTGAGTTCTGTCAAGGCCAAGAAGCTGGCCAGGTCGCTGTCTTGTAAGTCACACAAACACACCCGCATAAACACACCCGCATAAGCACACCCGCATAAACAACCCCGCATAAGCACGCACGCAAGCACGCGCACACGCACGCACACGCACACACACACAGTAGCTTCTGTGAATCTCCCTCAGCCAGAGGATCCTCCATGTTCCCTGATCATGCGGTTACAGTGACATCTTATGGCAGAATTTAGAAACAGCAGCTCTCAGATTTAATAAAAAAATGTTTTTTAGCAAATGGGACAATTGAAATTTTAATAGAATAAGATTTTAGATAAATTGACAGCTGACTACATTTTTTTTTCTATTGAATGGTTAATGGTATTTAAAGGTCATTGTTTTTCTCTCTATTTGTATGTAATGAGCCATAAAATGAAATGAAGTGTCACTATATGAAGCATATGTGTGTATGTATGATTCATCCCACAGGTCCCACACCACAGAATTTCAACAGAGGTGACCAAATGGTGTGTTATCCTGGCAACCTCACCATCAGAGGTACTGCAGCTTTCTAGCTTTCTTTTTCACAGCTGCTATTTTGACATTGAATAGTTGGTAACGCAGGGATAACCTGTTGTTTCATGTCAAACTGGCGGCTGTCATAAAGGTCTACAGGTCGTGTTTCTGTCATGTATCACTGCCTCTCTGTCATGTTTCATTTTGCCACATTTATCATCACACTGACCTCCTCTCTGTCTCTCCAGACATGTATTATTTCGTCTTTGCTCCGACTCTGTGCTACGAGCTCAACTTCCCTCGCTCTCCCACGATTCGCATGGGTTTCCTGCTGAGGAGATTGTCTGAAATGGTGAGGAAATGTCTCAAATCAGCAACAGCCCCCCAAAAACACCTACATTCACTGAAGCGATATGTTCAAGGCAAAAAAAGGAGTTCATGCAAACTGTCTCTGTTCTAATTTTCTGTCTCATGTTGTTATATACGCTTCTCTGTTTTTTTACCAGATTTTCGTTGTTGACAATTTATCTGTTAAAAAACGTTACTCACTTTATGAATCTGTGTCTTTCTCCCCAGCTGTTCTTCACCCAGATGTTAGTTGGTCTCACGCAGCAGGTACAGTCAAACCAAAACTGATGTATGATGATATAGTCTGAATTAAACTTCAATGAAAGTCCCTATGTTCCCTGACTACCATTTAAACAACCATGGACAATAACTCGGATTAAAACCTTGCATTGTTTATTTTGTCTTCTTTCTCTCTTTCAGTGGATGATTCCCGTCATTAAAAGCTCCATGAAACCACTGGAGGTGAGAGAGGGAATGACAGTGGAGCTGAGACTGCACAGAATATCATGGGATTGGGTTGTTTTCAGATGCAAAGTGCTGCTGTGCATCATTTGTTAACCTATGGGTCTCTCCTCTCCTCTTTTCTCCACCAGGACATGGATCTGTCCATAATGACTGAGAGACTCCTGCGACTAGCTGTGAATAAAAACCCAACACATGCATCGACATTACCACAACCTTTGTTTCATTTTGTTTGTTTGAATTTAAATTTAAAATAACATACATTTCCTGTGGAAGATCATGTTAAAACATGATAAAAACTACTCCACAGTCATATTTTTTCCGAAATGAAGGATTGCATTGGTTACACACTGCATCCTGCACACAATCATGTATATGATGACTGGTTGAGAATGTGGGGAAGAAATTGTTAGCATGAGGCTTTTATTTGTACGTTTATCCTCTCCTAAATGTCTCTCAGTCACAGTTTTATATTCTCATACATCCTCCAGGTTCCTAATCACCTGCTGTGGCTCATGTTTTTCTACTGGTTCTTCCACTCGTCTATGAACTTCAGTGCCGAGCTGCTGTGCTTTGGAGACAGAGAGTTTTACAGGGACTGGTGGTACGTTTGTGCGACTGTGTTTGTGAGGTGTGCTGCCTGGGTTTGTTCTGCTCAGGGTCACTGCACGCACTGCTTTTCACTTGTAAATGGTAAATGTCTCTATTTATATAGCGCTTTTCAAGTCTTGATGACCACTCAAAGCGCTTTACAGTGTAGTTTTTCCATTTACCCAGTCATACAGTGCAGCACTTTATCACACATCACTCACACACTGTGCAGTAGAAGGGATGTGCATGCAGACAATTCAGTAACTAAATGTTTTGTGAAACTTTAAATGTAATAATTTTACCAAAAGATTTAATTTGTGACGCATCCTTTTATTATTGTACATTTGCTGATTAAAGTAAATGTCATCACTTAGTGTACTTGAGGATAATTTCCTCTTTTCCCATGTGACAATACAGTTTTTAGCCTTTTTCATATCCATCAACAGCCACTGACCCGTTATTTAGACCCTGTAGTGCTTCATCACTCTTATTTGCTGACTCCTCTTTCAGGAACTCTGAGACTGTGACATATTTCTGGCAAAACTGGAACATCCCTGTACACAAGTGGTGTCTACGGTGGGTTACTCGCACACTAACACATCGAGGGGGAGAGACGAAATTTATCAAAGTGAACGCTGGAGGTTTGATCAAGGGAGAAAAGACTTAAGCAGTCAGGGCTGATGTATGTGGGGGACCGATTCATCAGGCTGTGAGAGAGTAAATGGAAGTTATAAATACAGTGTTCACAGCCAGGCACATAAGTAAATAAAAGGCTTTTTAGGGACTACTTACTTTGACTTCCTGTCAGTTAACAAGACACTTCAATATTTTAGATGGCAGCAAAATAAAATGGTAAATGACTGATGAACTCTTTTCTACTATTTGTGTCGGAGTAGTACTTTTTTTTTTCTGCCCTTATTTGAGTGTGGATACCTGACCCAAGCCAGGCCGGCTTCAGACCAACATTTTTAAACTATATTTGGCTGGGCTGATTTTTTTAAACTTTCCGATCCCTTTTAATGACCCCCAGGGGGTTATCTATACTATGCAGCCACGGCCCCTTTCAACCTTGACAACATAACGAGGGGGCTAAGTGCCAAATAGATTCTCATTTATACCACATCACTTTTATTTCTTATTGTGTATGGCAGTTCATTCTTTACATGAGTCTGTCTGATTTAAATATAAAAATAAATATATGTTGGGTTTGGGTCAGAGTCAGTTAGTTTCCTCTCGGGCTTGAACAGGCTCTGACAGAAAAATGCAGCCCAAGCTGCGCTCTAGTCCACATTCCCATTTTGAGTTGCTTCTATAAATTATATTCATGATTGATCATTCTGCCAAGTATTTTCTTGACTAATCATTTTGTCAATAAAATGACAACATTTTCTTTTAGCGCCTTGTTAATAAAATGACGGATAATAGTAAAAAAAAAACTACATAATCATCAAATATGATGGGAAAGTGAATATCAGTGGGTTTTGGACTAAGTGAAACAGAAAGCTTGAAAAATAAACTAATCAATTGATAGATTAATAATTTCAGTTCTTCGCTGTGCATCAACGTGTTTGATAATCCGTCTCTCTGCCTGTGTTTCAGCCACTTTTACAAGCCGCTGCTGAGGAGAGGATTTAATAAAATGATCAGCCAATCAGCTGTCTTCTTCTTGTCGGCTTTCTTCCACGAGGTAAGAGCTGAGGAACATAACAGCTTTCAGTGATGATCTACTGTAGACTAGTCTCAGACTTAAGTAACCTCTACCTGATATTAGAGTTTTAGTCTCCCCCTCCATCAGATCTCTAAAATGCCCCTGTTCTGTTTCCTGTCTGTCTCTGTGTGTCAGTACCTGGTGAGTGTTCCTCTCAGGATGTTCCGACTCTGGGCCTTCATGGGCATGATGGTGCAGGTAAGACCCAACACCTCATTGAGCTGATGTTAAACTTACAGCGCAAACCTTTTAAGGACATTATATTTAAAAGTGTTTTCTTGTTTCTAATATTACTTTTTAACATCTGAAAGGTTAACAGTAGGTATAGATGGGTTGGAGGTTGTAAGACATTGATTAAATAGTTCATTAGTGCAGCTCAATCATATGTGTTGTGGATGATGTTCCTGTGGGATATTTTAAAAGGTGTTCTCAGTGTTTGGCCTTGGCTCCACTATCATTAAGGTAATTAATGGCCTCAGTGGCAGTGCAGGGCATGTTTGATGTATCGTGGGGGAATATGGTGGAACAATATGTAATACTGTATAAGTGCCTCTTGTTCTTTGCTGACTGTGTTCGTTTTTTAATCACGTGTGCTGAGTCATACACCGCAGACAAGAGGAATCTGGACACTCCGACTGTAATTAGTCATTAAAAGAAACACAATCACCCACTGTGTTTATTTAATTAGCTTTTTTTTATTGACTCATCAGCTTCCATTCGCCTGGTTTGTCGGGCGCTTCCTGCGTGGTAACTACGGCAACGCTGCAGTGTGGATGTCCATCATCCTCGGTCAGCCATTCGCCGTCTTGATGTACGTCCATGACTATTATGTCATGCAGCACAGTCAGGAGGCTAACTGATGCGCACGCACACACGCGCACACGCACACACAAACAAACAACGTGCAGCATCTTTGTCTCACTCTTCTTCTGCCTGTATCTCATAAATACGACTTGTCTGCGGTACAGAAAATGAATACTGTCGTCTGCATGTCAGGATGAGCTGATCAAGTCTGCTGCAGTATGATCATGATAACAGCATGTTTACATTTGACCCCTTGGCTTTGGTTTCTCCCTGCTGGGAACAATCGCTCATGGGAAGTGGACTGTAGAGAAATGTGTACCTGAAACACTATTGTACAGTAACAACATAAAACTGCAGCTTGTTACTCAGGTGACCTTTCTTCCAGCGCCTTGTTAAGTTGCCAGTTTAGGCTGTAATTTCAGTTTATTGGATAATTTATTGTATTTGATTCTGCAACAATAGCAACGTGCAGCATTATTTATTGACCGTAAATGTTTCTTCCCTTTAGGGCTCTTTGGTGCCTATCGCTGAATTTGATAAAAAATGTAAAGTTGACAACATTTTGCAAGTGCCTTGTTGGAAGTTATTTCCTACATTTATGAAACCACTGTTACTTTATTTGTTTGTCAGCCAAATTGCCCTAATCTGTCTATTCTGCTAGAAGAACATTACAAAGAATAATGAATGTATGTTGATTTTAATTGGATTATTTGAATATTCTGTTTTACTTTGTCAATTATGACAACAGCCAGCATTACTGTACCTCTGTTTTGTTTTTTGTTTTATACCTGATGTGCCATGACAATAATACAACACATATGCAATCACTTCTTTTTAAAGTCTGAAAAACAGATCATATGCAAAATAAATGAACTTGTGTTTTATTTCAATTACTGCCATTCTCCTATTATCAAAATCAAGTCTCTGTTGATGGAGGATCTGAATGAATCCGTACACATCTCACAGCAGGCACTGATTCAGCTCCACACATTTCTACAAAATAATCCCATCCTGTGACATTCATTTAAAACATTTTTACCTCAAAAACACGTAACTTCAGCCAAACCGTGACACACATTTAATCTCCTAAATGATCTCAAAGTGTCTTTTACACTTTCGTTCACACTTTTTTTTTTATATGAGTTCACATTAATTTGGTCAGTTTAAAGTCAGTTTGGACAAGAACATCTGCTAAAAGCCAAAATCGTAAACACACCACGTGAATGACATTTCACATGTCTCTGTGTCGTCTCCACACACGGTCACTACTCATTCTCTGATGCTCCGTGGTTCAGTCAAACATGCTGCTCACCACGTCTTAAATCATTAGTCTCTGAATGTGGTACTCAATGGGCTGGAAATCAAACTGAAGACGTTGGGATTTTCACACTCTTTCTACTGGACATCCAGGGTCACGTAATCATGTCCCAGACGTGTCGGTGTGACTGTGCGAGGAGATTCGTCACTTAGACAGGACTGTGAACCTGCCTCTTATCAGGTTGACAGTGAATTAAACAGCGAGTCTGAGGCAAATCACACTTTTTGTGTAGGCGTGTGTGTACCTGCTCTGGAAGTGTGACATTTGGTTAAACAATCGTCTGCGAGGATTACAGCGTAGATGTGACAGGAGACGTGGCTTTGCAGGATACACAGAACGATATAGAGACGTCGCTCTCGCTAAAAGTGTAAGAACGTCTTTTTTTTCTAATCCAAAAAAGGAATTTAAACACTAGTTGAGTTCTGTGTGTCAAAGCAGTTTGGGACCATGGACTGAATCTAAAAATGGACGTAGCCTCTTGGTCCGGAAAGTGAAGCCAATGTGAAAGTGCCTGAAACCTGCATTCTCTCAAATGACCTGCAGGGGGTGCAAAATAAGTCAGTTTCTATAAAAATGAGATAATTAAGCAACTTCTCTCTTAGTTTGTAACGTGTGATTGACAGCTACTAGCGTCCAATGGGTGCAGGACACAGGTGTAGGTAGGCGTACAGTGTCCTCGATCTCTCACCTCCACCCCTGCTCCTCCAAATATGGTTACTTCAAAAAACCAAGATGGCAGTTCACAAACCAATGGGTGACGTCAGGACAGGTTTTAAACTTCCTGGGACCTTAAAGGATATCGACACTCATGTAAACAAGCTCATGGCCGTACATTGACTGTATCTGAATTAATTTATTTTGTAAACACGAAAGACACAGCATTCTCAGCTGTGATGCACCTGAAGTGATGTTCTTCAGTCTCACTCTGCTGAGCATAAATACTCTGAAGTGGTTGGTCGGTGCTTTACAAAGAGAAGTGGAGGACGTGCATCTCAATAAGTGCGTTACTATCCATACAAGCGATCAATTCATCTAAATCTCCAATCACTCCTATCACACGCTGAAGAAGGTGGCCGCCGCCGCCGCCAGAAAGCGCTGCTTTTCCTACGGGACGACCGTAAATCTACATCCATCCCTCCTCCTCTTTCCAGACAAGTAAACCACGAGAGGACAAAAAGAGACGAAACCCTGTCATGTCTCATCCGTCATCAGTAGTCAGACTGTTCCTGACATAAACAAAGCTTTCCAGTTCCCCTGCTTGGACTGAGTCACACACTGATTCGCCGTCTTTGTTCTCGCACACACACACAAACATGTCACATAATGTGCCATGCATCACTTTGACACCTATACATACAGACACTCACTCTGTCTCCATACCTTCTCTTATCTAATTGTTGCTTTCACACCTCCCCCACTTTCTCTCTCGCTCTCTCCTCTCCTCTAAGTCCTCATCCTGCTCCTCCTCTTTGAGCGTTGTCCTCCTCGGTAACAGGTTGATCCATGGCTCTCCTCCTGACATCCGTTATTCCGGATCTCTCCGAGGAGCGCTGACGGCCCATGAGTGATGATGATCCTCCACACAGGAAACCAGGAGACACAAGCCCGTCTCATTCTGCAAAGATGGATGAAGCGTAGGGCCCAGAGACGCGTTATAAAGAGACAGACTCCCCCCCGCCGTACATTTGAAAACAACATTCAGTCAGGTGCGTGTGTATTTACACATGTGTTAAACTAATACACAAAGCCTATTCTGAAGAGCACTTTAAAGGAGACAAATGACTGGTATTTAGCATTGGAGTTGGATTTACAAGCGTACACTTCACATATAGATATAAATCCATATCCAGATTTTTTTTTGCATTTGTGTTTATTTTGCTTGTCAAGATTTGACAATGAACCACACTATGAACATTTCTGTATGTCTGATGGTGTCCGGCAGCAGGAATCAGTTTGCTTTAAGGTCATATTTTCCTTTAATGCATTAAGATCTTTCTTGTTCTGTCAATTCGTCCACAATGGAAATAACTCCAGCGTTACCATAGTAATCAGATTACTATGGTAACGCTCTTCCTCAGTCTGTGATTTTTGTGCAGAGCTCAGGCAGCCAGTGGAGATTTTAATCCAGCAGCCTGAAGGAGGTTTAATCACGTTGAGGGAAGTGATTACCCCCATTAAGACCATGTTGCCTGTCTTGATTTATTTTCCACTTTTAGCAGGAACAAGTGTCGGATGAAAAGAACATCTGATCACTTGTTAGACGCGTGTCGTCGACGTCGAGGCTCAGCAGAGTGAGATGAAAAGCTCTGGTCGGGTTCAAGATTTCGTGTTTCGAGTTTATTTTTGATTTATCACCATAGTCTTCATATTTATTTACTTTTTTTTTTTTTTGCTTTGCTGGTTTATGATTAGGTTTGTAGAAATATGAGGTGTTTCAGTGTGAAGACTCGCGTGTCACAAGTGTGAGTTATGTTGTTTTAAAGCCGGCACACAAACGCTTTCTGTCTTCATCTTCCAGTTCAATTTCACATATCACTCTTCATTCATATCCACATTTATAATAAGAAACAGACCAAATCCTTCCTTCCTGATCTAAGACACCTCACTTTCTAGTGTTTTCTTCATAAAAAAGGGAAGAGATTTATAGAAGCACCAACAACACTCTCAGTTAATCTTTACAAATAATTTAAAGATTAATTTATTCTTCATCATTAAAACTAAAAAAATCTGTATTGACTAAAAATGATGGTGTTAGATGCTTGTGAGAGATAGATTGATAAAAGTGTAAAGTTTGACAAGTTCATTTTAAAAGCTGCTATTTGGAGCTGATTGTGAAAATGTATTTATGTGTGATGACGTCAGCGACTCGTGGACCAAAATTAGTTTTGTTCCAACTTGAGATGGTGTTCACAGGAATTTTCCCAGTGGAACAAATTGTTCCTATTAGTTTGACACCGGATGAATGCATCATAAGACAAGGTATTGATGTTCAGATAGATAGATAGATAGATAGATAGATAGATAGATAGATCGACAGACAATTGAATAGATACAAAATAAATACTTGATGTCCGTTCATCTTCACCTAGAATCACTTGCACACTTGATCTATTGAACATGTCTCTCGTAATTTAGAATATAGCACATTATGTATTATTCCACAATGGTTACACCACAACCCTAGTTCCATGAGAGGTACTGAGCCCACACCCCCAATAAGTTGGTGCATGTTCCCACACTTACGATTATAGGGCCTGTGGTACAATATCATACAGAATTTGTTTGCTCCACAATATCTAGAAGAATTTCAGCCTTTACAACAATCTAATCAGTTAAAAAAAACATATATATGTTTATATATAGAGATATATATATATATCCATCATTTGTGTGTAACAGTGGTCTTTTAATTAATAATAAATCAATAATTTCATATTTTAGTGAAGATCGCTACTACATATCATGAATGAGTTGTGCTTCTGATGTTGTGTCCCCGAGTATATTTGGTATTTGGATCTATGTTTTGCGTGTGTGCTCCAACATTGGTGTGTGTTCATACTGTACATTTGTGTGCATGTGTGTGTGTGTGTGTGTGTCACAGCAGAATGTAAACACATCCTTAGACTTCCTGTCTCGAGCCCAAACTGAGGGAAGATTTAGAGAGAGAGAGGGAGGGAGGAAGGGGAATCAGAAGGACAGTCATTGAAAGGAGAGTGAGACCGAAAATGATGCTTAAGGGGGGAGAAAGAGAAGGAGAGCAGAAGGAGGAGGAGAAAGACACACTGAAAGGAGTGAGACCTGCAACGATAGAAGAAGATACATCTGAGGAAGTTTGAGAAATCAAACGAGAAAACAGAACGCTGAGTGAGACAAAGTGACAGAAATGACAGGGAGAGCTCTGGATGCACAGATCTGAAGAAGAAGAAGAAGAGGAAGAGTTGATTGCTACATCAAACTGATATGACTGAAAGAGGAGACATGACTGACACCCTAACGAGGGAGAAGAAAGTCAGACAGGGGAGCCACTGATGTACCTGGATGTTCGGAGGTGATGCCAGGGTGCAAAGGTCACTGAGGTTTGAAGCGTCCACTTGGAGAAGATGCAGCGTCACCTGGCCCGGACACTGAAAGAGGATTTTTAGACTGGGACGGATGATACAGACACCGCAACTACATCCAAGTCCAGAGTTAATCTACTGGTTTGACTATTTTTCTCCAGAGGTAAGTTGTCTTCCACACTGGATGAATGGTGGCGGCAAAGTGTTTTTAAATAGAAAGTAAAAGAAATCAGGTCTCATATTCATGTTTCATCCCGGAAACCAGACTAATCACAAGGTTAAATAAAAAAAATATAATGTCAAAATTCAATTAAACAAAGGCCTGGCTCAGTGTACAAAACATTATAGGTGTACATGAGTGTGCAAAAGTATCCTTTAATTAGATTTTCCAAAAATGGATTTCTTTCTATAAGTGAATGTTAAGGAAAGTTACCCGGCTGCGCTCCAGACCGTGCTTGTGATATATATTTCACACCAGAGCACAAGGAACGGCTCCTCTCAACTGTAAATGCAAGTACAACTATCCCTAATTTTAGAGTTGCAGCAACAGCTACATTTTTCCATCTGCCTCCAGGGGTTCTGTGAAAAGCTATAATTTGATGCAGGACAGCGTGAGATCTATGAACCAGCGTCCCATCCTGTCTCTCTCCCTTTATACATATCTCCGTCTTTCGCACAATCCGAGGCACACACACACACACACACGCACACAAACGGGGCTCCCACGCTGCTGGAATTTATTTGGACAGTGTTATTTGTGATCTGCCTGCGGGCCCTCTGCTCTCCTTTCAGTCTCCCTTTATAACCATTACATCACCACTGTCTTTGATGCTGGAGGAGCAACAATAGGGAAGAAGCAGTGATGCATTAGATTATCAAACAACTGAGGTTATATAAAACCTGTTTTCTCCTGATCTGCTTTTTTAATTAGTGCCTCTGCTCAGAGTTTGTTCAAGGATTTACAGCAAATTGAAAGATGTTCCTTTTAAAAGCTTGAATTATTGTGTTTTGTCGGTGGATATGTGAAAAAGGATCAGTTCCCAAGAGACAAGTCAGGTTCAATGGTTCATAGATAAAAAAATCACCAAGCCTATATTTGCCTGTATTTTGGTTTCATCATATTAACTAAAAGAGATTTTTCAGGCCATCGCTTCAGCAAAATTATCAACTTTTTCAAAAAGTTATGGAAGAATGATTCCCCACTCTCCCTCTTTATGCTACTTCATGAATGAAGGTTTTGCTCAAGCCCAGTACTGCTTTAAATTAAATGCACACCTCAGACTGTTGATAAAGATAGACAACATGACTGCTCCCCAAAAGTAAAGCCAAAGCCTCTTGATTGCCTCCTGGTGGCTGGCTGCAGTATGAGCCATAAATCCCATCAAATACATTTTCCTCAAATATGTTTTTTGTAATTTCATGATATAAGTGTTCATTTATTCTGATAGGTTTGGTTTTATTTAGTTATGTGCTGCTATACGAGACCTTGCTGCCACTGCTCCGTCTCCTAATCTCTACGGCGCCAACTCCAGTTCTAAATGCTCAAGATGGCAGCGTTTGTATATGCAGGCTTCATTTCTGAATATTGGGAGGAAGTGGCGACATCCATCTTTACAGTCTATGGCTTACACATATTAGCTTAGCGTGTTAGCATGTTAACACAGACAGCAGAGGCAAATAACTATTTAGTTTTGCAGGTCATAAACCAAAGTGCTGAATAAAAACAATGGACCTCATGGTGGAGCCGGGGGGAAAGGTAAGTGACCACCAAGTTATTACAATTTGATCTGAAGTCGAGGGGGCATGACTGTACAGACCTTTATGATTATCCATCTAATAATTATGGATATATGTCATAACCACAGACGTCAGCCTCATGGTGGCACAAGAGTAAAGGTCAGGGGATCACCAGAGATGTTATGATAAAACTTAGGGCTAAAAAGAACAGAGTCTGTAGCTTTGTCTATTTAGGTCAGCGTATAAAATACATCAATGAAAAGAAGTGAAATCCATTACTTGTCCTTGTCATTTGTTTCTGAGCACATGAAATAAGTGGTTTAATACACAATTCCCTCGGAGCAGCGCTCATAACACTCGTTAGCGTCGTTAATGATGATGAACTGGCTCCAGTACACTGAATAATATCAGGGGATATTACTGTGAAAACAGCCATTTATTTTCTTCAGTGGTCTTAATGTTGTGTGGCCAGACTGGTCGTGGTAATGCAGATGAATCACATTATTCACGCCTCAGCCTCAGCTGAGCAAGTGATTCTCATTAGCCTGAATAGACGACATTTTTCATCAGCCGCATGATTATTTTGCTGCGAGAGATTAGTTGTGAATCATGAGTATAAACACAACACAATATGCTCGGCTTCTCCTCAGACCTTTTCAGTCTGGGACTCACGAGCAATTAAACTACAGTCCAGCACAATGTTCCTCCTTACACTCACCTGAACACTTTTTTATATTCACTCCAAGTGTTTTTTTTTTGCATCTCCTCAGTGTTTTCAAATGATTCTGTTCCTTATGTGAGTCTTCAGATCAACTCATTTTAAATTTAACCAATGAAGTAAAACCAATGATCTATATCTATAAAAAACTATAAACCAAACTGGTACCAACAGGTAGAATCAGTATGAAAAATATTTATAGATATAATATAATATAATACATTTTAAAGTACAATAAGAGAACACACAACGTGAAAAATACCACTCAAAAAAACAGACTAGCATTAAAATAAAAATAATAATAAAAATGTTTTATCCAATTTAAATTAAAATGTATTTGTATAAAGTTTTTCTATTTGTATTTTCTATTTTGAAATTCTAATGTATTAATTCTTCATTCACCCTAAAGGCTCTGTCCTAATATGACCTCTGACCTCTGTATGATCTGTGTCAGCTGATGAGGAAACACCTCAATGGACAATATGCATTTCATATGAGTTAAATGTATAATATCTTTTCTCTGACCACATTCCCATGAGTCACATGCAGTGACTGACTGCCCCCTGCTGTCTATAAGTAGAGGAATCCGATTCATATTTGCACCTATCCTCCCCACATCTGAAAACACCATACGGATCAGGTCAGATACTCAAGTGTCTGAATGTGTGATGTCATAACAGCAGGATTCTGATTGTGCTCTGTACGGCATAATCACCAAACTGTTAAAACACGACACGTGAAGAAAAGTTGTGACGTGAAGCGACATGTGAAACGACAAAATTGCGAAACATCCCGAAACTACCAGTTCCACTTTGTTTATATCCAATTACCAAAAGAATTCACCATCTCTCGCGGAGGTAAATAAACACATCTCAGGCTATCGCTGAGATCAGGATGGAGTCACACAGACACTGTAGGCATGACTAAACAATTAGATAATAATTAAACAGTGTAAATAAATCAGACACTGGAAAAACAAGGCTCTGTCAGTGTGGCCGTGCCAACAGCAACAGCCACAGTGTGGTCAGAGACTGGAGCGGGAGAGAGGACGACAGGGCAGGACAGTGGATGGTTATGAATGTTGGTGGATCAGCAAACAAATAAGAGAAAGAAAGACTCATACGAATGACACATTAGATTTTAAGCAAATTTTACAGTAAAAAGATTATATGTAGCTGAAATTATATATATATGGTTTACATTACATCCACAGCTGATTGCAGTAGGTGCAGGAGCATATGTGGCAATGTGAAGAACTGTGTGTGACGTGTCTCCCTAATGCTAGCTGGGATAGCCTCCAACTCCTGCAATAAAATGCAAACTTCATATTGTATATAACAGCCATCCATCCATTATCTATACCACTTAGCCTTTGAGGGTCGACGGGGGAGCTGGAGGATATTGGATGAAAGACGGTATAGAGACCATGCAGGGAGATGCATGGGGGATAATGCAAACTCCACACAGAAAGACCTGGGCCGAACCTCCTTCCTGTGAGGCTCCAGTGCTAACCCCCACACCACCGTGCCGCCGTTAGCAAACAACATGGTAAAGTACATTTTTAATGTATTAAAGCCACTGTTTCATTTTGTCTGACAGTTTATGCACCAGCTCCATCATCATCATCTCCGTTATCACCTACGTGCATCATCATCAGCATCAGCATCATCAGCATCATCTGCATCATCCCCATTATGATGGACTTCAACAGCACTGAGTCCTGGGTGTTCGTCAACACTTCATTCCCCCTCCTGCCTGTCATAACCAGTCCCACTAACAGGAGTGGCATGGAAGCATATCTTCAGAGACTGGCTCATTTAGACGAGGGTCTCTACAACGACTTCTACGGCTTCTGGATCACACTCATGGTCATAAACTCTCTCATATTCCTGGTAGGAAAGGTTATATATATTAAGTCTCTTTGGTTTTATACATACTCATCCACATAGCAAACTTGTTTTGGCCCACATCTGGACCACAAACAACGTGGAATGATTGCAATAGGGAGTTCAACTCCTGTTTGCCAGATCTGGGCCACAAGTAAGCCATAGCCATACTGCATGTCAACCAAAGGTGCCAAAGGTGGCCCGAATTAGTTTTTGACCATTTACCACATGGGCCACTTTAGGGTCACATCCAGTTTACATCTTGCGGAGAGCACCGCATGTTTGCCAAAAAAAGCCCCACATTTGTTTTGGGATATTTGGGCCACAGTTGATGTTGCTATTGCTAATGTTTGGGCCACAAGAAGGACAGATGTGCTGCATCAGTGGCCCACATCTGTCTCTCCTGTTCCTCTCGTCCTCTCGTCTCCAGGTAGGCATGGTGCTCAACGTGGTGGCACTGTATGTGTTCTGCTTCCGCACCAAGCAGAGGACCACCTCCGTGATCTACACCATCAACCTGGCGGTGACGGACCTCCTGGTGAATCTCTCCCTGCCCACTCGCATCCTGCTCTACTACAGCGGAGGAGCCTGTCTCACCTGCTCCTACCTGCACATCTTCAGCTACTTTGTCAACATGTACTGCAGCATCTTGTTTCTCACCTGCATATGTGTCGACCGCTACCTTGCCATCGTGCAGGTGGGTTCTGTGTGTATGTTGTGTTTTCGGACACCTTTATCGTCTCTTTCCAGGAATCCAAAAGTACTTCATTTCTTGTGACCTTGCAGGTTGAAGCCTCCCGTCGGTGGAGGAACTCCAGCGTGGCCAAATGTGTGTGTGTCTCTGTCTGGCTCTTTGCCATCGTGGTCACCTACTCCTTCCTCTCCACCGCTTTCCAGCACACGGGCTGCTGCCTGTCCAAGCTCCTCTTTCTCACCATCACTGAGTTCTTCCTACCCCTCGTCATCATCGTGGTCTTCACCGTGAGGATCATGTGGGCCCTTGCCGACCGTCGTCTGATGCAGCAGAGCAGGTACACACGCTGTTAGGGAAAGAAATGAAAAAAGAATACCAGAATTTATATTGTCCTGTATTTGATTATATTAGCTGCTTTTGATTTAATAAAATATGGCAGACTAATCAAAGTACTCGGGGGAACTTTAAGCTGACGGGATGTCGTGGTGGTGGTTTTAACTGTGTTTTGTCAGGGAGAGGAGGAAGAGGGCCGTCCAGCTGCTGACCACAGTGCTGATCATCTTCACCGTGTGCTTCACACCCTTCCACATTAGACAGGTGGGTGAGCAACAGGTATCACACATTGTTACCTCTGCCCAGGAGGATTGTTTTTGTCTGCCTTCGTTTATCAGTTCGTAGGATTGCGCAAAAACTACTTGACTGATTTCCATTGAAACTTGGTAGAAAGATGTCATATATGTCAGGGGGGACAAAAAACATTATGTTTGATTTCCCAGGGAATAATTCACAGATCTTGATCGAACTAAATCAGGCATCTTTGGGGACTGATATTCATGAGTGTGTGCAATTTGGTGCAGATCCAAGTAATACCCTGGATCAAGTGAATTTTAATGTGGTTTCATAAGCTGGGCCTTAGTGGAGGTATATGTGCTGTCTGAGGCATCATCACTTTTTCTTATGAAATGAACATTATTGTCAAATGTAATTTTGTGTGTGTTGTAGGTGGTGGTGTACTTCAACCCTGACATGCCTCATCATGTCATCGTCTATCACTTGACCGTCACTCTCAGTAGTTTGAATAGCTGCATGGATCCTGTCGTCTACTGCTTCGTTACAAATAACTTCCAGGTAAGACTGTCGCTCATTCTCATCCTTCCTCTCTTCCACCTGATCCATCCATCCTTGCCTGTATCCCTCCATCACGCACCTATTCCTATATTTACTTAATCGATTCACTGAATGATGATCACGGCCCTTTTCTCCAACCAGTCCACGATGAGACATCTGTTCCGTCGTGCAGAGCCTGAGCAGACCAGCGGCGACATCATCAGCATGCAGCGCAGCTCCAAGGCCTCGGGACTGATGGCCAACGCCATCGCTAATAACATGATCATGATGACCAAGATCCCTGCTCCGCTACCTAGGGACACTGAGGGGAAGATACACACAGTGTAAATCCCCTTTCGCGTGGGGTGAGGAAAGAACTGATGATAAGAGATGACACAGTCGATGGCTGATAAGGCTGGACTCTGCCCGGACTGGCCAGTGATAACAGTATAATGGTAAAATGGTATTAAAGTGTTAGTGAGAGCTCAGGATTAGGAACGGCACTTACCTATCCATAAAAGGGGAGATGGGGCCTATACTGCAACAGAGCTGGTTCTGCAACCTCTTTACTTTTTCAACTACACAAAACATGTTATTGACAAGAGACAAATTTAGTCTGTAACTTATCGTCGTGTCAGTAAAATCTCCCCATTACTTTCCAGTTGTGAGTCTCAAAAATAAAATAAAGCTGACTTATGTGTGTTGTTATTTGTACGAAGCAGTCATGTGACTGAACGGTCCATGCGTGACGTAAAATTCATCTACAGTTGTTTGTGTTGTATAGTAAAAACGTCACTTTAGGGGGGGATTTTCTGATTTCATTGTCTTTTTCGTGTACAGATACAAATAAATGCTGATGATATCTAAATACTGTCTCCTTCAATGAAGACGTACATTACAATTCAGACAACTCGTTTCTTCATCCAACCCGAGAAATCTAAATTGATCAAGGAAATCCAGAAACTAGAGACAGCTCCCTTTCAAAGTAAAAGTTCAGGAGGCTCAAGGTCTCATTTGATCATCATGTCATAAAGTCGTCAAAGTGATTCTAATTATTATCATCATCGGTTCTATCTCCTCCATCTGTGCATAGTCAGTCAGTTAAAGCGGATGTAAGTTTATACTGAGTTCTCTGCAGAGGTAAAAAGTTTAGGCTGCATGAATATTTTTTGGGAAACTGTCACAATTCATATCATTCTTGTCTTCGTCCTCTTTTTTAAAAGGAAAACTTCCACATCACAAACTGTCTCCTTCTCCTTTCTACTCCTAATGTAAAACAGAAATACTGGCAACTTCAAATTAGAGACATTTATTTTATACACAAAGAAAGAAACATTCAGAATTAAAGACACACGCAACATTTGCAAAACAGTGCTCACAGCATTCCCAGTTTCCCAGCATTCCCAATTTCCAGTTCATATTTGATATTTTAATATCTCACATAAGAGTGGAACCTGTATAATTATCGCATTGCAATAAATAAAATGAATAATAAATACACTTCTTTAACCGTAATGTGGCAAATATTCACATCGTTTTTCGTAAAGGTAAACGAACTGTAAGTTCTGTGCAATAACAACAAAATATTTCCTATTGTGCACGTGTGTTTGTCTATCTATAGTTATGAGGGACAATTTTGGTTCAATACCATCATTGTGAGGACATTTTGGCTGGTCCTCACAAATTCAATGGGCTGTTTGAGGGTTACGACTTGGTTTTAGAGTTAGGGTTAGAATTAGGTTTAGGTCGGGGTTAGGGTAAGGGTTTAGTTGCATGTGTGTGTGTGTGTGTTTGCAGATTAATGAATAGAAAGCAGGTAGTTCTGCAGAAGAGGTGGTAGAGGCAGTTTGTCAGTTTGATTCTGCCTCTGTTCCCCTAAAAGGTGACGAATGGACAGTCCACATAGAGGCATCAGGGCAGGAGGGTCACCTGAGAATGGAAGAAAAGGAAAAGTTTTCCAGGATGAGTTTCATAAGAACCAAGTTGGACGAGTTGTTGCTGTAGTAATTGTTTTTATGATGACTGGACTCACGTGTGGCACCGTTCAGGTAGCGCAGTCGTATGCTGGCCCCCCCTCTCACGCTGCTCACCGCTGGGAACAGCTCAACCCCACGAGGAAGGTCTTTAAACGCCTCGCCGAGGAAGCTGCCATCAACAACGAATCCCAGGGTCCCGGCATCGGCGTCCAGGACCAGCAGGACCCGCTCAGGGATGGGGAGAGGGGCCTCCACCGGATCTTTTTTGTCTGAAGTGTGTGGCTTCAAATCAGAGGGACACCTCCTCATCTTCTCTGGGTAAAGTCCCACACTGTGTCCACCATGCCAGAGCTGATTGGTTTTGAGTTCCCAGCCCCAGGACTGTTCATCCCCACCCACCAGGACGTTGTACCCCACGGCCTGCAGAAGACAGTCCCGCCTGGAGACGCCCATGACGGCGTGACTCCCTCTGTGGTCCGGGTTCCACAGCACCTCCCAGACGTGAAGGCCGCCTGTCACCCCCACCTCCGCTCTCACCCCGTCGCTGCTCAGCTCCACAGGCCAACGCGTGACCTGCTGCTTGCAGGCGGAGAGCAGGAGGTGAGGAGAGCGGTGGACTGAGCTCCAGTGTGAGCGGCTGTCTCCCGGGGCGACTGGGGAAAAGGACAGGGTGATGGCGAGGCGAGACGAGATGGGGACGGAGAGGGGAGGGAAGGCTGAGGAAGAGGAGGGAGGGCTTTGAGCTGCTCTGCTGCACAGCAACGCAGACAGGGAGAGACCCATCGGTGCAAAGAGTCGACAGAGATGGAGGGTTACTGCTGAGTGTTGTCAGGGGAGAACTGGGGAGAAGACAACAAACAAAACATTCATTTATACACAGAAAAATACATGCATATCATCAATTCTATAA
Organism: Hippoglossus stenolepis; assembly: GCF_022539355.2. Lineage (NCBI taxonomy): Eukaryota > Metazoa > Chordata > Actinopteri > Pleuronectiformes > Pleuronectidae > Hippoglossus > Hippoglossus stenolepis. The sequence continues at coordinate 15,696,642 of NC_061490.1, forward strand.
AAGATCTGTTGGTGAACTTAAATGAGTTTGATTTATTTATGGTAAAAAATACCCAGAAAAACTGAACCAAATTGTGCTTGATTGGTGCTAAAAGAACTTAAAAACATAAAAATACAAAAGTCTGACATCTGCTAATTGATACATGTAATGTGTATAACATGTCATACATGTAGAGATAAAGTGCAGCAGAATAGTGGGAGGTGGGGTAGAGTCAAAATGACTGAAAACCAGTGGAAAACATAGTGTGGTGGTGTGGTAGAATCAAGTTGAATAGAGAAAAACATGTAAGACTCAAATAAGAGTGGTGCTAAATAACCAGTATGAAGAAGTAGAGTTGAAAGAATTACTTGATGAAAGAGTTCATTGACCATTTTAATTCACTTTTAACGTTTGAAAAAAAATGTACATTCATAAGAAACTATTTTCATAACCGATTATTGATTTAATTCATATTTAAAGCAGCGATACCAAATTATCACTTTAGCCTTTTCAATGTCAGTATGATGATGGACTGAAGTCGAATGGAAGATGTTATATAGGCCAGTAAAACAGGTACTCATATCTTTTCCTTAAGAAAAAGTACTAATATCAATCTGTCAAAATTCTCCATGACAGGTTTTATGTTTAAAATTTTTTTTTAAAAATATCCACTGTTAAGGAAAAAACAAATCAATGCTCTTTTTTGATTACAAATGTTTTAACATCGAAGCAGTATTTTAATGCTGTCACCCAGGTGAAGCAAATTCAATGTATTTTATATACTTTTATATACACAGGTTAAAATCTACAGGTCTTTAAATCACAATAAATCTAATTTAAGCCAAATCAGTGTTTCCCTCTATAAATATAGTGGAGTTATCCCTCTGCGTTAGAGAACCTCTATGGAGATGAGGTCACATAGAGAAATGTGTCAATAAGTCAGAATAGACATCAGGTCATTAGAAACAACAAAAGGTTCATAAATCTGTTTCCTCGTGTCTCACCTGCTGATCAGATGAATCCTTCCCTGTGGTGGTTTGAGCGGAGCTGACATCTTCTCTCTGTGAGCATCAGAGTTTATTAGACTCTTATCATCAGGCTCCTACGTCTTATCTCCGCTCGGTAACGCAACCAGTGTGTGCGGGGTGACGACCTCCGTGACGGGAACAGCGCAGTCCATCACTCCAGACTGACGCCATCCAGAGCCGAGGAGACAAGGACGACAGGTTCCATGACGCGTTACAGTGTAAACAAACAAATGTCGGTTCCATCCAGAATCTGTCTCTATCTCATCTCGGTTTTTACTCTCTGCTCGTTCCACTTTTTATCGCGTTCTGTAGTGAACATAAACAAAAATGGCGAAACACAAGAAGAGAATCAGACTCGGGCTTTTTATCAGTAAGAAGATGAAAACACAGTAGAATCCGAAGCGGCTCATTATTCCACGGAGCGCATGCGCCGGAGGAGAAGCCCTGCACCGTGGCTGACAGGCAACATTAAAGGGATAGTTCACCCAAAACTGACAATTCACTCCTCATCTAGTCACCACTGTGCGGATGGAGGGGTGGGTGAAGTGTTTGAGTCCACAAAACACTGCTGGAGTTTTAGGGGTAAACAGCATTGCAGCCAAATCCGATACAATTGAAGTAAATGGTTTTTCAAATATAAAAATAAAAAGCAACAGAAAAGAAACATAAAATGCTCCTGTGGTGTCATCCAAGTGTCTGTAAGTCATACACGACTAGAAACGGTGTCATTTACAACATGTTTTTTGCCTAAATGTCATGTTGAGCAGATGTATTGGAAGGATGTGTACATCCCCTGATCTCTACTGCACAGACCCAAATGCGCAAGATGGCGGTGTTCGTCTCCAGGATATTTTGACTTCATTTCTGAATAGTATAAGAGGAAGTGGAGACACGTCATCCATCTTTATCAGCAACAATTGATTCGTGCATATAGTATTGAGAAACTAAATACCCAATAGCTTACTTGAAAAGTTCCCATTTGGAACGAGAAGGAAACATGAAACTTATTTCTGACAAGTTAAAACAAAGAAATGTTCTGTCAATCAGTTAATTTAATAATTTAATTTTGTTTCAACTCAAAAATGAATGTTTATTCAAACTTGAATTAAAGACAAAGGCTTTAGGTGTGCACAAAAGCTGATTTATGTATTTAGTTGGTTGCTCCTGGTGGCCAAGAGGTTATAAACAATATGATCCCAGTTATGAAGCACTGACAGTAATTTTTCAACTGGCACCCTCCCATATCTGTAACATTAAAACCTATGAACCTCCACAGAACACATTGTATGAGCACAACTACGGTCGGTCCCTGTTAGGAAATGAATTAGCGTAAGGAAAGAAGTCTGTGTGACATTGAAGACAACCCATGCAACCCTCAAGATAAGATATTCCACCTTCCCTATGTATTTTGTTAATGCGTATTAAACAAGGCTAATGCATCCAATCTGTCTTATCTTGTTGAGGCCACAGTACTGCAGCACGCTCTTTTTGCCTGTAAGACAGTCCTAAGGGCCTCAAACCCCAATGATATAGTAGAAAGTGGGTCAAATCATGTTGTATTTTGCAGGGAGGTACAGAGAATTTGATTATGGTCTGGCTTTTTATTCGTTTAAACTACTGAGTTGTATTAATTTCGCAGTCATACATGATGAATATTAGATTTATATTTGCAGAATAAACAGGAATATGAGTAATGAATCATTTAAGGATTTTAAAATCAACACATACAAACACACACTTTCTTTACTGGATTGAATCAGACTTCTTTTGACTTCTGGTGTCTGCTTTGTATTTTAAAACCTTCTGGACACGTTGACTGTTGAGGCAGATAAGTGACCTTATGCCATAAATGCTTCACACACTGTAAGGATTGTTTAATGTCAACACATACTTTAACTTGTTGGCACTGGCAGCTGACTTGGAATGCAACTATTCCCAGTCTGGGTTTACAAGATGCCAGCCATTCATAGCAACCAGAACCTTCATTTTTAAACTATAACATTTGTGAATCACTAGCAAATTTAAGTGAATGACAATAAATGGCCTTCCTCAGTTTGGCCATACCATTGTAAAAACAGATTATCCCTTGAATCATTGTGATTTGTACAGTGCAAAAGAAAAACTTAATATTTTCCACTTCACCCAAATCCCACAGAAACACAATCATAAAAGCTTATTTTCTAATAAATTGATATCAAAACACAAATACTCCCAAAGATTTACAACAAATCACTCACTGAGTAAAACTTTTTTACCCAAAGAACTGAGTGATTTATTCCACATGACCTTGTTTCCTCTGTGCCATTTTGGTTTGGATACAAATATTTCAGCTGACAGACGTAATCTTAACATGTTGGCACCAACTCCCGACCTAGATTAAAAACAGAAAACAAAAAGAAAAACAGACTCAGATATTACTGACTTTAAATCACAATTATTTGGTAACTGGTAGACTTGTGCTAATAATCAGTGGCAAGTTTGACTTGAATATGATTTAAAAAGAATGAAAGAATTTTTTGGACTGAGACGCACTGATATGTTTGATATGTTTGATACTCCCAAACAACTATTAGTTCTTAAACCAACCCACAATCACACTGGTGACAGATTTCAACATTTATCTCTACACAGTTTTTGTCTTTGCTGCTGATATTGAATATTCTTTATTTATTTATTTTTAATTTAGTGCTGTCTCTCACCAGTAGTGTTCCTCTTGTAGTAAATCCCCCCAGCAAGTAAAACAACAAGACCCAGCAGCAGCCCTGCAGTCCCAACAGCAAACTTTTTCCTCTCGGACTCAGACATGGGGTCTGAAAACACATTTATCACAAACACACATTTACACTCATTTACACATGTACAAGCCTTATACATTAAATGTATTTCTTTTTGTTTATTCATAAGCTTGAAGACGTTTTGCTCTGGTGACATTAAAGTTAGTCCAATCCTCCCCTGCCTCTCTCTTACCCCAGTCATAAAGTTGTGGATCCTTAAAGCTGACGTGCTCCACCATACAGGTAATTTTCTCTCCCATTCTGGGCGTATACTCCAGATGGGAGTGGATGTGGTACAGCCAGTTCCCGTTGGCCAGCTCGTCAGTGGACGTCACATCAGATGTTGCATTCTTTCCGTCCCTCAGCCATGTCACTCGGATTTGTTTGGGATAAAAGTTGTACACGTTGCAGACGAGGACTCTTGGATGTCTGCCGCTCTCTGCCTTAGCTGAACTCAGTCTGACATAGGGCTTGACTGGAGGAAACACCCACAGATCTTTAATCAATCGTCTTGTTATGCAGGGAAGAACATAGGGTAACACATTGGGATTCAGGGTTGACCTACAATTGTTGTGTTAGTTAGGACATAAAGTACATTGTTAAATAGTTACTGGTTAATGTCTTAGAGAAAATACATAATTTCCAAGTTAAGTTATTAACTAATCCATAATCCATAATTTGTGCTAAATTGTGTTTGAAATACAATTCAACATTCAAATCATAATTTTTGATTTACATCAACATTTAACAGCTTTTGTAAAGTTTCAGATCAAATATATCGACCGTATTCCATACTGTGTCTTATTCTTCACACTAAATAGGTCACATAGGAGCAGGTTAACATCACGTTATCATTGTTTGGAGTTGTGACACTACTGCTGAGCAGGTAGTGGGTTTTTAGAGATAAAGCTAAAAACAGCTGCCAATGAAAACCTTAATAGTCAAATTGCGCGTTGGAAAGGCCACCAAATGAGCTCAAAAAAACTCCTTAAGGCTGAAAAATTCCTGAGGAAAACTGCCATTTCAGCTGATGTGGAAATACCAAGAATATTTCTGCTTTTATAGTTTCCCCTTTATATGTGTGCACAATGAAAGTCAAAGCGTTGCATTTATTGTACGATTTACTCTGAAGCACAGATATTTCTAACATGCAGTGAGGTCAAGGAACAAAATAAATACTTTATTTTACAAAAAAGTACATATTTTGTGCCTCTAAAAGTGTCACTGCCATCTGTAGAATTGATTCTTGAAACACAAAGTTGCTATTCTCTAATTTCTTCTTGCATGTAATAATTTGTCCTACTCTAGGTACTTGGTACGTATTTTATTGATACCACATACACAATACATAGGTTGTAATTTGCAGTATTTAATCTGAAGCATTACCAAAGTTTCAACTCTCAAATTACCTGGTGTTGAAAGGTCTTCCGATTTTGATATGTGGCTTCTGCATTTCTCAATATCCTTTTCCTTTTTTTTCAAAAAATATGGGTTGTTAAGGTAGTGTACAACTTCCTTCATGTATTCGATGTAGCTGGTATAGTTTCCCAAGGAGCTGTTGTACTGGCCAATAAGCCTCTTATTAAAGTAGACTTGTTCCAGATACACAACTTCATGCTTGGATATAAGTTGGCAACGAATGAACCCATGCATGAAGAAAGCATCTGCAACATAAAGGCAGTAAGCATTAGATAAGGTGGAGAGTCACTTGAATCGAAAACCCGAAATTGCCAAATTAACCATAAATTAAAAAAATCAACAAATGAAAAAACATATACAGTTTGGTGAGGGTAAGCGTAATTTAGCCTATGTATTTGTCAATGTTATTACACATTTATTTATTCCTCACTAACATAAAATTAAAGAAATACATAAATGAATAAATGTAGAAATAAATAAATAAATATATGTAGAAATAAATAAATGAATGTAAGATAACAAATAATTACACAAATGCAGAAATACATAAATCTTTTTTGGGGATTATTTTACTCAAACTAATTTTACATGTTCATTTAATTATTTATTTATTTATTTTAAATTTTGGCAATTTCGGTCCTTCACAGGTGTCGTTCCTGACACATTCTTGCAGACAGTGTTTTGTAATTCAAAACAAAACAATAATAAGAATTATCTTTTAAAATTGTATTGCTGATTACAACAGTTTCATTCATTTTTAAGAAATCTGACAGTGGTGGAAATGAACAAATTGGCCAATAACAGGTATTCAGGTACTGAATTTAAGAATGATTCCCAGTTATAGTTGAACTTTACTTTAGTGCGTTCATGTGCTTTGAAGTCGGAATGTGAAAAAAACCTGGACGTTGCAAACAAAATGTGTTGAATATGAGTTTACAGCATTTACACATTGATACATTATTCCATTATGTACATGATAACGAAGAGCAAAAACAAGGATCAGGTGTAACAGGCATATAAAGAATTTAAAACATATGCACATTAATCGTAAAAACATCTGTATGGACTGAAAAGTCTGGAGTTGTGAGAGATGGACATGTTGTTGACAAGCGACAAAAGTGTAACATTGACTCGTTCACATTAAAAGCGACTATTAACGGCCAATTGTTCAGTGTTGTTGTTTGGTTTATAAATGAGGTCATCAGCGACTCGTGGACCAAAATCTTCGCAGATTTTCGGAGTTGTTGTTCCGACTTGAGGTGGCGTCCACATGTGAAACCACGTAAACTCACAAATAATACTGGAATGAGCCGGTACGTGATTCGGTTCAGTCTATTATTAGTCCAGGTTGTTATTGTGTTAAATAATACTATTAGTACCTAAGTTCAAAAGCTTAATAACCTGCAGAAAACAGGAAGTTCAACTACCTGCTGGAGCCAATTCAGTATAATTAGGTCACTTTCAGGTCATTTCACTGAACACCTTTTAGCAGTTAAGGATTTGTATCTGTCATGTCAAAATTCAGCTTTGAACAACAACAACACAACTAAACCTTGATAGACTCAATGTTACTCACCTGCTATTGGAAACAACAGGAATACGCACAGAAGTGAAGAGAAGCTGCGAATATTCATGGTATCAAATCATAAAAGACGAAGGGGGTAAATTCCAGTCTCACACTAGAAACATGAGGAACTGAAATTGCTGCACAGGGACAGCCAAGCGTGTAATTACTGTAAACAGGTGTGGTGCAAATGGAGCCACCTGTTTTTATGTATCTATGGTAATTTTGTACAAACATTTTGTACAACCAGGACGCTATCATTAAAAAAATGTCTACACTTTTCCCAGATTGAGCACTGCTTGTTTATTGATTTATTTATTATGTGACCTCAGTATTGAGAGATTAGTCAATTAATTCTAAAAGTGAGAATGGACATTTTTGAATGTATTGTCAGAATCTGTAAAAATATTTTTTTAAAGCTTTTGCACAATATAAAAAAAGTACATACAGTGGATATTACTTTATCATAACCCACAAGAATTCCACACAATGAACCTGGTGAAGGATCATTTGTGTTGGAAGTGAAAAATAGAAGTGTGAACTTTTTTGCATTGTATATAGGAACATTAGTGAGACACTGATCTGCAGTCTAGAGCAAATCATTTAATACCGTCACACAGCACCTATTGTGGGTTTTGACCATTTCCTTCACTCTCATTGATCCATGTCCACACCTACATGTCGTTCAGGTCCAGAGAACCGAGAACGTCTGTTAATTTACACTTCGCTCTTCCTCATTTGAACTGAATGCACGTTTCAGAACTGAATGTGGAATTGTGTGGAGGAACAAACTGTCTCAGAGCAAATGAATTAAATCTCACATTGTCACATACAGTGTCAAGTTTATTGGAATCCACAAATACATTTTCAAATATTGCAAATACACACTCACTCACTTTCAATGCAATTAATAATGTTAAACAATATAAATTCAAACGACGGGATTCAAATTCAGGTTTTTATGAAGTTTTGCATGTTGAGAAGTTCTACTTTTAATATAAAGGATTCAAATTCAGTTTCTGGTGACCTACAGTATATTTCTGCACTTGGACCTGTATAAACTGACTCAATATTTTGTAGCTAGTCTAGGACAAGTTAAATTAAACTATCTTATGAGTTCATCATATTTTTGCATGTAGAGTTTAAGATGTAAAGTAATCAAGTTATCAGATAAATGTATTGGTGTAAAACTCGTAATATTACCCTCTGAAATATACAGGAGTAGAGATATACAGTGAGAGAAAATACAGTATCTTTTAAGAATGAGAAATTAGTATCCATGGTGTCCTTTGACAAACAGAAATGTACCACCTGCTACCCCCAATAAGCCAAGAGTCAGGCCGACTCCACAGAAAACATCTGCTCCATGACTTTGATGACTAAAATCAGCTTCTGTAAAGGAAAGTGAGAAAATATTCATCATTTCAGACACAAGGATGTAATTTCGAGCAAATAATTGAATCACTTTTATACAAGATTGCACAGTCACCCCAGATTCTTGTTTTAGGCCTCTCGAGGGCCGAGTGCTCCACAGTACAACTGTAAATGTCCCCCTCGCCCGGTGTGAAGGTCAAGGTGGAGAACTGGTGGAAGGTCTGATCATTATTGGGGTAATATCGACTGAGTGACACCCCCTCCGACACCGGACGATCATTTTTAGTCCAGCTGACTTCGATGTAAGGTGGGAAAAAATTATTCACGAAGCAGATGAGGCTGTTTTCAACTCCTAACTGAACGTCCTCTGCAGGGTAGATGATACTCTCAGGGGGGTCTTTAGTGGGTTCAAAACAAATAAAATCAGCATTTTTCTGGATCACCTCATTACAAAGATTAATGTTAATTTACCTTTTTTCACACAGTATATCCCTTACCTTTCTCTTCTGATGCACTTTGCTCCTCTGCTTTGCAGTATGTAAGAGCTACTGAACACGCTTTATATCCTCTGTTGATAATTTTATGTACAAGTAAGTCACCAATTATTTCTCTTGGGTCCGGCACGATAAATGTGGGCACGGTGAATACAAACTCCTTTCTGTCAAAATCTATGTACACAATCTCTTCACCATCAAATTCTTTGTGCGCCTCAGTGCTACCATTTTCAAAGCAGCCCAAAACAGTGACAGCTTCATGGGCAACTGAAAAAGAAAGTGAGAATGAGGGAAAGTATTGCTATAAAGTTACACTTAGGAAAAGCTACAGTGTAGATTCTGTTTAAAGGGGCTTCTTCTTTAAAGGCATTTTTATTTGTAACAAAAGTTTAAAGTAAACCCTCAGCAATTAATGTTTCCACAACTCTACTATTAATCTTGTAAGAACAGAGTAGTAAATTCATTCTTACTTTGTGAACAGGTGCAGAAGTTGTTGAGTGTCAGGATTTACACCATGTTTTTCGCCTAAATGCCGCGTGTGCATCACAGCCCTCATTTTTTCTGGTAGATTGGTTTTAATTAGTTGATGCGATAAAAAAGTCATGATTGACTCATGATTGGTTGAGCGGATGTATTGGAAGGATGTGTACATCCCCTGATCTCTACTGCACAGACCCAAATGCGCAAGATGGCGGTGTTCGTATCCTGGATATTTTGACTTCATTTCTGAATAGTATAGGAGGAAGTGGAGACACGTCATCCATCTTTATCAGCAACAATTGATGAGTGCATATAGTATTGAGAAACTAAATACCCAATAGCTTACTTGAAAAGTTCCTATTTGGAACCAGAAGGAAACATGAAACTTATTTCTGACAAGTTAAAACAAAGAAATGTTCTGTCAATCAGTTAATTTAATAATTTAATTTTGTTTCAACTCAAAAATGAATGTTTATTCAAACTTGAATTAAAGACAAAGGCTTTAGGTGTGCACAAAAGCTGATTTATGTATTTAGTTGGTTGCTCCTGGTGGCCAAGAGGTTATAAACAATATGATCCCAGTTATGAAGCACTGACAGTAATTTTTCAACTGGCACCCTCCCATATCTGTAACATTAAAACCTATGAACCTCCACAGAACACATTATATGAGCACAACTACGGTCGGTCCCTGTTAGGAAATGAATTAGCGTAAGGAAAGAAGTCTGTGTGACATTGAAGACAACCCATGCAACCCTCAAGATAAGATATTCCACCTTCCCTATTTATTTTGTTAATGCGTATTAAACAAGGCTAATGCATCCAATCTGTCTTATCTTGTTGAGGCCACAGTACTGCAGCACTCTCTTCTTGCCTGTAAGACAGTCCTAAGGGCCTCAAACCCCAATGATATAGTAGAAAGTGGGTCAAATCATGTTGTATTTTGCAGGGAGGTACAGAGAAATCAGTGATTTGATTATGGTCTGGCTTTTTATTCTTTTAAACTACTGAGTTGTATTAATTTCACAGTCATACATGATGATGTTGTGCAATAATGCATTAAACGTGATACCATAAAATGGTGTGCCTTTCGGCATTCAATAAATCTGGTTATCAAAATAAAATATTAAATATTAAAGGGGACATAGCATGCCCATTTTACCACAAGTTGATATGGTTCCTTGGGGTCTTAATGAAATGTCTGTAACATACTTTGGTCAAAATACCACAAGGATCATTTAAAACAGCACCCTTTTTACCCTGTATAAAACAGCCCTCCACAGAGTGACCTGTTTTGAGTGCCTGTTCCTTTAAATGCTAATGAGCCAGCTCCCCCCTCCCCCCTCTCCCCCCATGATTTTAAACGATATAAATTACATATTTTATATGATATAAATTATCAAATATGCATCCCATACTTTGTATTCCCCTTCTGTTGTCCTGGAGTTTTAATTTTCCCAATCACATAATTAAATGTCCCCCTCTGCCCATCCACTACAAGCACACAAGCAGACAGACAGAGAGAAGAGAGAGGGGTGGGGGGGCTATGAAGACCATCATTTACCCCCGAACCCCGACATTCAACGGGTACAACAACAAGCGGAGAAAGCAGAATCGCGGGCTGACCTTATATATACAGTCTATGGGGCTGACCAGCGCGGAGAAATGCACGTCCCGTGTGACCAGCCAGGCGGCTGCGCGCTTGAGAAAGGCGCTGCGCTGCCTCGCAGCGGCGCTTCCGCGTCCGGTGTAACCCGGCGTAACAAGTGGGGGGGCTCTGTGTGTTTGTGCCAGTGTTACAGTAGTACTGAACACTGCGGAAGTCTTCCACACTGCTGGCTGTGTGGCGTTGACACAAATTCCAGCTCACGCATGGGAGAGCGAGTGGTCGCGCCCGAGCAACTGCTGCAGCCTCCCAGTCCCAACGATCCAGACAAATGCCACATGTGAGTGAATCGCGGGCTGACCAGCGTGGAGAAATGCTCATCCCGTGTGAACAGCCAGGCGGCTGCGTGCTTGGGAATGGCGCTGCGCTGCCTCGCAGCCTCGCTGCGTCCGGTGTAAACCCGGCGTAACGAGTGTGGGGGGACGGGGGGGGATGAGGTGGGCGGTGGGCCAAGGCCATGTAGGGAGTCTTCCAGTGCCTTGTTACGACACAAAACCCAGGAAGCTCAATCGAGTCACTCAAGCATGACGTTTCTGACTTAGAGGAACCATAACAAAACGCGCGAGTGTTTTTTTCCCAGAGTTTTTGGGTTGGTAGACATGCCAGATACCCACATTAACGTGTAGAAGCACTAACAAAGTGGAATTTGCATGCTATTTCCCCTTTAATATTCTATTATTAATATTAAATAATAACTTTAATTGATTAAAGTTACCTCGGGGCACCACCCTTCAAAGGAAAGGAAAAGATAGCCAATTTATTGATTAAGTCTCATAAAAGTACTAACTACAAATTTGGAACTCTGATTAACAATTAAATTAATAACTATAACCAAAATTACCATATAGATAGTTAGCTAAGTTGAAGGATATGGAGTTCTTGACAGTGTAGAGGTTGGCATAATTCACTTATGCAACATTAATGAAAAAACATTTGTGAAAGGAAAACATTTATTATGAATATAATAAAGTATAAAAACACAAATTACTAATGGTGTACTTACTAAACAAAGATAGGTATGTGAGTATGCATGTGTGTGTGTCTGTGTGAGTCAGCGTGCTTTCAAAATGGCGGCTGGCCAAAATGATAACACCCTCCCCCCCCTATTGGAATGTTTACGACATGTAGCGGGGGTCAGAGCTAATTAGGTGAAGATTTATGCCTGTGTCTGTGTTTGTGCCAAGTTAGAGAAATAGTGTAGAGTGAAATGCACAGAAAGACTGTGAAGGGCATAACAAACTAACATTACTTTAACAACTTATAACCAAAATATCACAACACAAATCAAACTTATAAACATCACACAGAATCGAATAAACAGTCTTGCTTAGCCTAGTATAATTATTAAGCCCAGTTGTGTTACCCATCCGTGGAAAGGGGAAAAAGAGTTGCTGTGCAGTTTGCAGTTTTGTGAAGTCGTCTTGCTGGTTTGTGGCTCCTGCCTTGGTGATTCTGTTGAGCTGTGTAGCTCAGTTGCTGGTTGAAGTTTTCCTGCAGGACATCGCATTGCTGCTAGGAGGTTGGTAGAGCTTGGGTCAACACATACAAACACACACTTTCTTTACTGGATTGAATCAGACTTCTGTTGACTTCTGGTGTCTGCTTTGTATTTTAAAACCTGCTGGACACGTTGACTGTTGAGGCAGATAAGTGGCAGCTGACTTGGAATGCAACTATCCCCAGTCTGGGTTTACAAGATGCCAGCCATTCATAGCAACCAGAATCACTTTCTCAAACCTAAATTATAACATTTGTGAATCACTAGCAAATTTAACTGAATGACAATAAATGGCCTTCCTCAGTTTGGCCATACCATTGTAAAAACAGATTATCCCTTGAATCATTGTGATTTGTACAGTGCAAAAGAAAAACGTAATATTTTCCACTTCACCCAAATCCCACAGAAACACAATCATAAAAGCTTATTTTCTAATAATTTGATATCAAAACACAAATACTCCCGAAGATTTACAACAAATCACTCATTGAGTAAAACTTTTTTACCCAAAGAACTGAGTGATTTATTCCACATGACCTTGTTTCCTCTGTGCCATTTTGGTTTGGATACAAATATTTCAGCTGACAGACGTAATCTTAACCCGTTGGCACCAACTCCCGACCTAGATTAAAAACAGAAAACAAAAAGAAAAACAGACTCAGATATTACTGACTTTAAATCACAATTATTTGGTAACTGGTAGACTTGTGCAAATAATCAGTGGCAAGTTTGACTTGAATATGATTTAAAAAGAATGAAAGTAATTTTTTTGACTGAGACACACTGATATGTATGATATGTTAGATACTCCCTAACAACTGTTGGGACATGGAATTTGTGAAACAAAGTTCGGCCTATATGTGCAGTCAAAAGCCTGAAGCCGCATGTCCCTTTGTTCTGGAGAAAACCAGACCCTCCAGAACTCAGTCTCCCAGGGGGCCTCAACGTCACACAGAGGTGTGAAAACCCCCCAGGGACACAAGTTTCAACTCCTATTTGTCACTCTGGGCCCCATGACCTGTGAGGTCACCGGGCCAATATAAGGCCTGTTCCCCCTCTCTTCTATCTCTTTTCTACAATCCCTCCGAGGGAAGAAGGCTGTCCAGCCTCTTCCCATTCACCTCTTCGAGAGGAGCACACCGGCCCTTCCACGAATCCTCTCAGAGGAGAAGGGTAGCAGTCCAGCTCACTCTTTCATCTCAAATCAACTTCATGGAGGAGAGTTGCAGCTTCCAGCTCATCTCACCAAGGAAACCTCCTCGCAATCCAAGCTCTACCAACCTCTAAGCCGCGACGCAATGTCCTGCAGGAGAACTTCAAACAGCAACTGAGCTGCACAGTCCAACAGAACCACGAAGGCAGGAGCCACAAACCAGCAAGACGACTTCACAGAACTGCGAACTGCACAGCAACTTCTTTTTTCCCCTTTCCACGGACGGGTAACACACCTGGGCTTAATAATTATACTAGGCTAAGCAAAGACTGTTTATTCGATTCTGTGTGATGTTTATAAGTTTGATTTGTGTTGCTGTGATATTGTGGTTACAAGTTATTTGAAAGTTAATGTTAGTTATGCTCTTCAGTCTTTCCTTGCATGCATCTAGTAACTTTCTCTAATTTGGCACACACACAGACACACGCATATCGCAGCACCTAATTATCTCTGACCCCCGCTACATGTCGTAAACATTCCAATAGGGGGGGAAGGGTGTTATCTTCGAAGTGGCCAGCCGCCATTTTGGAAGCACACAGACACACAGACACACACATGCATACTCACATACCTATCTTTGTTTAGTAAGTACACCGTTAGTAATTTGTGTTTTTATACTTTATTATATTCATAATAAATGTTTTTCTTTCACAAATGTTTTTTTATTAATGTTGCATAAGTGAATTTTGCCAACCTCTACACTGTCAAGAACTCTATATCCTTCAACTTAGCGAACTATCTATATGGTAATTTTGGTTATAGTTATTAATTTAATTGTTAATCAGAGTTCCAAATTTGTAGTTAGTACTTTTATGAGACTTAATCAATAAATTGGCTATCTTTTCCCTTCCTTTGAAGGGTGGTGCCCCGAGGTAACTTTAATCAATTAAAGTTATGATTTAATATTAATATTTTTAATATTAATATTCAATATTTTATTTTGATAACCAAATTTATTGAATGCCGAAAGGCACACCATTTTATGGTATCACGTTTAATGCATTATTGCAAAACACAACTATTAGTTCTTAAACCAACCCACAATCACACTGGTGACAGATTTCAACATTTATCTCTACACAGTTTTTGTCTTCGCTGCTGATATTGAATATTCTTTATTTATTTCTTGTTAATTTAGTGCTGTCTCTCACCAGTAGTGTTCCTCTTGTAGTAAATCCCCCCAGCAAGTAAAACAACAAGACCCAGCAGCAGCCCTGCAGTCCCAACAGCAAACTTTTTCCTCTCGGACTCAGACATGGGGTCTGAAAACACATTTATCACAAACACACATTTACACTCATTTACACATGTACAAGCCTTATACATTAAATGTATTTGTTTTTGTTTATTCATGAGCTTGAAGACGTTTTGCTCTGGTGACATTAAAGTTAGTCCAATCCTCCCCTGCCTCTCTCTTACCCCAGTCATAAAGTTGTGGATCCTTAAAGCTGACGTGCTCCACCATACAGGTAATTTTCTCTCTCAGTCTGGGCGTATACTCCAGATGGGAGTGGATGTGGTAGAGCCAGTTCCCGTTGGCCAGCTTGTCAGTGGACGTCACATCAGATGTTGCATTCTTTCCGTCCCTCAGCCATGTCACTCTGATTTGTTTGGGATAAAAGTTGTACACGTTGCAGACGAGGACTCTCTGATGTCTGCCGCTCTCTGCCTTAGCTGAACTCAGTCTGACATAGGGCTTGACTGGAGGAAACACCCACAGATCTTTAATCAATCGTCTTGTTATGCAGGGAAGAACATAGGGTAACACATTGGGATTCAGGGTTGACCTACAATTGCTGTGTTAGTTAGGACATAAAGTACATTGTTAAATAGTTACTGGTTAATGTCTTAGAGAAAATCCATAATTTTCAAGTTAAGTTATTAACTAATCCATAATCCATAATTTGTGCTAAATTGTGTTTGAAATACAATTCAACATTCAAATCATAATTTTTGATTTACATCAACATTTAACAGCTTTTGTAAAGTTTCAGATCAAATATATCGACTGTATTCCATATTGTCTCTTATTCTTCACACTAAATAGGTCACATAGGAGCAGGTTAACATCACGTTATCATTGTTTGGAGTTGTGACACTACTGCTGAGCAGGTAGTGGGTTTTTAGAGATAAAGCTAAAAACAGCTGCCAATGAAAACCTTAATAGTCAAATTGCACGTTGGAAAGGCCACCAAATGAGCTCAAAAAAACTCCTTAAGGCTGAAAAACTCCTGAGAAAAACTGCCATTTCAGCTGATGTGGAAATACCAAGAATATTTCTGCTTTTATAGTTTCCCCTTTTTATGTGTGCACAATGAAAGTCAAAGCGCTGCATTTATTGTAGCATTTGGTTAGGTTATCATAATTAGACACTTCCCTCTCTGTCTGAATACGATTTACTCTGAAGCACAGATATTTCTAACATGCAGTGAGGTCAAGGAACAAAATAAATACTTTATTTTACAAAAAAGTACACATTTTGTGCCTCTAAAAGTGTCACTGCCATTTGTAGAATTGATTCTTGAAACACAAAGTTGCTATTCTCTAATTTCTTCTTGCATGTAATTATTTGTCCTACTCTAGGTACTTGGTACGTATTTTATTGATACCACATACACAATACATAGGTTGTAATTTGCAGTATTTAATCTGAAGCATTACCAAAGTTTCAACTCTCAAATTACCTGGTGTTGAAAGGACTTCCATTTTTGGTAAGTGGCTTCTGCATTTCTCAATATCCTTTTCCTTTTTTTTCAAAAAAGATGGGTCGTTAAGGTAGTGTACAACTTCCTTCATGTATTCGACGTAGCTGGTATAGTTTCCCAAGGAGCTGTTGTACTGGACAATAAGCCTCTTATTAAAGTAGACTTGTTCCAGATACACAACTTCATGCTTGGATATAAGTTGGCAACGAATGAACCCATGCACGAAGAAAGCATCTGCAACATAAAGGCAGTAAGCATTAGATAAGGTGGAGAGTCACTTGAATCGAAAACCCAAAATTGCCAAATTAACCATAAATTAAAAAAATCAACAAATGAAAAAACATATACAGTTTGGTGAGGGTAAGCGTATGTATTTGTCAATGTTATTACACATTTATTTATTCCTCACTAACATAAAATTAAAGAAATACATAAATGAATAAATGTAGAAATAAATAAATGAATGTAAGATAACAAATAATTACACAAATGCAGAAATACATAAATCTTTTTTGGGGATTATTTTACTCAAACTAACTATTTATTTATTTATTTAGAATCTTGGCAATTTCGGTCCTTCACAGGTGTCGTTCCTGACACATTCTTGCAGACAGTGTTTTGTAATTCAAAACAAAACAATAACAGGTATTCAGGTACTGAATTTAAGAATGATTCCCAGTTATAGTTGAACTTTACTTTAGTGTTTTAATTTTATGTTACTTTATGTGTAAACTACAGTTGTAAAGTCGTTCAGACTTTGATGTGCTTTGAAGTTGGAATGTGAAAAAAACCTGGACGTTGCAAACAAAATGTGTTGAATATGAGTTTACAGCATTTACACATTGATACATTATTCCATTATGTACATGATAACGAAGAGCAAAAACAAGGATCAGGTGTAACAGGCATATAAAGAATTTAAAACATATGCACATTAATCGTAAAAACATCTGTATGGACTGAAAAGTCTGGAGTTGTGAGAGATGGACATGTTGTTGACAAGCGACAAAAGTGTAACATTGACTCGTTCACATTAAAAGCGACTATTAACGTCCAATTGTTCAGTGTTGTTGTTTGGTTTATAAGTGAGGTCATCAGCGACTCGTGGACCAAAATCTTCGCAGATTTTCGGAGTTGTTGTTCCGACTTGAGGTGGCGTCCACATGTGAAACCACATAAACTCACAAATAATACTGGAATGAGCCGGTACATGATTCGGTTCAGTCTATTATTAGTCCAGGTTGTTATTGTGTTAGATAATACTATTAGTACCTAAGTTCAAAAGCTTAATAACCTGCAGAAAACAGGAAGTTCAACTACCTGCTGGAGCCAATTCAGTATAATTACACTTTCACTTTCAGGTCATTTCACTGAACACCTTTTAGCAGCTAAACCTTGATAGACTCAATGTTACTCACCTGCTATTGGAAACAACAGGAATACACACAGAAGTGAAGAGAAGCTGCGAACATTCATGGTATCAAGTCATAAAAGACGAAGGGAGAAGTAAATTCCAGTCTCACAATAGAAACATGAGGAAGTGAAATTGCTGCACAGGGACAGCCCAGCGTGTAATTACTGTAAACAGGTGTGGTGCAAATGGAGCCACCTGTTTTTATGTATCTATGGTAATTTTGTACAAACATTTTGTACAACCACGACGCTATCATTAAAAAAATGTCTACACTTTTCCCAGATTGAGCACTGCTTGTTTATTGATTTATTTATTATGTGACCTCAGTATTGATAGATTAGTCAATTAATTCTAAAAGTGAGAATGGACATTTTTGAATGTATTGTCAGAATCTGTAAAAATATTTTTTTAAAGCTTTTGCACAATATAAAAAAAGTACATACAGTGGATATTACTGTATCAAAACCCACAAGAATTCCACACAATGAACCTGGTGAAGGATCATTTGTGTTGGAAGTGAAAAATAGAAGTGTGAACTTTTTTGCATTGTATATAGGAACATTAGTGAGACACTGATCTGCAGTCTAGAGCAAATCATTTAATACCGTCACACAGCACCTATTGTGGGTTTTGACCATTTCCTTCACTCTCATTGATCCATGTCCACACCTACATGTCGTTCAGGTCCAGAGAACCGAGAACGTCTGTTAATTTACACTTCGCTCTTCCTCATTTGAACTGAATGCGCGTTTCAGAACTGAATGTGGAATTGTGTGGAGGAACAAACTGTCTCAGAGCAAATGAATTAAATCTCACATTGTCACATACAGTGTCAAGTTTTTTGGAATCCACAAATACATTTTCAAATATGCAAATACACACTCACTCACTTTCAATGCAATTAATAATGTTAAACAATATAAATTCAAACGACGGGATTCAAATTCAGGTTTTTATGGAATTTTGCATGTTGAGAAGTTCTACTTTTAACATAAAGGATTCAAATTCAGTTTCTGGTGACCTACAGTATATTTCTGCATTTGGACCTGTATAAACTGACTCAATATTTTGTAGCTAGTCTAGGACAAGTTAAATTAAACTATCTTATGAGTTCATCATATGTTTGCATGTAGAGTTTAAGATGTAAAGTAATCAAGTTATCAGATAAATGTATTGGTGTAAAACTCGTAATATTACCCTCTGAAATATACAGGAGTAGAGATATACAGTGAGAGAAAATACAGTATCTTTTAAGAATGAGAAATTAGTATCCATGGTGTCCTTTGACAAACAGAAATGTACCACCTGCTACCCCCAATAAGCCAAGAGTCAGGCCGACTCCACAGAAAACATCTGCTCCATGACTTTGATGACTAAAATCAGCTTCTGTAAAGGAAAGTGAGAAAATATTCATCATTTCAGGGATGTAATTTCAAGGATGTAATTTCGAGCAAATAATTGAATCACTTTTATACAAGATTGCACAGTCACCCCAGATTCTTGTTTTAGGCCTCTCGAGGGCCAAGTGCTCCACAGTACAACTGTAAATGTCCCCCTCGCCCGGTGTGAAGATCAAGGTGGAGAACTGGTGGAAGGTCTGATCATTATTGGGGTAATATCGACTGAGTGACACCCCCTCCGACACCGGACGATCATTTTTAGTCCAGCTGACTTCGATGTAAGGTGGGAAAAAATTATTCACGAAGCAGATGAGGCTGTTTTCAACTCCTAACTGAACGTCCTCTGCAGGGTAGATGATACTCTCAGGGGGTCTTTAGTGGGTTCAAAACAAATAAAATCAGCATTTTTCTGGATCACCTCATTACAAAGATTAATGTTAATTTACCTTTTTTCACACAGTATATCCCTTACCTTTCTCTTCTGATGCACTTTGCTCCTCTGCTTTGCAGTATGTAAGAGCTACTCTACACGCTTTATATCCTTTTTTGATAATTTTATGTACAAGTAAGTCACCAATTATTTCTCTTGGGTCCGGCACGATAAATGTGGGCACGGTGAATACAAACTCCTTTCTGTCAAAATCTATGTACACAATCTCTTCACCATCAAATTCTTCGTGCAACTCAGTGCTACCATTTTCAAAGCAGCCCAAAACAGTGACAGCTTCATGGGCAACTGAAAAAGAAAGTGAGAATGAGGGAAAGTATTGCTATAAAGTTACACTTAGGAAAAGCTACAGTGTAGATTCTGTTTAAAGGGGCTTCTTCTTTAAAGGCATTTTTATTTGTAACAAAAGTTTAAAGTAAACCCTCAGCAATTAATGTTTCCACAACTCTACTATTAATCTTGTAAGAACAGAGTAGTAAATTAATTCTTACTTTGTGAACAGGTGCAGAAGTTGTTGAGTGTCAGGATTATAACAGCAGAGCAGAGAGCAGAGAGGGAGAACGCCATCGTTGAAGACTCTCAGCAAGAAACGACTTTCAATCTTTATTCATGTTTCCTGTAACCGCCTTCCAACACAATCATATGTAGCAGATCACGTGATAAACAAAGTTACGACAGAAAGTAATTGAGTGCTGGTGGCTGCACAGGGAGGCCACTGCCCAAAGGTAGGCTGGTCTACCAAGAGACTATCCCTTTTACAGACAGGTGTGTCTAACCAGCAGTCCCCTTGTTAAAGGGATAGTTCATCGAATAATGAAAATTGGAACCGAAACTGTGTCATTTACACCAGGTTTTTAGCCTAAATGTCCTCTGTGATCCACGCGTAAGTGTGGCTCTAGAGGAGGATAACAGAGGATATTTAGGCTAAAAACATGGTGAAAATGACACCACAGGAGCAGTATGGAGGCATTTCATGTTTTTTTTCTTTTGTTTTTTTTAATGGTTAAAAAAATCGGTCACCATTGACTTCAATTGTATTGGATTTGGCTGCAACACTGTTTACCCCTGAAACTCCGAAAGGGTTTGTGGACTCAAACACTTTCACCCACCCCTCCATCGGCATAGAGGGGAGTAGATAATGATTGACTTTACATTTTTGGGTGAACTGTCCCTTTAAGACCTGGCCATGCTGGTATGTGTCTGATGTGGCTACATGTGACAGAGAATCCCAAATCTGAAAGAGTGCATTATTGTTTTGTGTGTAGCCTTAACAACTGTTCTCAAGGAGATCATTAGAAATACCAACATGTAAACAAACCAGTCGATTCAAAAACATTTTTTTATTACAGTTACAATGTTGGAAGAAAAAAAGCTTTTTAAAAGAAAAAAGAAACTGACAGGCCTATCACTGACAAATATAACCCAAATCCCTGTCGCAAGATTGTGGATCTGTGGTGAAAAATGTTTCTACATTTTTTATTTTTCCTTACACTTAAGTACTATTATCCTTACACATTGCATGTTACTTATTATTACTGACTGATGCCTATTTTTGACTCTTGCTGCTGTAATAGTGCAAATTTCCCCGTTGAGGGACTAATAAATGATTATCTTATCTTATTTTATCAAAATGATTAGATAATTTAACAATATATCACCTCTCAGGGCCCTAAAGTCCCGATTTATTATTATTATATAAAATAATCATCAAGTTTATGGGCTCCTTGCTTGTCTGTTGACTCAATAAATTAGAAGCTGAAAGAAACTTTCCTCTGGCCGGCAGGTGGCGCTGAGGGTCCGCGGATGTCAGCGGTGCTGCGTGTGGAGGAAGCCGCCTGTCGGTGCTGTTTCTGGGGCCTGAGGCTCAGAGGAGCGGGGCCGTCCTCCTCCATGACTCTGGACAGTCGATGACAAAATCCACCGAGCGGCCAAAGGGCTGGTGATGCACGACAGCACCGAGCACACTGCGCTCTTCCCCGGCGTGAAACACCCAGGAACGCTGCGGCTGCCGGACATGGGGCGGGACCTCCTTTGTGGAATTAACCGTGTGTGCGCCCATGTGTCCGGTCAGTGAGTTTGGAAAAAGCCGAAGATTTGGTTTCTACTTAGTTTTTTTTTTCATTTAACCTGCGTTCACACACATCTGCAGCGATGCGGGCTGCGGACCGGAGCAGCGCCGGAGCCGCGGTAGTTCTCTGCCTTTTGGGATACCTCGCCTCCGAAGCCGCCGCCAAAACGCTACCGGAGGACTCGGCCACCGAAGGTAAAAGTGCGTTTTCACACGTTGGCCGGGAAAAGGAGCTGGTTGGCTGCTGTTAGCGGCGGCTAATGGTGCCGCTAGCTCCTGGGATGCTGATGTGACCTGAACTTAGCTTAGCGTTAGCGAGTTAGCCCCCACACACACACACACACAGAGGGAGCAGGAGAACTTCACCACCTCTCAGGGGTTTGTATTAAAATCTGTATTCATCCTCCTGGACACTATTTAAAACCAATGTGTGCTGTTGGTTTAGTTACTGTAGTTAAATGTGTTGTTAGTGAGTGAGGACATCCTGTTGTCGAGGAGCAGCTGCTGTGATTTGTCTTCTTTTTGAGCTGTTATGTTTCAGTAAACACACTTTCTCTCTCTTTCTATCCAACAAGCATCACTGGTCAACATCTACAGGACATATACACTTCATCTAGTCTGCAGAGCTTGCACTGCTTAACATGTTGGCCTGATGCATGTTGGACTCCAGGTGGTTTTAATAATAATAATAATAATAATAATAAAATTAGTTTATATGGCACTTCTTTTGACAGCAGAGCCAGAAAAGTAAAGATGAGAGAAATAACAGTCAGCGGGATGCAATGTGACAAGGAGGCCAGACAACCACGTTTAGGTGGTGTTCAAATCAAATGAATAAATATGGAGCTGTGTCATAGGAAAACTTGAACACATAAAAGCAGTAATATGACAATAAAAATAAATGGGACAACGTAAAATGAGAAGGCGAAAAGCAAACGATAAAAACACAACATCACATGAAAGCAACTTTTTAAAAAGGGGTTTTAAGAAGTGGATTTAAAAGAAGTCACTGTCTCTGTGAACCTTTTCTCCTCAGGTAGGTTGTTTCAATAGCAATAAAACAAAAGTCCAATATATGTTGATATATTGCTTATACGTTGTGCACAGTGAGGAGGTATAACACATCATTTGATCTACCTCAGATTTGAAAAAAATGTGTTTTTAATTAAAGAAGAGCTGAAAACCTCAACCTTCTCTCTGGAGCAAACTGAGACTTTAAACTGAGAAGAAGCAATAATGGGACATTTAATGACTCATACAATTTCTATCTTATTAACATTTGTGAGAATTATAAATTGTAGAGTAGCAGCAAATTATTATTTTCCATCTTTAATTGGGGGTATTGATCATCTGATTTATAAAAAGTCATCATATAGTTACAAATGCTTGCCATAATCTTCCAGACATCTGATATCTTTACATAGTTTAAACCGTCTTAAAGCAGTTTCAAAGAGGCAATGTTTGGGGATTTGTGCATCACAAATGAATTCAGAAATTAATTGATTATAAAAATCAGTTGCTAATGTAATTATCTACTGATCCTCATCTGAATATTCTTACGTTTTGGTGTTGATTTGGGTTCCTGATGTTTTATATACCATATAGAATTTGAGTGACAAATAATCTGCCGAGTAATTGCTTCTAAAAAATAAGTTGCAACCATAAAATGCACGAAACATAGTCACAACTTAAGTTAGAAATAAAGTAAGATGACAAGGGCGTTGTGATGAAAACAGAGATGTGATAAGTGAACATATTCTCTTCCCCTCGGTGAGGTCTGCACACCAACTTTTTGAAGATCTGAGCGGATCTGTTTTCAGAGGGTATCCCGTCACCGCAGCAGCAGACACATGCAGCGTTTCATAGCCACCGCGAATCAGGATAATCTGCAGGAATCTCCTTCAGTGAATCGCTTCAAAGACGACTCTGTCGAGAGGAGCTGCTGAAGTGGAACCACATCTGTTTTATCCATCACTTTTATCTCTGTCACAAGCTCTCATACTCGGCCGTCTGTCTTCGCCATTTTTGGCCAACCCACATTTTGTCCTCGTGCCGCAACTGTGTTTACAGTGGGAGTATGAATGTAAACACGGAGTAACTGTCTCTGTAAATTGGAAAATAGTTGGAAAATACAACAATGAGCACCTATTGTCTCTAAAATTAATGTGGCTACTTAGACCCTTACTTAGTTTTATATTTTATAAGAAGTTCATGACTTTTTGAAATAGTTAATGTCTGGAGGCTTGTCAACAGGCATGATAATCAGCTAAATACACTAGAACCTCTGTGTAATGTTGAAAAAACAAAACAAGATATAATTTCTGGAGAATCCATGAGATTGCAATGTTTTGAAGTCCGTCCCGGCCTCTGCCTGCTCCCTGTTTTCCATTTCTTTCTCTCAGCTCCCCTGGTTTGCCCCAGAGTGACCTTCACTTGTTCCCAAGAGAAGGGGGGTGTGTTCGGGTCGATACCGAGGATTTCTCCTGGTCTGTCCAGCAGACTGTATGGATGACTGGAGCCAGACAGACAATCTACCCGCAGATATAGATCTCACTCACATTACTGCTGCCCATAATAGGCATGGCGTTGCCTCTCCAACAGGCAAACATTTGCTGAAGCTGTGCAAGGGCTGCCGGGAAGCAGACCAATCAAATCATATTGTCATCAGCTAGCCTGGCTTAATTTTAATCATGAGATGCTGGTGTAAGGGCCAACGGCAGCCCGCTTTGACGAGGATCCACCAGGTCACGAGAAGGCACTGAGTTTAGGGGCCGTGTCAACTTGCTCCTTAGCCGAAGAGCAGAACCACTAATGTTAAATAGAGCGGTATATAGACTGGAGTTAACTGAGGTAAGATGGAGAGCGTCCATTTGCTCTTAAGCCTGGTGATGTAACCTAATTGCCGACTCCCCTGCTGAGTTAATGGAATTGACCACTGCTATCTAATCTTGCTTTTAATCCAGGTGAGAGAAAATAGCAGGCCAGACGCCTATTGATAGCTATTGATATTGTTTGTGATTGGCAGCGCTTTAACAGACAGTTGTGTGTCTTCTTTTATTTTTGCCTTATTTTGCCTTTGCACCTGTTTCTTGCTGTGACACGTTCAGGAGTCCCGTCCCTTATTCCTGCTGGTGATTCATACTATGTCTATTCACATCTATTTTTATTCGTCAGATCGTCGCATTGAAAATCAGACGTTTGATAGTCATCTGAATGGTAAACAAATGGCTCCAGTCATTGTGTTTTTCTTCTGCTGCGGCTGAACGAGTTATTAAATCCAGAAGCATAAACAACAGACTGTTGGCGCCTTAGGTTTAAAAGGCATGCGTGATTGTAGTTCTCGTAATGATGAACGCTGAACTGGATTGCTTTGTTTTTGTGGTGCTCAAAATGATGAATTGATTGTTTGCTCGACAGCAGGGATGGATCATGTTGTCTTTAGTGCCCGACCCATTCTTCAATCTTAGGGCCAAAGCTTATACCAATTGTACTTTACATGCTGTGTTTATAAATAATTTTAGATAAGGGAAATAATGGGCTTGTCATTAACTTTCCAATAATGTGTTTCACAAACAAGGCAGCAATTAACCGTGAAGACATTGCTTGACTCTGCACCACTGTCTGCTCTGTGATGTGTACTCTGCTCCATGTGCTGCAGACAGTGCTGACAGTATTGTAAACAGTGGGGTCTGAGCGTGTGCTGCAAGATAAACTATACGAGGATGCTATTTCTAAATGACCCCAAGCATATTCTTCTGCATTGTAAGGTTTGTGTTGGACAACATATGTCAATATATCTGTGATAGTCCGATACCAGCTAGCGGATCTAATCTTATGTGAGATGGTAAAATACAGAAAATACTTAGTGAATCGTTTTGTAATTGATTTACTTCATTACTCAAACAACTCTCTAGTGTTATTTTATTCCAGACTCCCCCAGCGCAGTGTGTCTGCTTCTTTGTCACATGGTTTCTGGCTCCTCTCGTGCTCGACCATGTGTTTCGGCCTCAGATGGTGAAATTGCCTCTTTTGCTGTCACACTCTTCTTTGGTAATGTTTCCTTTTACATGTCCTGTGTTTTTCCAGATAATTTTACTCTGAACCTTCATCACAATTTCCTAAAACTTAACTGGTACTGAGTTGTAGATCACTGGGATATTCTCCACGATGGCGCATGCAATGTATTTCTAATTATCAAATCTTGGAGTAACTGCTGAATCAAGGAAATTTAATAGCATTCAGTGTTTTGTTTTTTGTTTATCATCAGTTTTAAATTTAAAACAAAGGAATTTCCAATCCAATTAAAAATGAAAGCAGTTAATTAAACCAATATGCTGCTTAAATGTGAAAGCTAGTAAAAAAGCATTTACATAATACGAAGCAGATTTCTAATGTAGGGCTGTTCAAAGTGAAGAAGACTTGAAGTTAGGACTTGAAATAGTTGTTAGTCTTTCTCAGAAACTCAGAAGAATATCACTTTCAGTTTATTTCATATTTTCACTTTCCCAACCTCTTAAAAACTCTTTAAATAGAAGATACTCAATAACTGTAGCAACTGATAGGTTCTCTGTTTCCCTTATTATCAGCTCCAAATTGCACAGGCTGTTCTTGGACACATCTGTGTAATTCAGAGCTAAAACCTGCTACTATTTGGCTGGACTGCAACAACGAGGTCAGCCCCTGAAATGTAAATGCTAGTGGCCGAGTGATGGAGTTGCACCCCTGTTTGGCCGGCTGAGCAATGGAGTTCCCTCATTGTCCATAACGATATTGCGTACTTTACATAAAAACTGCAATTTTAAGCTGTGTCCTTTAGTGTTGTTTCAGTTTCTTGTGCCACATTAGTAATCTCCTCTGAGACAAGCTGACCTCTTGGAACAGTTCTACTTTCTCTGATGATAGAAACTCTCCCTGGTTCACAAATTCTCCTTCTGTGTACGTGTATGAGCTATCACATATAACATAATATCGCTATCATATGATGGTATAATTTAAATCTTCTAGCAAACATAAAAACACCTTTTCTTCTTCTTCTACAGCTTGTAAACTGTGTTTGATTAATTTCATTATATGAACCTTTAGTTTTTTCACTGGCATCACTTTCACCTCCATCAACTTGTGACTGATTTTAATGAGCAGCGAGCACAAGTGGAACTACACCTTTGATGCTCAGTGTTGTGTACAAGCAAGCTTTCCACTTAGCCTTGTGTGCAGAAAGCATCTGTCTCCCCCCCCCCCGTTTGGAAGAACACCAAAGCCCTTCACACACCCAGTGGAGGCCGGCCATTCCATGCATTTCCAGTTTATCACAGCTCACTTTCACGAGGGCAGAAATGCTTCTTCTCCGTCTAACTTCTGATTTATACACTGACTATGAATTAATTCAAGCTGTAGTGGGGCTGAAGAACATACACACACCGGTTCTTTTTCCTCACTGCTTCCTCCTCTTGTGTATTCCTACTCTCATACAAACACACAACCACCCTGCTGCTTTGACTGCTGTTGTCCGAGATAATTGGTCTGCGATTGCAGCGTCGGTCAGGCTGAACTCTCTTTGATGCCTTTATCCTCCATATGGTACTTGTACTCACACAGATAAGGGTAAAAATAGTGAGAAGCAGCTATGGAGTTACTGGTTTAGCTGCAGAATCGAAGTCTTTCATCGTTATTCAGGCCAACCATCTTCTCTCCAGTGTGTCGGAGCACAGAGAAGACTCTGAGCTTGTTTAACAATGATGTCACCACAGTACTGATTTATTGGATGAGGACTGGGAGGGGACTGTTGCATTTGAGTGTGCATGTCTGGAGTCTCCCAGGGGAGTTCTTCTAAAGTGAGCACAGCTGGTACCCCTAAGAACATATCAGTGGGAGTGGGACAGGAAGTGAGGTCAGGGTCTCTGCAGCGCGCACACACACCAGATCCTAATGCAGTGGGGAGTTTCTGTCAAGGGGAAATCCAGCTTTAGTTTTCTCTGCTATGACAGTAATAAAGAGGAGGAATGAAGTGAAGGGTCAGAGTGCATCTTTACACCAGACCTTTTAGGGTAATGATGTGTTTCGTTTGCGGCCGACACGTCGCTTCGCCAAACCTCACTGCCTACAAAACACAACATAACTTCCTGCCAGGCAAAGGTATCATTTTGTGCACCGCTCAGTTTTTTAGGTGGAGCCTGCACTCGGGCTGAACTCTTACCAGATATTGTCAGAGTGGTTCCTCGCTTACCGCAGGATCTCTGAGTGGGGGGAAGGGGATTAGCCTTGCCGGCGGTATGTATGTGTTAGCGCGTGTGTCACGGAGGGTGGGGTTACAAGAAAGAGGTACAACCAAATTCAGTGAGTATGGGGGAGGTGGGTATGTTTAGGTCAAGGGAGATGGAGGTGACTACTCTTTCAGCCTTAATTGAAAGGTCACCATGGGTCAGTCGGCAGTCAATCATAAGCGGGGCCCACAAATGTCATGTGTCCAGGAACAGAAACGACATGGGTCTTGGTTGTTCTTGAATAATAATGTTTTTGTACCAAGTTTGTTTTTTATCATACCTTTGGGATATGAAGCTGAAATAGATGGCTTGTTTGTTTTTCAGCTTGTGATGAGCAGCGCCAGTGAGCTGCCAGTTTCTTTACAAAACTGCTTTTAGCTTCGCAGGGTGGTTAGTAGATGCATTGTTTGGCACTGCAATGTTAGGCAGTCTCAAACAAAAGCTATTCTGAGAGAAATGTAGTGAAATATTTGGATGGATGACAGTTGATTTAGAGTTATAGTGATTAAAGACAACGTACCTGAAATCCCTAATAGTGTCTGAAATTTAGGACCAAATTCTCCCAGATTGACTCCTTCGACACCCCACGTAAACAAACAAACAAATCAGACTATGACATGTAATTATGCAGAATACACAAAGTAGTGTAAACATTTGATCTAAAAACAGCATGTCAGCCTTCTTTTCCTTGGCTGCAGCTATTGTATTGAACCATATTCTGTGACCGGTGTAAAGTCTGGCTCTGTTGATACATCTTTTTGTGGTTCTTCTGTCTCTTAAGAAAAGGTGAGAGGAATGCCAAGTGCTGTTTTTAAATTCCAAGGTGAAGATCAACAGAAGCAGAATGAACGTCACATTTTTGCTGACCCTGGCTTT
The DNA here is from genome assembly GCF_022539355.2 of Hippoglossus stenolepis. Lineage (NCBI taxonomy): Eukaryota > Metazoa > Chordata > Actinopteri > Pleuronectiformes > Pleuronectidae > Hippoglossus > Hippoglossus stenolepis. The sequence continues at coordinate 15,725,302 of NC_061490.1, forward strand.
AAATAAACACCTTGAAATTCTTTTTGACATTCAACTAAAATATGCAGCAGTGTTTCCTATTAATTACCTAATGTATCCTATTTCATAATGGACCTACACGACTTTATCTTTAGCTAAACAATACATTAGACCTCTAATGTATTGTTTAGCCCCATAGCTTCTCTGTAGGTCTGCGTGCAAACAGATAAAAGCGGGAGAGTTGTGCAATTGGAAGATATGAGTTGATGACATGTTAAGTTCTCTAACTTTGGATAGAACTAGCAATTATTTTTGTGTTTTGTCTAAAATGTTAGAAAACAGTTTAAATGGCCCAAATATATTTTTACTAGTATATTTTACCAGTTTACTGTCACATAACAAAGAAAGCAGCAAATCCTCACTCTTGTAAAATAACCCAACCAACTTATGATCCAGACAGTTACAGGTTAATTTCCTGTTGATTGACTTATAAATATACATTTATAGTCATAGTTAGTATTTGATTCTTTCTGTTTAAATCATAGCATAACACTGCATTTGTTGCACATCTAACAAACAATTTGTACAGTCACTTTTTGTTTATTAGACCCTTTTGAGTAACATGGAATGAACGTAGTCCACAGCTCCTCTGTGAGCCGTTCTTCAATCAACAGGCAGTCTGTGTAAGATTTTATTTTCCTCATCTCCATTAGAGGAGGTGTCCTGATGTACAGTTGTTTTTCCTCTCTGGTCCAAGGCTTCTTTGACAGAGGGAAATGGTCCATTGTTTTAGAGGGGAAGTGCCATGGGCAAGAGTCCAGGAAATGGTCAGATGGCTGTCTATTTGTGATTGGCCGGGATTCGGAATGTCATATCTGTGGATTTAGAGGCAAAGGGCCTGGCACCAAAACAGAACCCAGTGAAATAGATGGCTGTAATTATAACACCGCTGTGTTTTATGTCTAAACATCACTGCCTGTCATGGTGGCTCTGAATTTATCTGCAGTGTTTTTCCCTCTCCTCGCCAGCACAAACTGATTCTGTATACGTGGCTCAGTAAACGCTCTGTTTGTTCACAGAGGTGACTCTGAAGGTTCACCTGAGCGATGCCAGCACTCACCAGCCCCTGGGAGGAGCCGCTATTCAGCTCTTCGCCAACCACACGTCTGTAACCACGGAAACCTCATCAGCTGATGGCAACACCTACCTGCGCTTCCCCTACCGCCTTGGGACACCACTGGTCGTCACTGCAACTAAACAGGGATATGTGCCAAACTCTGTGCCCTGGACTCCCTCTAGATTACCTGGTAGGTCTGTGGGTGTGTGTCTGTGTGTTAATGTGTTTCTATGTTTGTGAGTGAGAGAGGGATTGATGGATATTTTAGGACAGACACAGACGGGATGTTATGAAATACCCACATTTAGAATGGCCCTGCTGGCTTGCAGGTTATTGATTTCCATGTGTTCTGTCCTCTCTGTGTGAGTGTATATATGTGTGTGTGTGTGCGTATGAAAGTGAAATAAAAATTGTGCGACTTTGTGCCAGGTGTTGGATCTAATGATAAGTGGTCTGCTCCATTACTAATTTATTACAATAGATGCCATAACCCAGCAAGGGGGATGCTTAAGCCTCCTTTTCAGGAACACACACTCTCATATACAAAGTACCTCCCACGAGGCTAGCGTACAGTGTGTCTGTGTGTCTGGGAGTGTGTGCGTGTGTGTATGTTGCAGTCGGTGGGGGCACTCAAGTAGGGTGGTTATCATAAGCCAACGGAACGGCGGCCAATTGGATTATCACGCTTACCAGCTCTGAACAATGGAGGAGTGAAAGGAAGGAAGGGAGAGGAAAGAAATGCAGTTTGCTGGGTCAGACTTGTGTCCCGCACAGCAGACAGGATGAAAGCTGGACTATTAAAAATGCATAAAGATGGTTTAATGACTTGTTATGTCGGATAGTGATCTCTCTCTCTCTGAAGTGGCCCGGTAGATAGCAAATTGTTTCTTATCTGATTGTGAATGTTTGTGGTTAGTTGATGCAGTGTGTACATGTGTGTTAAGTGTGTGGTTCTGTTTGTGTTCCAGTGTTTTCCTCCATCAGCCTGGACCTGCTCCCAGAAAGAGCTGCTACTCTGATGGTGTATGAAGATGTGGTGGAGATTGTGTCAAGCCTACAAGGTAAATACAGAGTTTACTGGAGATACCAACTAGCCACAATGTGTGTGCGTGCGCGTGCGTGTGTGTGTGTGTTTTGGACTACTTTCCCATTCACTGTCATGTCAACATGCTATTTTAAAGCTGTTTCCAGACATAAACTCCAGAAAATGTCTTGAAAGTTAGGTCATTTTCTGGATTTGCCTTTCACGTATGAGGAAGAACAATTTTACTTTCTTGATTCTTGTTGTTCTGGGTTTGTACCCTCATGGTTGAATGCACTTATTGTAAGTCACTTTGGATAAAAGCGTCAGCTAAATGAAATATAATGTAATGTAATGAACGTATCAGGAATTTGTCCGGGTCATATGCGTTCACAAAAACAGCAACAGGCGATAAGTAGCATCTGGGTAGAGCCTGTTGGAGGCAGAACATGACGTATACATTGAGCTACGATAATCAAATGTACAGCATATTGACACGAGTACAATCTCCTGCAGCTTTCCTCATATGTGCAAGGCAAACTGGAAAAGGTCTAGATCCAAATTTCCTGGGGTTTGACTTCATGCAGGTGAACGTCTTTTATTCACAGCACATAGACACCGGCGTCGGATCTTATCGCCAAGAGCTCTCGAATCTTGTCTGTCCAAGTTGACGTCTTCGTCGACATCCACGTGTATGGCACCTCTTTTTCACTGCATGTCTGAAGGCAGCTTATGATCAGATATACTAAGATGGCAAACATTTAACCTGGCTAACATCTGCATTTTAATGACTTTAGACTCTTAGTCTTTTGAAAATCTGATTTTCACCCATTCACCCTGCCCAACAATCAGAATGAATACTGATATATTTATATACTGGTTTTTAATAAAAAGTTGAGATAATTGAACTCTATATTAAAAAGCCTATTGTTAAGTGAGATCTCATAGATTAGATTCTGAAAAATCCACCCTCCTCCATCCAAACACCCACACACACACATACAAATATACATTAAGAGTCTGTCTTTGTTAGTCAGTCTCTTTGTTAAGGTAATTATATTAGATAAGGCTTTCTCACTGAGGCAAAATCAATTTGGTCGTTTCGTCTGCTCGGTCTTTTGTGTGTCTCGGGAGTAATTTAACACGTCAGCTGTGTTGTCTTACAAAGAAACATCGGACACAACACATAAATACACAGACGCCATTAACACGTAAAATCTCTTGCCTACAGTAAATGCCTGAGCGGAGCATTATGTAGGCTCTCTGTTCGACACACTCTGTTTGTCATGATGCTGTGAAGTTAGGCACCCAGGGGGGTCATAAACTTGGCGTGTGGCACGAGGAGAGAGAATAAAAGAGGGGGGCCGAACGGGAGGAGGAGGAGGATGATGCAGTATGTGCTGGGAAGTGAGGTTGTGGGTGGAGTAGTTGGAGAGAATAAGGGAGAAAGGGGGATGGGCTGCACAGTGTCCAACAGAAGGAGGAACAGATGAGGTGAAAGAAAAGTGGAGGGAAAGAACCAGAGGAGTTGAGGAAGCGATCACACAAAGAACAGAAACTTGGTGATTTTCTTTCACCAACACAACCACAGAGGGAAAATTACACCTGAATTTGATGAACAAGAACAAACATCAAAGTTAACAGATCCGGTCGTTGTGCAGAGCCATACTTCATGTAGAGTTTGAACTAGAAACACAAGCACTGCGAACATTCATATACAGCTGGATCTGTGTCTCACTGCTCAGGAATGTGTGCTCGGCACAGTCGGACCACAATGACATCACCTTGCTGAGTCCAGCTACACGCAGATTTGACTGTTTATTGCTCTTCATCCATAATTTGTTAATGTCGAACAGAGACTGGTCTCATGCAGGGATGTAGAAAAGTGAAAAAGAAACATTTAATGGCTTGGCAAAATATCAAAAAAGAGGCATCACAGTGGCTGAGAGAACAACACATTATATTTACTGCATTGATCCAGAGTAACGTCCATTAAGCCTGATTTGGTAGTAAATTTATGAAAACACATTTGGGAAAGACGAGGAGTAGAAAATTGCTGTGTAATGTGTTTACTGTTTATGGGAAGTTTGGGAATTTGAGTTCAGATTTCTCCATTAAATTTAACAGGGAAACTGAAATAGAACGTTAAGTTTGCAGCGGCTGTAGCTCAGGAGGAACGTCCTCGGGCAAGAAATGGACGGCAGTGCTGGCAGAGTGTGAATGGTGTGTGATAGAGTTCTATATATAGAAGCCCTGTATGATTGTGTGTGTGTGAAAGGGTGACTGTATATTGTAAAATAAAACACTGAGTGGACTAGAATAGCCAGCAAGAAAAGTGATAAATCATTCTTGAATATCTTGCACACCAATCAGTTTAGAGAAGTAACTATTGTTAGTTATTTAGAATCCAAAGAACATCTGTTTAGTGTATGTATATATATATATATATATATTTTCATACCATCACATAGGTTTGAAAAGGTTGCGAATACAAGCGGCCGAAATTAGTGTTCTCCGTCGGCTGGGCTCTGGGTGAGGAGTTCAGACATCTGGGGGGATCTCAGAGGGAAAGGGGACGGTTGAGGTGGTTCAGGCCTCTAGTCAGGATGCCTCCTGGGCGCCTTCCTTCGGAGGTTTACCGGGCACACCCAACCAAGGGAGAGGGATTTCTGGGATACCCTATTTGGCCAGCTACATCCATGATCCGGGCCCAGATAAGCGGAAGATGATGGATGGATGGACATATTTTTAGAGGGAATTTTATGCCTACATTAGAGAGCGCTTAGAAGAGATGACAGGAAAATATAAAACTGTGGTCTTCCTAGGTCAGCAGAGCTATGTCAAACATTGAAAGACAAATTGAAGGAAAAAAAGATCATGTCTTGGGAGTTTTGGTCTAAGATGCAAAACAATGAATTGCCATGCTCCCTGTTTGTTTTCGACTGTTTTTCGACTACTTTGTTTTATGTTTAAAAAAATAAATAAATGAAACAACACTATAAATTATTGATGTCAATGGTTTTCTGATATCTGTGCATTTCTGTTACTCCACAGGTTTTAGACGTCAGCCCAACGTTCACTTCCAGCGCAGAGCTCTGAGTCTTCCTGCCAACACTTCCTATGCCAACCTGACCGCTCTGCTCACCGTGGCCAGCTCCCCTTCACACATCCAGCACTTCCCTCACCTGCAGGTCCTCGGTGGCAACGGCACAGGTGAGGCTGCAACTGGCAAAACAGCACAAAGCAGTTTTAAGACTCCACATTAGTCGGGCGTTGTTGACAGTGGGGAGAAGACTACTGGGAGGGGATGCGGAGTGAAGAGTAGAAGCAGAGGTACATCAGAGAGACGCTACCCTGGAGAGGCCTCTATTTCTGACCTCCTGAAACACAATAACCCCTGTGTGTGCTCTCTATTATAACACAACACCCATGTCTGCACGCTTTCAGGCATCCTGTTTGGGTGCGTCTTTGTATGTGTGTCGTATGATTTTTGTGTGTCCTTCAGCTTGAATACCTCCTCAAAAGCTCCCCCTCCCCACAGCGTGCGTCTTCTCTCATCTCCCTCCAGGCAGCACCGACATACTTGTGCTTTGTGACACTTTCCAACCTTGGTCACTCTCTTTTTTCACTCACCAGCACATTTCCTTCTATCCTGTCTGTCCTTTGTTTTCTTTCCTGTCTGTCTTTCCCCTGACAACTCTCCTTTATCTAAGCTGTTTTATGTTGCTCCCCGCCCCCCGCTGCCCACTTCGTTTCCCTGCTCCCCCTCCTTTTCCCTGCTCCCCCTCCTATGCACCTTACTCCTACTCTGGCTCCTTTTTGGTACATGTTTCTCCCTCTTACACTCTCCCTGCTTCACTCACAGGAGCTGAGAAGAAGTTTGAGTTGACTCCCGTGGCAGCCATCTCTGTTCATCTACTGGCCAGTGACGGTGTGGAGCTGCAGGTGACTGAGCCAATCACGGTGTCTGTGCCCCTGCCGGCTGACAGCGGCCTGAAGGAAAATGATCACATCCCTGCTTGGAGATTTGACCCGCGCTTGGGTATGTACTGACACAAACACCAAAGCTTCTTCTGACTGTCTGAGCACTAATAATAATTTCTCCTCTACATATGTGTTTGTATCACTCTTTATGAAGAACAAAGTGAACTGTTGTGAGCGTGCAATGCAGTAAATTATTAACTACAGTAATGAGGCCTGCTTTCCATGGGTAAATGATTTGTAAAAATTGGAAAAAATAGGAGCATTAACTCGAACCACGAGAACATTAACACAGTGAATAAATTTATTCATAAGGTCACAGGAAACAAATGACCAAAATACGGCACCACATTAATCTGCAAATTAAAACATGAGTACTGCTACACATCACAAGATTGGACCGTGGATGCCTAATCTTCTCAAACTCAGTTTAATCTTGAGAGCATACAAGTTTGTAGTCTTATAGCAGAGCCCCCTCAAGCCTCTCTGGACCCAGAGCTTTATTTCAACAGTCCTAAATCTGTGTTGTCAGACATCCTGCACCACGACACGCCCAGCTCCTATTGGACAGGCTGAGCTGAAAGACAGCGATTAGATCATCAGTCCAGTGAGATGTGTCTGCACTACAAAGCCTCACGCTCTGTGTACATTAGTGTTACATTTCCCCATCTACTGTTTCTCCACTTTACAGTCGTGCTGTACGAGTGCAGGGCCTATTAAAATTCTTCTGGTGAAACAAAAAAGTGCCGCGTTGTTTGATCCAGAGTGGAAAAGATTAGTTGTGTAATCGTCTTGTAGTTCAAAAGTAAAATGTGGCGCAATTTTGGCAATCAAATATTTTTTTTAAACCTGCAGTAAGTCATTTTTGGGGACATTTTTGGGGACATTTAGTGCAGAACTATTGATATGTTGTCAGCATTTCTGTTTAAATGACAAGTTTGTTGTAACGCAGTTGCTTATTAAAAAGTTTTAATTAAATGTGGCAGATATGGAGCAAACATACAGTACACACATACAGTAAGTTGCGTGACCAATGTCCAATCTTCTTTTAGCTCTGGTTGTGGTCACTACCAGCTTGTGAAGTAAATATCCACTATTTTCACAAGACCTTGACTGAGTTATTTTCTGATCATAACCAATCTGACAAATATACTGTACAAGGAAATCCCTTTTTACATGGAACAATTCTAAATATGTTGTCTTCAAGTTGAAGGGGGAGCTGAATGAGGCAGAGAACAGTTGTAACAGAGTGGACTGAAGTATACCCCTGCATGCCTCATAAATGTCTTCCACTTTAAACATGTTTAATCCCCAACATCTAACTCTCCAAATACCCCCTTATAATATTCCTGCTAAGAAAGCAAAGCTTTATCGGGCCAATGGTTTGTTTAAAATCTCAACCATGGTTTCTCTTGTGATGGTTTTTAAGGATTCCAGGGCTTAGTTTAAACGTAAGAACTTTCAGAGCTTATAAAAAGGGCTTTGATAAAATCTGAAAGAACACACACACACACACACACACACACACACACACACACACACACACACACACACACACACACACACACACACACACACACACACACACACACACACACTTGTATTTCCACAACAGAAGCTATCTCTGGACCCCTCTCCGGGCCACATCTCATGTTCCTTAGCAACCCACCAAATAAGTTACACAACAGAAAGTCCTGACTCCTGATTTGAGATTATTCACTGTGTGTGGGTGTGATATGTGTTAAACTGAGGATAAAAAACACTCTCAAAGAAGGAACTTTGATATCTGTCTGGTGCCCTTTTGGAGGAAAACCTCAGGCTGATAAAAAGCTTCCTCACAAAGAAGCCAGTTTTGTTTACAAAGTGCACACATGGACCACACACACGCACACAAAAACCAGTTTCTCTTGTATAACTGACAACTTCTCAAACATCAGGTGAGCATTGGGCTGAATGATGTCATATTTAGACAGATCAAGTTCTTATGTGTTATTCATAAACAGACACACCTTCATGCTGAGAGGAGTCTGATGATGCAAATGAGGGAAGAGCCGACTGCTATCTGTGAATGATGCAAGTGCTGAAGTAAAAAGTCCCATCGTCAGCTGTGTTGACTTTGCATGAATGGCCTTGAAGCAGAAGTCATATGCAAACTGTATTGACATTATAGATGTTTGCAATGTGTCTGAGCAGTTGTCAGACTGTCAGCACTGTATTGTATGGAAGCGTGGGAACAGAGTCATTAAATGTCATGATTAAACAGGTCAGTCGCACAGAGACAGCCCCCTGTGGAAAAGACAGAACCAGAGTGACTCTGGGCAGAGCTGGGCTATGTGCGTGCAGGCCTGCGATGCTGAGTCACACAGCTTCTCTTGTTTCTCCCTGCCTCTGTTTCTTTTGCCTTTTCCCTTATCTCTCCTTCCATTTGTCCACTCTTGCTTCCTTGTTTTTTCCCCCTCTTCCCTTTCCTTACGTATTTGTCTTTCTTTGAATATCCTCTCCTTCTTGTTTTGTTTCCTCCCTCTTGAAGATTGATGCTGACTCCTGACTTCTTCTTGTGCAACTACAAATAAACATAGGAACAAAGTAGCTGTCACCGTGCTAACCCTGAGACTTTAAGAGGAGGGGCAGGGTAAAGACACAACTGAATGCTTCCTCTTGGTGCAGATTTACTGTGAACCGATCAGTCAGTGCTTTTGGCTTTGTTGTGGTTTTTGGCACTGGCATGGTTGGAGCTGCCATTGTGTTCCTGTTCATTGGCTCCCAGTGATATTTGACAGAAAGCGCTGCCTCCCTGTGGAAAGGTACTGCCACAACACTCTCTCCTCTCTAACAGTCATGAGCTTGAATCAGCGGTTTCTCAGATGCATATCAGGGCATCTCCAGGTTGGGTCTAAAATTGTGTCTCAAAAAGCATTAACTTCAGTTTCAGCAAAACCAAATTATGGGCTGTTGGGGGAAGTTATAAAGTACAAGTGGGATTGTGGTTTTTTTGGTGTATGGGTGTGGTGGTGGGAGATGGGGAGTGGTTCAGTTAGCACCACCACAAGACCTGTAGCATGGAAGGAAGCTCATAGTCTTGCAATGGGCAAGTTCAGGAAAAACCTAATTAAATTAGATGGATTAATCATTTAATCTATTTTCAAATGCTTAACTGGATTCATGTAGCATTAATTTGGTTAATTAAATTATAATGAATGATATTCAGCTGGGTATTTAGTTACAGATATTATACGTACTAGTTACCTCCACAAAGGAAGTATTGTTTTTGTTATATGTTTGTTAGTTCGCAGAATTGGGCAAAAACTTCTCAAGCGAATTTCTTTGGAATTTTGTGGAGGGATGAGCCATGATGTAAGAGAACCCATTAGAGATCTGAGTCAGGGGGAAGGGCCAGGATTTTATTCAGTCGGTCAAATAACTGCCTGTATAAGAGCGCTCGGGTTATGATGTGCTGGGAAGAAGTGGGCCATGGAACAGGATGTGTTGTAGTTGTTGTTATGGATGAAACATGGTGTGAACATGGCTGTAGCCACTAAAGTGGTTGTCAAGTAACTTAAAAGGGTTTAGTAACAGCACCAGATACAGAAAATTTGATATTATAATAATCATTTTTAGCCATAATCACCGTGACAATTTTTTTCCATCCTACTGTGTTAGGTCTGATAATAAAACTGGTTTTTAATATATATATATATACATATATATATTTTAATATGGTATTAAATGTCATTCTGTGTGGTGGTGTAAGTGTGTTTTTGTTTTTTAAGTGTTAGATTCAACCAACCCTGCAGTGACCCTGTTAATTGAGTTTACCTCTGTCACATTACTGAATAGTTTGGCCTTAAACGTAACTAGTTTACGTAGATAAATGAAGTAAAGTGGAGAGCTGCTTTGTCTTTATTGAGTTACTGAGAGTCAGGCGGGATGTTCCTGCAGGTCATGTCAGTTGTCTTCACACAGTGAGCCTGGTGCTGACACAGAATAAATGTAGAGAATTTGATTTCAAGCACTGATAGTGCATGTCTGTGTGTGTTTGCAGGCGCCTGGATAAAGAGCAGTTGGGGTCATGTGCAGAAGGAGGGCAACCAGCTCAGTCTGACCTACATTGCTCCTCAGCTAGGATATTGGGTGGCCGCCATGTCGCCACTGCACTCAGGTGATAAACCACTTTGACACAGATTTTATTTAAAAAAAAACAAAAACATAAATGAAACCAAACATACCTCTTGGCATGTCACGTTCACAAGTGCTCACAATGATGTATACTGTGAGAAGACAATCTTGCAGACACTTTCATATTCTCCTTCCTACAGATCCATTGGTTGCGAAGGATATCAGCACATACCACACTGTGTTTCTACTGGCCATACTGGGAGGCATGGCTCTCATTCTGCTTTGCCTGCTGTGCCTTCTGTTGTACTACTGCAGGTTTGCGAAACAACCTTTCTACAGAAATATGTTGCATCTTTAAGACTGTCAGAGATTCATCAGATTTGTCCCTAAATGAAGGAGATTTACTATTTTGACAGTGACAAGACTGAACAATAATGAGTCAGGTCTTCTGACTGGTTATTTGGAAAATTTGAATGAACTTAGGTTTTATTTCAGCCTTAATACTATGGTTGTTGTAGATAATGTGCTTAAACAACTGCACAGGAACCGCCATCACATTAGTGATAGTATCGCTTGTAATAGCAGGGACCAGAGCATTGCTCATACATAACGTCACTGAAACTAAGATGTAGGCGCTAGGTTTGTTTTGAATCAATTGTTCTTGTTTCTGCAAAATACAAAAACAAACATTAACATAATGAAAAGGTTTAAACTCTCAGGCTCATTCCTTTTTATACATTACCTATTCTTCATCAAGATTCCCATGGAAATCAAAGTTGTGCATAGTACGTCATGCTGCTGTTTGTTCTGGTTGCAGCACAAATGGTGTAATGCAGATTTTAGCTCATTTAAAGCAGACTGGTACTTAGTTAGTTTGGTAACTGTGCTGTTCTGCAAATATAAGCACTCAAGGAAGGTTTTCATCTGATTTGTGTTCCATTTAAAAAAAAAAGCTCATTTTTTAAAAATTAATTGTTAAAATGTTTGTTTATGGAAGAAGCTGATTCCTCTAATTTATTCATAAACCTCTGCTCTTATTCTGTGTTGTGCAGGCGTCGTTGCTTGAAGCCTCGAGTGTCTCGACGCACGTTCACGTTGTCCTCCGGTCTGGACAGTAGTAAGAGGGACCAAGCCACCTCCATGTCCCACCTCAACCTCATCAGCAATGAGGTCTGTCTGACATTCAGATAACGGTTCATTCACTAATGTGTAATGTAAATATCAAATGGAGGGCGTACCTTTAGAATAGAGACCTGGATGGCTTGGTTCAAACTCCTTATGTTGGCGCATGTGTGTCAAGAAGAGTGACAAAATCCCACCTGGTTCCAGGGAGGGGCTGTATTGACTCTGGCTTTTTCTCAAGCCTTTGGTTGGCAGAAGAAGCCCCTATGGATATTTAAAAAACTGTCTATCTGTTCCTCTCCTGTGATTAAATTACACTTTCCTTGATTTGAATAAATAATGTTTTCTATGTGAATATTTAAATAGTTTCTTACTGTTTTTTTAAGGTGCAGCTGGAGCTTGTTTCTACAGCAACTGAGCCTGACATGACCACACCGATGCTGAAGCCTTTCTCATATGAGCATCAAGACAATCAGCGTCAGCACAGCTTAATACATCACAGCAAACACAGCCGCTCTTCTCTCGGCAACAGCCACCAGGGCTCATCTCTTGGCAACCTGACGCCTCGCAGCAGAGACTACCGGCAGTCTGTGGAGACGTTCCAATTAAAGGCCGGACTTTCATCCGGGACAGACCGGGGCTACCGCCAATCATACACCTCCGTCTGCTCGTCCAGCAATCCGATTTCCGATGCATTTTCGTCAGCACATCATGGTCAGGTGTCAGCTAACCTGCTGAGCAATATTGGGATTGTTGATTGTATCTCCCCTTCCTCTCCTCCCCACTCCCCCATTAGAGTGGAGGGAGTTGAGTGCAGGGCTCCTGACTACCTTCTGTCCCGGTCTGTGGACCACCTGGAGCGCCCGAGCCCCCCTTTGCTCTCCCGTCCAGGACAGCTGCTCTGCTGTGGATCTGTGGACCTCCTGAGTGGGGGAGAAGGATACCCGAGGGTGCGCCCCACACTGGTGATCCCAGCACACTACATGCGCCTTCCTGGGGAGCACCCACTATCCGGTCAGGCCCTCTTGTTGCAGACTGACCAACAGAGTGACCTGGAGACCATCCAGGCAGAGCTCAATGCCTCACATTCCCAGCAGCCCCTTGGACAAACCTCCACAGACTGCTCGCCAGGTCCCAGGAAGCAGGGTGACCGAGGGGGGCGTGGCCTAACTGAGTCTCTGTCTATTCCAGGAGCTCTAGGCGAAACATCTCTAGTGGAAATAAACAGTGAGGACACCTTGTTGGCTGAAAAGACTTTAATGGAGCTCAGAGGAGGAAAGCCTCTTCTTCACCCACGAGCCTGGTTTGTCTCACTGGATGGACGCTCCAATGCTCACATTCGCCACTCCTACATCGACCTCCAGCGGGCGGGGTGCCAAAACAACATGCCAGTGTCAGGAGGTCAGCAAGGCAGGAGGCATGGCAACGGCAACGATGCCAGTCTGGACTCTGGCGTGGACCTGAACGAGCCGAGAGCGGGGCGCAGGGGGAGAGACGTAGTGCGGAAGGAAAGAAGGATTGAGAAAGACAGGTCGAAGAGCACAACACCAGCCATGACCTACACTCAGCTGGTGTATGTGGATGATCTGGATCGAGGAGGCAGCGAGGAGGAGACATCCAGTTGCAGCCCTCAGGACATCAAAACAGGACCTGTTCTGTCAGACAAAGCAGAGGGTCAAACAGGAGAACTGGGTCAGGGGGATGTGGAGGAGAAAGGAGTAGAGGGGGTACACATACAAGAGCAACCCCCATCACTTTCCTCTTCTTCTCCTTCTTCTCCTCCTGCTTCGCCTCCTGTTTCTCCTCCTGTTTCTCCTCCTCCTCCTCTGCCAAAACCAGACGGAGTGACTTTCCGGTCTGAACACACGCTGATGTCAGTATCTCCAGATGATGATGTACCGCAGGAGGACGGCGAGGAGGAGAAGAAGAGTCCATGGCAGAAGAGAGAGGAACGACCCCTGCTGTCCTTCAACCTGAAATGATCCACAGAATGGCCCCTTAAAGGATAGGTTCACATGTTTTTAAGTTTTTAAATAACTCACACGCCCACATTGAAAGTTGTTTGATGGATGATGTAATTGTTCATACTTTCCATTCTGGCCCTGAAGAAATCATAATCTTCAATGACAATCCAAAGTCCTTGTTCTTTCTGATTCTGAAATTCAGTACTTTATTATTCTCAATAGGAAACAGATGGGTTAAAAGTTACACATCATTTAAAAAAACTAATTACACACGGCAAAAGTCTAATAATACTAATTTGCTTGAAACTTAAACTAGGGCCATGCTCTATTTACAATTTCAAACTGTGAGGAATATCACAAACATTTTTTTGAAGTGAACCTATCCTTAGACCACGACTCCCCCTCTGCCCAGACTACAACGTGAAGGACATGACCATTTTCAAAATGAAACTCTTTGTCCTTTTTAATAGCACTGAGAGAATATTTCAGCACTGGCCCTCTGGACCTGAAGGGGGCGACTCCGATCCTTCATGAACTTCCATCTTCCCTTCAGGAAGTGACCACTGTCCACTTTGTCATTCTCGCCACACACTACATAGACAGTCCACTTTTCAAGCTTGATGTACACACAACCTGAGAAGGGCAAATAGACTTTGATGGCAAGAAATGAGAATATTTTATGCACAACAAAATATGCCTTTTTTTTTTTTATAAATAGCCTTGCGAGTGTAAATGACCTGTAGAAACAAATGATGGGTGGTTCTCACAAAGACTACAGGAACCTTTTATTTTTTTTCTTGAGCCATATTGGCCTCAGTCCACTGGTAAAACCTGGGAACACACTACCCTCATTGAAAGCAAGATTATAGCCCATATTTAGAAATCATTCGGACTGATTTTTTCGAATTGTGGAGCAGCTTTTCACAGTTGGTTTGGAAATGAACTCGTCATGATGTTTTCCTGGGTTTAGTGCGAGCAGCTGCTGTTGGATGCACCTGCACAACGATCAGCCCTGAAATCCTGTACTTTGAATGGTTTTGAATATGTCGCTAGAATTGAATCTAGTTAAAGAAAACTGTACGGGTGTTTACATGATCTCCACAGGGGGATGACGTTTTTGGACTGAAGAAATGAAACCACTATCCTGCTTCTACAGCGTAATCAGATAATGTGACACACCACTACGCCGGTGGGTGAGGATCTAAGACCACTACGAAACTGTAGCTCTACCCAGAGTGATTGTGAGGTGTATTAATATGAAGGGTTTTTGTATTTAGTGAACCACTGACTGGCATATTTTTGTTTGCTCTGATGGCTATGCATCACTTTTATACGTCTGCTTGAGATGCCTTTTTTGTCATTTTAATCACTATGATTTTATTTGCCAACATGAAGTATTTTATCCAAAAATAGGCTCTTTTATTGTTTAATCTTCAAATATTTTAAGGGCTTTTCTTCTTCACCTGCCTTATTGTTGGTTACAAAAACAGACACACACACTAGTATGTACCTTTGACCTGAAACCAAACTGTTTTTCGCTTAATTTCACCTTAATTTTTACCATTTCCTGATGTTCCAAGTGCCTTTTGAACAACCTGATTCAACCTTATTCATTTCTCACCTTTTTTTGCCTTCAGCTTTCCTCCACTACCTCAGCCCTCCCTTTCTCTCCCTCTTGTGAAAGAAAGCATGCAGTAAAACTTTCCTCCGCACTACAAGCTACACTGCAGACATCTCAGTAAAATGTCTACCAGCTGCTGCAACAGTAAAAATCCTCTACAGCAATCAACGAGGCAGCGATTTCTCTTTTTCAGCGTAGCACAAGACACATAAAGCTAAGTGTGACTGTACGTGAAGCTAATCTGCAGGTCATTTCGATGCATCTTCTTTATTTTTGTGTTCCTGGAGGGGGTGAATGTTTGTGTAAATGTTTTATGCGTGTGGTGGTAGTGTCCATCTGCGATGCTGCCGGCTGTGAGTTTGTGTTGTCGGAATGCGTGTCCACGTGAGAGTGCTAACAAATAATCAACAGACATCCACTCAAGAATCATAGTCATAGCAATCAGAGAGTGTATAGTTCTTTCCTTTCCTCTACCCGGTCAAAATGTTGCGTGAGTCGATGTGAATGAACTCTTCTCTCCCACAGCAACCTCCGCTCCGAGGGTGGAGTTGCAGGACAGCAATCCTGAGTGTGTAAATCGGTTGCTTGCATTATATTTGAAGCCTATTATTCTGAATAAACAGCCAAACTGGAAGATTCTGTGTGTCTGTGTTTCTATACTTAAACAAATATGTCGGGGTCATCTTCAGGCTGAGGACGAATACCGTGTTACAAAAAAACGACATAAATCGAAGGGACTGTGAAGATGAGAGACGTCCACAGCGATGTCAAAGTGATGATGGGATGTTTCCAAACGGGCACAAAATGACCACAAGGTGACCAAACCACAACAAACGATGCAGGCAGTGTGGTAGGGGTGGGGGTTATACTGTTAAAGGGATAGTTCACCTAAAAATGAACATTCACTCATCTACTCGCCTCTATGCAGATGGAGGGGTGGGTGAGAATCCAATACATTTGAAGTAACTGGTGACCGATTCTTAAACGTCCTCTGATATCCAGCCGCATTTAAGCATTGGATCATAGTGAAGATTTAGGCTAAAAACATGGTGTAAATGACCTCGTTTCGAGTTGATTTTGAATGTCGGGGCTTACGGACACTTGGATGACACCACAGGAGCAGTTTGGAGGCATTTTATGTTTTTCTTTTTTCACGTTACGTTTGAAGAATTAGATTTAGATTTAGAATTAGATTTGGCTGCAACGCTTTTTACCCCTGAAACTCCAAAAGTGTTTTGTGGACTCAAACGCTTCACCCACCCCTCCCATCAGCATAGTGGTGAGGAGAGAATGAGTGAATTATCGTTTTTGGGTGGGAGGCAAACTACACATTTTACGAAATAAATGTATTTTTCTTCCAAGTTTTATATCACACTTGTATATTAAAGAATAAATTATTATTATTTTAAGCTAAAATTAAAGAACCGTGGGTACCATTCATTTAAAAAAAAGTGGGAGTGTGAATGTGTCGCCCCTCCGCTGGCCTGTAGGCTGCGCTGTTTCCCTCGGCGGTGTCTTTGTTTTTCCTCTCGTCTGCTGCTCTCTCTCCATCATACGGCGGCTCACTGTTTTTTTTTTTAAAAGACATTTTTGTGTGATGGCGGAGGACAGCGAGTCTGCGGCCAGTCAGCAGAGCCTGGAGCTGGACGACCAGGACACCTGCGGGATAGACGGAGACAACGAGGAGGAGAATGAGCATCTGCAGGGGTGAGGACGGCCTGTTCCCTGCGCCCGGGAGACGCACTGTTCCAGGCTGCCTGTTTGTGCGCTCCCTGTTTATACGTATATATATATAGGTGTGTGTGTGTGTGGATGGCTAGCTAGCGCAGTTAGCATCCAGCGTTAGCCGACGCAAACACACCCAGGCGGTTTGCCACAGGGCCGTCACCTCCAGCCCGCACATGTGTTGTTGTGAGGACCCGTGAGGTGTCGTCAGCGGTGGGTTTATAAACACGTTAAACCTTCAGGGGGGGGGAAATGAATCCAGCGCCCTGGCTGAGTGACATCATGACAGCTAGCCGCTGACACGAACCGTTAGCTCGCTAACGTTAGGCTAGCTCCGCTGTCAGTCGTTGCTATGGTAGCTAACGTTAGCTGCTGCTCCTGGTGTGTGTGTGTGTGTTCCTGTGCTTATAGCTTTGTGAGGACCATGTTAAGCATGGACCCTACAGAGTGAGGACATATTTGCAAAGTGGGGACATTTTAACCGGTCCTCACTTGGTTTTAGGATTAAGTTTTGAAGAGGTTAGGGTTAGGCATTTAGTTTGGATGGTTAGGGTAAGGGGCTATCGAATGCATTATGCCAATGAGTGTCCTCACTAAGATAGAAGTACACATGTGTGTGTGTGTGGTCCAGGTATTACTCATGTTGGGATTTAAATCTGTTTACACAGTCACATTATAGGGACTTGCCTTCTTTATGGGGACAAAAATCAAGTCCCCATAATGTAAATCATTAAAGTTAAAGGTGAAAATTGTTTTACGGTTAGGTTTAGGTTTAGGTTAAGGTTAGGTTAGGTTGGTCTCAACTCTCCAAGAAATCAATGACTTACATTGATTATAATGTATGTAATGTCCTCTGAAGTCTGAGACATGACTGTGTGTGTGTGTGTGTGTGAGAGAGAGAGAGAGAGAGAGATAAAGTTATCTCATTGGAACTTTTTCTGGTTTATACACGCTACTTTGTTGTGACCAGTGGTCCTTGGCAATTTATCATTTCTTAGGTCCTGATTAAAGTTAGGGGTAAAGGGGATTTGAAGTTGGGGTTAGTTTCTTTCTCACGTAAACCCCCTTTAACAGATGTTGTGTGTGTTTGACATCTGCAGGAGTCCAGGGGGAGATTTGGGGGCCAAGAGGAAGAAGAAGAAGCAGAAGAGGAAGAAAGAGAAGCCGAGCTCGGGGGGAGCCAAGTCTGACTCTGCCTCTGACTCTCAGGAGATTAAGGTGACCAGACTGAAATATGCATAGATAAATCCAAAATACACAACCAAAATACACAGTCACTTGTCAGGCTGATGGCAGACAGGAGTCTATGAGTAGGTGAGATTTAAAAAAAAAAGCTGAATAATAGTCCTTAAGCACATAATCAACAAGCCAAGAAAACCCTGTTTAATCTCCATCATTATGAATGGATCAATAAGGGTCATTGAGCTTTGGCTTTATACACTGCTCATGACCTACAGTATGGTCTGCTGATGGGATGATAAAGCCAAATGCTGAGTGGTCTGATAAATGATAGAGACTGAAGAATAAACAATTCCCAGGATTCATTCAAGACTGAAGTAGAAGCAGTAAAAACAGTGAAAGTATGCACCATTATAGATTTTGAGGAATACTAAAGATTAAGAAAATTAAAATCCTCCAGGGAAAGGTACAGGGTAAGAATTGTCGGGATAATGGTGTTAAGGTAAACATACCTAACAGTGTTTGAGAGGGACATGCACAGAGCTTCAGTTGTGGTAATGGGTGTTTTGTAAGAAGAAATAATTCAGTATTTATGAGTTACCAATAATCAGGTGTTTTTGTCACATTTTAATTATTCAACACATTCTGTTTTTGGCCGTTTGATACTGTATACATACTGTACACACTCAGGGATGTGTTTGTATGGTCTTCAAACCTAAGGGCCACACCCAAGACACATCATCATCTCATGTGTATGTGTCCCTTGTTCTACATACAGAACCCTGGTTTACCCATTCAGAAGTTGCAGGACATCCAAAGAGCCATGGAGCTGCTGTCCTGCCAGGGTCCTGCGAAGAGCATCGACGAGGCAGCCAAGCACAAGTACCAGTTTTGGGACACTCAGCCTGTGCCAAAGCTAAGTAAGTACTGCAAGAGCCTTGTTTATTTATTATTGGAATTAAGTTTATTTGAAATATGCTGCAAGAATGTTATGTTTAAAGCTTTTTTTGCCATTTGATAAGCTCTTAATGGTCCAGTGATTATTAATTGTATACAGAATAAGTGCATTCAACATCTATGAGGGGCCATTTAGGGGTTCAGTATCTTGCCCAAGGACACTTCGGCATGCAGGTGTGGATGACTGACGATAAAACCGCCGACCTTCTGGTTGGAGGACGACCGCTCGGCCTTTTTATGTCACTTGTCAACAAAGGTTGCATATCAGCATTTAACAGGATGTATCAGGTTTAACAGGGTTTCTATGCACTTGTGCCACCTCCTGGTTTTGGCTTGTCATATTCTTTGCTCTGTAAAGCCATTGTCCCAAAAACCTGTCAGCTGTGAAGTACAGTGGGGGTCCAGGCGTGCTTAGTGATACTATATGGAACTGTTACCATGACAACTATTGGCCAAAGAGTCAGGTCTATGCAGGAGAGAAATGATGTAGCTTGGTCAACATGAGCTCAACAGAAGACATTTTTTATGAATGTCTGAGAGATGCTGTCATCTTTAATGTATTATAAAAACATACTTGATTTTGGTGTTGACTCATGATCAGTGCTGCATTTGTTTTATGTATCTACAAGAAATTATTCCATTGGAATCGTGGTTGTTGGGAAAATAGTTTGATATCCTTCTGTGCTATTTTTGCAGACGAGGTTGTGACGAGTCACGGGCCGATTGAAGTTGACAAAGAAAACATCAGACAGGAGCCATATTCCTTACCTCAAGGCTTCATGTGGGACACTCTGGATCTCAGCAATGCAGATGTGGTGAGTACAGTGTTTGTCTCAGACACTCAAACAATAATTGTATTTTGCAGAAGTGATGCACAAAATGAAATAACTGACTGGCTGTGTTTTTTCCAGCTGAAAGAGCTGTACACACTGTTAAATGAAAACTATGTGGAGGACGATGACAACATGTTCAGATTTGATTACTCACCAAACTTTCTCAAATGGTAAGCTTTCCCCTCTGTTGTTCTACTGAGCTGCTCAAATACATACGAGTGAATATGTACAGTGTTCAACTGTCTGCTCTCCCACTAAGCATGTCCTCCCCTCTCAGGGCTCTGCGTCCACCTGGCTGGTTACCACAGTGGCATTGTGGAGTGAGAGTGTCCTCCAATAAGAAGCTTGTTGGCTTCATTAGTGCCATTCCTGCGGATATACGCATCTATGACACGTGAGCAACTGATCATACACATTGTGGAGCACTGTGCATTGAAAGAGTTAAAGAAGACTCTTCTACACTAATGCACAATCCATCTCTGTGTTCCTCCAGGCTGAAAAGGATGGTAGAAATCAACTTCCTGTGTGTCCATAAGAAGCTGCGCTCAAAGCGTGTCGCTCCTGTGCTCATCAGAGAGATCACACGGAGGGTGAACTTGGAGGGAATATTTCAGGCAGTATACACAGCAGGAGTGGTACTCCCGAAACCTGTGTCCACATGCAGGTAAACTGTGCAGAATTCAGACCTAAAACACCCAGGACTTGGTGTGAAAAAGTAATTTATGAAGCTAATACTCTTTAATTCGTTTTTCTCTGTACAGGTATTGGCATCGTTCTTTGAACCCCAGAAAACTTGTGGAAGTTAAATTCTCCCATCTGAGCAGAAACATGACCCTGCAAAGAACCATGAAACTCTACAGACTACCAGATGTAAACACTCTACACACCGTCACTCAGGGATCTCTCTTTATAACTCTTATGAATGGCAGGAACTTGTATCAACCTTTTCCTCTCACTCTCCGCTCCTCATACAGAGCATCAAAACTCCAGGTCTGCGGCTGATGGAGAGACGCGACATCCGCCAAGTCACCGAGCTGCTGCAGAAATACCTTAAACGTTTCCAGCTTGCACCTTCTTTGGGGGAAGAGGAGGTCACTCACTGGTTGTTGCCACAGGACAACATAATTGACACATACGTAGTAGAGGTATGTGTAATCAGTTGATTCAAACTGACACAGTGTTCGTCTGTTGATCCCTCTGTGTTTAAACAGCTTCTGTGTCTGTCTCTCTTCTCAGGGTGCTGGTGGCGTACTGACAGATTTCACTAGTTTCTACACTCTGCCCTCGACGGTGATGCATCATCCTCTCCATAGGAGCCTGAAGGCAGCTTATTCTTTTTACAATGTTCATACACAAACTCCGCTACTGGACCTAATGAATGATGCACTGATCTTGGCCAAACTGGTAATGCTACTTTATATTAACGCTTTTCTTTTCAGCTGTTGCCATAGAATTGTTTTTAGAGTTAAAGTGTGACCTAGATGTTTAAAAATATTATCTTGCTGCTGATTCGTTTATAACGTTGGGTTTGTGATGTCTTCTTCTGTGCGTTTAACAGAAAGGTTTTGATGTGTTCAATGCCTTGGATTTAATGGAGAATAAGTTGTTCCTGGAGAAGCTCAAGTTTGGCATAGGAGATGGAAATCTGCAGTATTACCTCTACAATTGGAAGTGTCCACCTATGGACCCTGATAAGGTCAGTAACATGGTTTGTCTGAGATAAAGAGTGTCATCACATCAGGGATCAGTTGGCACTGTTTCAGATTTATAGATCTAAATGCTAATACTGCGTAAAATTTAGGTTATTTTCATTTGTACTGGGTTACACCAGCTATTAGAATATAAAAAGTATAAATCTTTCTCTCAGTTTCTGGTTTAAATCTTTCCTTTGTTCTCTGGAACTTTTATCTAGTTTCAAACCAGAGACTCAGTGAATCGGTTTCCACCATTTAAACATAACAATTGTAAAGTAATGTGTCAATCTGCTGTCCAATAACTCTGCTGGTGGTAAATATCTGATCAAGCTAACCTAACGACAGTACTATTGGAATCGGGGGTGGAAAGTAAAGTAGTTCCTTTTTGGTTCATCATGTTTTAATTTAGTGATTAATATGATTTTCCCTCGGCTGATGTAACCAGCTCAACACTGTTTCTATTCTTTTTGTCAAGACTGGTGAACCTCTTGTGTTTCAGGTTGGCCTCGTCCTTCAGTAGCACGTGTCCTCACGGCGGCTACAAGAAATACTGATTGAGAGGTTTTCTGTGACCTCTGGCTACTCCTTACCTGGACATACAGGTAGCCCAAGCTAGACAATGAAAACTACAACAGTCAAACCAACCTGGTGACCGGGCGGCGGTGCACCCGGCACTTGTGTCATCGAGAACATTCTCAGTTCCCCCGGAGCTGAAAACTCTTAAATCATCAACATCCTGAATGTGAAGTCATGCTATGCCTGAGATACTCATACAGTACAACGCTCCTGACACCAACGCTCACATTTCAAAACACATCAGTTTGACATTCAAGAGGATGCCTTGACATTTGTGAGTCTTTGTTTAGCTCTTCCTCAGCAGACACTTTGTTACAAGGTACGGACGTGTTGTTTCATTTCATTGAGGGAAGCGTGTAAATCAGGGATGGGGAACATTTTTTCTATCAGGGGCCATTTTAGTTTTTAAAACATCCTTCGAGGGCCACAGTAAATTATTGTTTCATTTCGGTGCACCCAAAATTTTCACTGCGCCTTTTGGTACCACAATAATACACCTTTTAAACCTTTTCTTGGCAGTTCCAATACACATTGGTAATATCTGAACTAGGGCTGGGTAGTGCCACTGATTTCCCAAATCGATTGGATATTCAATCACAAGGTCTCGATTTGATTCGATTATATAACTGTGCAAGGAAACCTCTAACTTGGTGCATTATTAAAAATATTGACTAATAGGTTGTGATGTATTAGGTTAGTATTCCAGCGTTTCCTCGAGGACTGAGTGTGTGTGTGTGTGTGTACGTCGCTCTTCACAACAAACAGTTATGTGAGTGTGTGAGTGTAAACTCTGCCTCACTCCCTGATTCAGAGGACACGACTCGATCAAATACACAGACACACTAGCTAAATGTTATTGCGACAAAGGACACCATTTTTAAATCGCCCTTCACTGATTTTTTTTTTCATGTATATATGAATTGCCTCGCAGGCCGGACGTTCCCCACCCCTGATGTAAATGATAATCAGCAAGTAAACACAGTAAACAAACTTTTCTAATTGTGTTCAAGTCCAAACGATTAGTTATTGTATACCAACAGCAACTGAATAATTATTACCATATGTTCTCATATCAGTGTGGTCGGAAGTATCTCTGCTGGTTGTGTCATGGCCTCAGTAGAGTTAGAAATTCTGAGATGTTTCTTTGATAAGAGAAAAATCTCTCACCTTTTTTCACCTCAAACATTCATACCTTTAAATCACAAATATAGAGAACAAGGAAGGACTTATCCAGCTGGTGCATTAATATACATGTTTTTGTTGAAAATATATAGTCACCTGTACATTTAGAGTCAGATCATATTTAATCCTGTAGTGTGCTTTTGGGGTGTGGGAGGGCTGATCCAAAGTATTTTTCCTCTTAAGTAGTGTAGATGTCACTGGGTTTGTTCGGTCAGTTAAGGTTTAAGGGGTTTTGATGAAGAATGTATTGCATCAATGAAGCACAATTTTTCAGTTCTTAAACCAGAAGAAGGTTCCTTTAAGGGTCAGGGTGCCCAGATTTCAAAACTGATGAGTTGCAGAACAGAGTCTCAACTTTGTTATTTCATTTACTTTAAGGATTTAAGCTGTTTTCACATTATAAACCTGTTTCTAGAGATTCCATTTTTAAAACAACACTCTTACAAGAAGTGATCTGGTTATTATACCTGATGTGCTCATGCAGATGTTAGAATCGATTGCATGTCAGTGGTGGGCTGTCCAGTTAGCAAGGCTGCTGAATAAGTAACTGTTTCTATACAAACTCAGCAGGGCAGTAAAACATTGGGCAGGAAACACACACAACTAGAATGGCATTCAGTAGAGCAAAGACCTCCCCCAAGGCCCAACAGTCCCCTTATAAAGCCACATTTAAATTCCCTAGATCCAGTCATTATCTGGAACTGCACTAATCAGTCCTATAAATATGCCAGAGTTTTTCCATCTGGATCCATGTTCTAGTTCCTGAGAAATTAATGAAAATGTTTTTTTTAAAAGCACTTTCTCTAAAAGTTACAGAAAATCCTGGATCTGCCTCAAGATGTAAAGGGTTCTTTCTTTGCTCCCGTCCCATCCTTCCACAAAGTTATGTGGAAATTTGTTCGGTAGTAAAATATAGTATAATAAATAAAGAGGCAAAAACATTGGCAGAGGTAAAAAAAAAACCCCACCAGTTTAACAACATTCAAGGGATATTGACTTTTCAAGTTCTCCTAAAACGTTTTCAAAATTGTCACTTTTTCTCTCTAGAGGCAGTTTTATACTGTGGAAATTGTGCATGTGCTCTGACATAGTGCATGTTCTCAGTTAAGCCCCATTTAAAACCGTCAGTTTTATTTTTAGTCATTGTTGCACAGGCCGCTTGCAAAGCATTTATCACTTCCTACTTTAAATAGCCTGTTGCAAAGCAAAAACAAACTTGTCCCTGTAAAATTGCAGAACACTATGGTCGTAAGCATTTCTGAACAGATTCTCATTCAAACTCTGGAGAATTTAGCACAACTCTCAAACGGTCTGAAGTAATTTCCAACAGCATGCAGTCAGAGACCAGCGGCTGAATCAACTGAAGCCTGTGTCAGTAACCGCGTCAATTTGAAATGTGAGCATTTCCTGGTTTTCCAAGTGCGTTCTTATTGACTTCTCTGATTTGTTTTTAATGGTACTGTATTTTGTGTGTCTGAAAAATATACTGTAGGTTATTTTTTTAGTGTGTTGTGCAGCTACTTGCGTGAAACAGTTCTATTTATAATTGTACTTTGCAAAAGTGTCTTAAGACGTCATTCTTCTTTTTCTTTCCAGTATTTCCCTAAGAATTCCAGTGAAACGGTTGATTTCAGATGTGTCACACCACTCACGCTGTGGTTTACTCAAAAAGGGTTTAAATGTTTTTAAACGGTCTTTTCTTTGTCCCTTTTGTTCGATGTTCCTGTTCCCGTGGCTCCGTGTAACTGAAGAGGTAAAGGCTGCTGCAATCTCCGTCATTGATTTTTCTCTATGTGATGTAGTTTCCTTCTCATCCCTTTATAAATTAGCAAGAAAAGAACAACTGATGAACAGTGTTCAAAGATTTTTTCTTTTGACCATTGAAAGGTTGAACGAGTTACATTCACACAGACGGAAGTTACCAGGATTACTGAAACACTGAAATCAGTTGCTGAGTGGACAGTGTGCCTCATGGATGTTGGTTGTCACAGATGTGTTGCCTGCAGCTGTTTGAATGAACTTTGAGCATGTCAGTTTTGCTGCCGTGTTGATTTTAGAGTTGATGTTACTTAGCTACACCCTTTAGTGAGAACTCAACCTGAAGTACCTGCCTTATTTAAAAAAATGATTTCTGTTTATTTTTTATTTTAAGTTTTTGGGATGGGCTGGGGGGGGCGGGTATGTACTTTTGAACCGACATACAGCTTTCTCTAACTGAAGAACAATATTTTTATTCAGATCCATCGTAAGCTGTGATAAAGCTGAAGACATGTACCAGCATCATATAAGACATGACCCCATGCAAATAACAATCTGTTCCAACACGCGTCGGCTATACCAGCATGGATGTTTGATTGAATAAACACACTTTGAAAAAGGTACATGAGTGGTGCACGTCTGTGGTTTATTATGGTGTGTTCATTACAAACTCTCTAAACTGGGGAGGATGAGACATGTTTGCTTCTGTTTTTGTCACATTCATCAAAAAGCCAAACATCCACACATTGCCAGTTGTTTAAATTCATAATTACCAACACATACATTTAAATGCTCTATGTTTTGTCTGTTAAATATCACATTTTGACAAAAACTAAATTTTAAAAAAGGACCATTAAACATTTTTAGAGTTTTTCTTGCTATCAATCTATCCTGCTACAGGTCTCCATTCATGTCAGTGCAGCAATAATATTGTTTTACTTGTTTATGAAAAGTTCCAACAACTCATGTCTTCTCACGTTTAAAAAAAAAAAACTTAATTCATATTTTTCTGTAATGACGCACTGGTACCTTTGAAAGTCAGTCAACTAAGATACCATGCAAACAATCTATCAATTCATCTGATTGTTTTTCTTTCCTAATTAATTTTTTCTATTAAAAATGTGGCTTCTTTTGTTCAACCATTTGCCCAAAATATATAAGATGTTAACTTTCAAATGTAGAAAGACAAAGAAAAGCAGCACATTCTCCCAGTGGAGAAGCTGTAATGGACGATCTATGACAAAGCAAGTTTCAAGTCTTGGTGAGTTGATTTACAAAATATACCGAGGGATTATAAACTAATTGCTGAATGGCTGAAATGTTGGAAAACAACAGTGAATCCCAACACATGTGAGTCAGCAGGTTTCTCAAGATAAATCTAATGAATGACAACATGGTAACATAATAAAACGTTGGCTATTTTCACCTCTCAAAGCCTCTAAAAGTTCTTAAAATTAAATGATCTTAAAAGGAAAAAAATCAATCAGTCCCATATCCAGGAACTAGCCTGTGACCAGACGTCACCAGGACAGTTTTCCCGAGTCAAAAGCATTGTGAGCCTCTGGGCTAAAACATGAAATAACACAGGAGAGGTCCTTCAAATATCCAGGCAGATGTTCTCTTTAGTTTGACAGTCTACTTTTTTTTCTTTTTCTTTGCCGGATTAGCAACTATTCTCTTCACAGTGAGCGGCTGCAGAGTGCAGGAGGAGGGAGACTCTGTCACCGCCTCAGAGTCACTCTCCAGTTTTCTTTTCTGGCCTCCCTTCTCTCCAGCCTCCTCCTCCTCCATGTCTGCTGGGTCGTCGGGTGTCACAGCGGGTGCACCACCCGGTGGAGCTGCACGCGGTGGAGCTGCACCCGGTAGCCATGCAATGTTCAGTGAAGGCACTCTGGGTCTAATGACATCAATGATGTCGGTGAAGATCTCCTCGTCACGGGAGGCACAGCGTCTGAATCCCAGTGCCAGGACACTTGTCAGCCCCAGCGGCTCCGACACGCTCTGGCTCAGACGGGGCACCTGGCACGCCGGCACTCCTCGCGTCGCACTCAGCGTGATCAGGTGACTTGTCATGTGATTGGGTTTGACGGACTTACACACCAACAACAATCTGAGCTCATTTCTCTCCAGAGCCTTGGTGACCTCGTTGATGCCAATGGCCAGCTGTCGTCTGGCCGCCACATCTGTCCAGCCGTTTTTAGAGGAATCCTGCACCTGGGCGACGGGCTCCGGTGTCGCGGCGGCGGCAGCGGCAGCAGCAGCAGCAGATTCCTGCTCCTTCTTCTTCTTCCTCCATGGGCGAAAGATTTTCACCTCTTTCTTCTCAAGGCCCATGGAGAACAGTTTGTCCTTCAGGGTTTGCAGGATGAACTGCATGTCCTCTTGGGGGAGTGGGCTCCATGTTGGGGTGAATGGTGAGGCGAGGGAGGTCTTACCTGGAGGCAGCCTTTTGGTTTCCTTTTTCCCCAGCTTCTTTGGAGTGGCCATTTCTGCTTTGACAAACACAATCTGCTGGTGAAAAAAATGCAGAGAAAGCATTGAGCTCAATTAAACTGTACAACAAAAATACAAATGGTCAGTCTCAAGATTTATTTTTCTCTATTTATTGATGTCCTCCAGAAAGCATTGACAATTTTATTTGTGATTCAGTACCTTCATCAACAGAAGTGGAAAAAAACTAAGTAGATTTACTCAATTACTATACTGAAGTACAATGTTGAGGTACGTTTATGTACTTGAGTATTTCCCTGTGTTGTCACACAACATTTCACAGGGATTTTTTTTCACCAGACTACTTGAGATACTAGTTAGTTATTTTCAGATAATCAAGGAAGGATGTTTTATTTCATTAGATGAGAATCAGCCCCATATTAACCAGCTGCAACGTTTAAGTGATATTGTGATCAATGTAATAAACATATCTCAGATGTTAATGAATCAAACTTTATTTTTAAAGCACATTAGATTCAGGTCAGTGAAGTTCAAAGTGCTTCACAGTTGACTGATGAGCCGATAAAAGACTAAACATTAAAAATATTTGATACTACTAAAATACTACAACTTAGTCATTCGGTGTACAATTCATCATTTGACATTTGGTATTTTAAATATAATCATATATTTTAGACTGTATGAAATATAAATACATGAAACTGTTGTATGTTGTATGTTGTACGTACTTCAACGTTTCAATGTAAAGATAAACATCTGCGTGCGTCTGTTGATCACAGTTTATCCACCGTAAACACTGTCAACTCTTCATGTTTCCATCCACTGATCAAACACGTGTCACCATTAAAACATTAATAACACAGGACGTTACTTCACCTGGATGTTAACGCAGAGGAATCGCTGTAAAACAGAATCACGTCTTCAACAGCGACGACATGGGAGAACCACTGCGCGCCGCCATGTTGTTTGAATCCCAAAAACTTTATTTACAAAGAACAGAGAGCGGCGACTAGCGTTCAAACGGCAGTAGTACATTTAAACATTCACAGTAACAAACGTCTGCAGTATTTTTTAAAACAATTTACTGGAATAAGTTTTTCAGTACAATTACAATAACCAGGGGTCCTAATCAATCAATCAATCAATCAATCAATTATTCAAACTTTATTTGTATACCGCATATTCACAAATCACAATTGGTCTCATAGGGCTTTAACAAGGTGTGACATTATATTTGTACAGGAGAATAGTGCCTGTCTAAATACTCCCTTCTCCCCCTTAACAGTTCCAAAGGTTAGGTTATAGATAAAGGAGCGACCAACAGTTCATTGTAGCGTCTACACTTAGGGACTTCATATCTAACTCAGATGCCCCAGACAGAGAGGCACCAACTTCAGCTCTCACCAACTTCAACTCTTTTGTGTATTTCACCAGTGGCAAGACGTAAGGAAACAATGTGATTAAGTTTACTATCCAATAGGATGCGAACACCTACATGTAACATAGAGAGTGACAGCAATTCCAGCCATTCATTGATGTGCTGTAAGAATGGGTGACGCAGGGTGAGGGAGATATACGGGGATGCTGTGGGAGACATCTTCAGACTTGGGGGGGACAATTGCTCATGTTGCTCTGTTAGCGTTTGTATGTTGTTCCACCTGCTGGTCTCTGTGATGCATCAAGACCCCATTAAAATATTCTGCATAAGACATCAGCTGCTGCCTGAGTTCTCCTTGCACCAGCTTCCAGAAAACTTCCATAACAATGACAATTTGTGCACTGTAGTAAAATTCAAGGGACTTTGCAGATGACTGACAATATAATATAATATAATATAATATAATATAATATAATATAATATAATATAAAAGACAATAAAATAGTGAAAGAGTAGTGAGACAAACGATAGTAATAATACTTATGATTATAATTGTTATCATAATTATAATATAAATAGATGAAAGATCACAATGAATACAAATCGTTTGCTGCTACTACTAAATACTAATAAAAACATAGCCATACATAAGTATAAGTGGAAATATCCCCTTCAAAAGAAAAACTGTATCCTCATGTATCACATCCACTATTATTTTTGGATACTACTCATAAATCAAGCATTTCAATATAGTGTTGAAAAATATAGACATGATTCTGGGTGTAAGCTAATGTCAGATCAAGTTAGACAGCTGCAGCAGAGAGACATGTGCAGTATGTGGACTGTGTGTCAGGGTCACCGATCTGACCGAGTGTGTGCGTGTCAGTGACAGCGACAGTGTGTGAGTGAGGGGGACAGGCAGCCAATCAGCTGCTGCGCTGCTCCCTGCGCCCTCCTCCTCTGCTACTCTGCACCCACAGCTGCGTCAAGCTTCAACAACCGAACACGTTCATCTCATCCAGCTCCTGCACCAGCGATCATGTCTCATCAGGTAA
Organism: Hippoglossus stenolepis; assembly: GCF_022539355.2. Lineage (NCBI taxonomy): Eukaryota > Metazoa > Chordata > Actinopteri > Pleuronectiformes > Pleuronectidae > Hippoglossus > Hippoglossus stenolepis. Next base: position 15,754,990 of record NC_061490.1, read on the forward strand.
CTTATTCCTTCTGCATCTATCACCAATATCAGAGCGATCGGATTCATTGTCATCGCTGGCAGATGAGAAGCGGTTGTAGCGGCCGGGTGTTCTCGCCCTCTACTGTATATGCTGTCATCCATCTTTGACTGTGTGTTAAAAAACAGCTCTAAACAGCTTCCTCCTCTAGATCTGAGTCTGTCTCGTGCAACTGAACAAAAAGGAGAATGAATTAGATCGTATTGTGATGCAGGATTAGGAATCTGTGAGAATCTGGCTCTAACTGATGAAAAATACTTGACCAACCCCTGAAATATCCATCCTGACTAATAGTTTAGGTTTCTTTGCTTCAGAAATAACATTCATATGCAGGAAGTGCACAGGGTTTAGAGGTGTTCCTCCTGTGCAAGGTCCAGAATGATCAGTTGCGCAATGCCAAGTAGATTATTCAAACGGGCACAAAAGCCCTGGACTGTTAATAAAAGCCCATTGTTTGTCTCCAGCTTGTGCAACAATACGTCTCCAGGGCTCCACACACCATGAATAGAAAACCAGGCTCGGATTTCTTAATCAGTTTGTAACTAATTAATATGCACATTCTCATATTCTGTGATTACTATACACTCACACTGAAGCAAATTACTAATAGACTGGGTCAGAAATAGCAGAAACTCTGTTCAATTGCTCATCAGGTTACAAGAATCTCTGAGAAATACAAAGAGTGACTTGTCTGTGTCTCTTGTGACCGTCTGTGACCCGCAGGAAGAGTTTGAGAAGATGGCCGAGGACGTGAAGAAGGTGAAGACGAAGCCCAGCGACCAGGAGCTGCTGGACCTGTATGGGCTTTATAAGCAGTCGATGGTTGGAGACGTTAACATCGGTATGACCTGCTGCAGAAAAACAGAATCACCTTCATGCGACATGCTCCCTGAATTCTGAAAGTTTCCTCCTCTCTGTGTGATTTCACCACGTTGTAGGTCAACCAGGAATGTTTGACATGAAAGGAAAAGCCAAGTGGAACGCCTGGGACTCCAGGAAAGGTAAAAAGTTAAAGTTGTTACTGGGAATTACTGTGTTATCGTGAAACTGAGACACAATCTTTCTTTCCTGTATCAGAAAGTTTTAAGACATATAGTGATACCTGTGTATCGCTGCGTATCCCTATCACATTTGCTAATTAGAAATAAACACAAAGACAAGTGATGATGATGAAAATATAATTGGACTGACGGTGTTGGATAAACTGGATTTTTTTACCTGAAAAGATTTAATTTAATTTATTAAATATTTAAAAGTGCCATACCCATTATAAACCTGCCTGCTGGGGATGGGCTGTTTTCTTGGCCTGTGGTGATGCTGGTTGCAGCTTTCCTTCTGAAACTGCAAAGGTGATCTGAGGTAATTGAACCGCAGGAAGTAAGGCCAGGCTGAAAGACTTTGTCAGCAGAAACCTGAAGTCTATACTGCTGCTGCACAAAGAGCTGTTCACCTGTTCATTAGTTAAGTGAAGCCTGACGCCCAAACTGGAGAATCAGTTGTCGTTGTTGTTGTCGTCGACAACGTCACTTATGCACCAAATTCAACCCTGCACTTCTTTGGGTCCTTAACAATACACGTGTCAAGTGTGAAGCTGATAGCGGTGAGCGGAGATATTTCCCAGACTAAATTTAACCTTTGACCCACTGGTTGCGCCAAAGGAAAAGTTGGCACCACCAACATCTGTACCAGATTTTATGGCAGTCAATGTCTCAGCCATAGACTGTATGTAAAGATGGACCATGCGTCTCAACTTCCTCCTGTTGTACAAAAATGAAGCCAAATATCCTGGATACGGGTGCGGCCATCTTGCACTTTTGACGTAATTTGGAGTCTGAACAGTAGTTATGCTGGAGCTGCCGGCTAAAAAGTGACCCTCTGAGTTTGTAATAAATCTGTATTTTCTCATTCTGTCAGGAATGTCCAAGGACGATGCCATGTCAGCCTACATCACCATGGCAAAGGAAATCATCAGCAAAAGCGGGATGTAAAACTGAAGAGGCAGAACTAATGCAACAACAAATACTAACTCCAATACTAAAACAATACTGATGCCTACATAACAAGTAGCCTTCTGCTGTCAGAGGCCATCTTTATATAGGATAATGTGAATTTTTTGTTTTTGCTGGGATCTATTTCATCTTGACATGTTGTTTGTGTTTATATAGGTTAACTAAAAAACATCTATGCATCATCTGAGAATAAAACGTTAACCTTTCTTATTAAAATTGCTGTTTTATCTACGTTATGTTGTTTACACGTATAATCCACATGTGCACGGCCATATTTCGCAAACCTGTGCACTTTGATATGTAACTTGATAACACCAAAAGCTGTGAAGTGTCAACATTGTTAACTGCACAAGTTTGTAAATTAAATCTCTTTCTCCACTGTTTAGATTTCTGTTATTTGTGCTTCTTTTCTGTTGGGAATTTGACTGTCCTTTATAATACGTGAAAATACCTTTAGTCCCATATGTGAATGTCGACCCTCTCATTCCAAACCTTGAGTATTAATCTGTTTCTGTAAAAGCCGCTGATTAACTGGAAAGGCTTACACAACATTTATGACCCTGGCTGCAGAGATTATCTCTAAATCAAACACATCAGCCCCACTGACGTTTTCCACAGAACAAGGACTCATGACATTGATACTATTTTGTTTCTCAAAGCCTGTTTTAATTTACATGTGGGCCTATAAGTATTATTTTAACACACACTAATATATTTCACATTTTTTATTGACCATAAAATGGATATGGATAGGATAATGGACAGATAGATAGATAGATAACTTTATTGCTGTGTTAGAGTAGCAATAACATATATCACACACACATAGATAGATAGATAGATAGATAGATAGATAGATAGATAGATAGATAGATAGATAGATAGATAGATAGATAGATAGATAGATAGATAGATAGATAGATAGATAGATAGACACACACACATACACATACAGACACAGGTAAAAAGACAGTGTATTTAAATAGTATCATTATATCATAAATGTAAAATCAGAATTTTAATATATGAATTATTTACTTAACAACTGTCTGACAGTGATAATAAAGACATTTCTCAGTCTCTGCACACTGACCTCGTTTGTTTCCATCACAACGCCGGGACATGCGCAGTGCGCGCGGCGTGCTGGCAGCGGGACAGAGGTTCACTGGGGGAAAGGTGAAGAGAGGCTCCTCCGCCGCGGGTCCGGGGAACAACAGCGGTGTTTGTGCTGCGTGTCGATGCTGGGAGCCGCAGGCAGCGCGACCGGGACGAGGTGAGGTGCATCTGACGGACAGAAATGTCGTTAAATCAACTTAAACACACACGTATCCCACGTTAGCGTTGTTGTTGTTATGGTAGCATTAGCCGCTAGCCGCCGCTTACGCAAAGCAACATCCTTTGACGTGAGCTAATTCAGTGGAACCCGTTAGGATCTTCTGAAGTAATGAGAGGAAGGTGAAAACACTGAGTTAACAAACCGTTTGGTTGCGTGTGTGTTTATCTGTTGAACTGAGCAGGGACAAGACAAGTTTCACCAACAGTTTATGCGAGTTTTCTGGTCTTAAATACGAGTTAATACCTGGACATATGACCAATATCAATTTTGCACAATATAACTGATTATAAAACAGTGTTGGTGTTTATTCCCATGCTAAACAGACAGTGTTGAAACAGTTAAATCTAAGCTCTTCAGTGCTCCTGCTCCTGTATCCTCTGTGGGATCAGCCCAACCTCAGAGAATGTAGCTTCAGCTGTAGCATTGCTCTTGTTCTAATGGAGCTGCAGCTATCAGTGATCATCAGTCCTGATTCATCTGACAGTTATTGTGCTATTAGCAGGTGTTAAATCCTGTGTTTGGTCAGGAATCTCTGTTAAACGCCACCAGAAGCCAAGTGGAAGTCTGAAACTTCCTTGTTTCTGTTTCACTCAAATGTTTTGAACCAGCAGGTGTTTCATGTTCTGAGATGTAAAAAAAACACAGAAGCAGCTTCTCCTCACATTTAAGAGACTGAAACTAGTGAACGTGACATCAACGGACTATTTGATTTACAAATGAACATAAAGATCAATCATTTGCTCATTCCAGCTTCTCAAATAAGAAGATTTACAGCTTCTCTTTAAGGAAACTGTATATTGATTCCAAAGAGGAAACAAAGGCATGTTTGCTGTAGGAACATTTAAAAGCCTTTATTAGTGTGGCTAATGCATGAATGATCAGGGTGACTAACCACATTAGCATTACATAGCCACGGTAATAAAAGCTTTTACATTTTTCCACAGCAAAAGTGCCTTGGTTTATTTCCTCTTTGTGGGATTTTTTTACTCATGTATTTACAAACAGATTTTCTCCCTTTTTGCCTTTCTACAGAAAACCGAATATATATACTGCGTTTCTTTGGAGTCTCTTGATGTAAACAATTATGGCCAATTTCATACAGATTTCACAGAATTTACACTTTGAAAATATTAATAAAACAGTATTAAATACACCAACATTGTCTGTTCATGTACATAGAAATTATCAGTATATTGTCTGAAGAATTCTTTGAGATCAACTTGAGATCATGCAAACTGCAACTGAGTCATACTCTGTCAAACCAGTGAGACAAACTAATATCAAACTGATGTTTCAGCTTCAGACATTCAACATGTATTTCTATTACAGGGAGAAGAAATGGCTAATCTGTTGTCAGAGTCTCTGCCGGAGCGAACCTTCCAGTACCAGAGCATCCTGCCTCCCCTGCCTGTACCACCACTAGAGAGCAGCCTTTCCATGTACCTGGATGCTGGTAGGAGTGTAGCTTTGTGCAAGGGGCTGGGTCTCAGTAACAACTTACAAAGCAAACTTTAAATATTTACTCAAATGATTTCTGCACGTAAAGAGCCAAAAAAGTGGGCTGTGGTTTCGATTTGTTGGTGGCTGTGCTCAAGCAGAAAAGTGCTACATTAACATGATTGGTTAAAAAGTAGTCATGATTTAATTCACCCAAGATTTTTTCGGTCGACAATAGTAAATATTTCTTCATCTTGAAATAGTTATATTTTAATAATTTTATCTTTTTAATGAAAAGCATAACTTTTGAATACTGTTACTTTTCCCTCTAGCCTCGGAAACCGTATCTTATCTCTGGCTTTGAACTCCCCCCTAATGGTATAGACCAATAGCTATGACAAAGGAAAAAAATCTTGTTTTCACCAACTTTGAACTCCTCTGGACATTAATGGAAAACGAGATCTTGTATCTTGTCGACTGGGCGCGTTAAGGTTTTAATTAAAATGTAACATGGCATTTATCAATATACTGTTCCTCAGCTCTTTGGGTCTGTCTGCCTAGAATTATATTTCTCAACATAATCCAAATTTTCGGAGTAGTTTAACTCTGATTCTATTATTATCATCATATGCAAGTGTCAGTTGATGTTATAATTTGGATATATGATTGTGTGATTCACATTAACTCAGAAAATTACAGTTTTTACCACAGAAGATGCTCAATGTTCCCACTGACCAGAAGCTGTTTATTGACTGATTCACTGACTGGTTTTCTGTTGCCAACAGTTCATCCATTTGCTTCTGAGAAAGAGTTTAAGGCGACTGTGGACATTGTGAGGAAATTCCAAGAGGGTGTTGGTAAAGAGCTGCACCAGAAACTACTGCAGAGAGCCAGGACGAAGAAGAACTGGGTACGGGAATCAACTGTAAAGGTCTTGGTCATACACATGTCCTCTCTTATCTCAGGGATTAACTGACTGTGTTTTTATTCACCAGTTGGAAGAATGGTGGTTAGACGCAGCGTACCTGGAGGTCCGCATCCCCTCTCAGCTGAATGTGAACTTTGGAGGCCCGGCGCCGTACCTCGAGCACTGGTGGCCTCCTGCAGAGGGAGTTTACCTGCAGAGGGCCAGTATAAGCACGTGGCATGCACTACAGTACTGGGACCTGATCCGCACGTAAGACATCCTCACACTTTAACAAGCCGTGTTTCTGTGGTGTGCTCAACTTTTTACATCTCGTCATGTAAATATGTAATTTGGATTTCTTTTCTCTCCTCTGCATATTTCAGCGAGAAGCTGGCTCCTCAGAAAGTTGGAAAAACGGCATTAGATATGGATCAGTTCCGAATGCTGTTCTGCACCTGCAAAGTGCCCGGAGTAAAGAAGGACACCATCCGTAACTACTTCCAGACAGGTAGAATAAACATGGCTGTTATCTTTAACCTTTAGCACACCTGCGTGAACACATTTAAATAACACATTTCTTCAGCTTACATATTTCTGTTGTGTAATGGTCATTTTCTGTTGTGTCACAGAGCGCGAGGGTCTGTGCCCCTCCCACTTGGTAGTGATGTGTCGTGGACGGATCTTCACATTCGACGCACTTTGTGATGGACAAATCCTCACTCCTCCAGAACTTCTCAGGTAGTTAGTACACACAAATACACAAGCACAAGAACACAACCCAAATATGAACCCTAGTACACAAATATGAAATCTGGTACCCAACAGAACAAACTTAAACTAACTAATTAGACAACTAAGGACGCCAACCTTACAGTAGCTCTAGGAGGAAAACAATGGGAGCCTCACATTTTGGTAACATCTCTTTTCTCACTCGTATCTCCACACTTCTGATAGGACATTTAAATAAATATGTAAATGAGAGATGTTTTATTTTCTTGCTCGCTCCAGCATCATGAGAGCAGTTGCTCCTGACAGCTTGCTGGTGTCTGTGACTCGTTACTATTATTGTTAACATGATACGCCGCAAACAATCTATTAAATAGAGGTCGAGCAAGGGATAGATAGTAAAGAGTCTTGAATGTAATTTGAGAGCAGGACATGAAAGCATAATTATCACGATGGAAAGGCGCGACGGTTAAAAGCTGCCTTGTTATATTTTGTGTGCGTGTTAACCTGTGCAGGCAGCTGAGATATGTGAAGGGGCGCTGTGAGGGAGAGCCAGAGGGAGACGGAGTCGGGGCTCTCACCTCAGAGGAGAGGACTCGCTGGGCGAAGGTGAGGCTGCTTCAGAGACATCTTGGTGAATAAGGTGTAACACAGACCATAAAAAAACTAGAAGTCATGAACATGTATCTGTTTACTGTCTCCACAGGCCAGGGAGCATCTAATAAGCATTGATCCGCACAATAACACCATCCTGGAAACCATTCAGAGCAGCCTGTTCATCGTATCTCTGGACGAAACCAAACCCTACTCCACTCCAGAGAACTACACAAATGTACTGGCTGCACACATGTTGAATTATTTATAACTCCACCACTTGACCCTGTGTAAATCATGTTCTGTCCACAGGAATAAAGCAGCGTGTCTAATTTTGTGACTTTTAAATTCTGAACACAGGTGACCAAGGAAGCACTTAAAGGAGACCCCACCATCCGCTGGGGAGACAAGTCGTACAATTCAATCGTCTTCTCAGACGGCACTTTTGGATCAACGTGTGATGTGAGTTTGTATGTGTAATGGTTGGAGAGATTGTAGACTCATTAAAACTGAATTTGATTAGTTAGTACAGTGAGTGGTAAAACTGATGATGATGATTTTGGTCACTATCGTGATGTGAAATGATCAATAGCTCAAATGAAATTGTTTTGCAGCATGCCCCATACGATGCCATGGTTCTGGTGTCTCTGTGTTGGTATGTGGACCAACAAATCAAAGCTACAGAAGGCGAATGGAAGGTAAACTCCTCCATTTGTTTCTTTTGTTTCTGAACATGAAGTGAAATAGTTTAATTTTAAATGTATCCTTCCACTTCTCACACATTGATTCTGTCTTATGCTTTAAAGGGCTCAGACGCAGTCAGACCCATGCCCCTTCCTGAGGAGATGGTTTTTACTGTGGACGAGAAAGTCCTCAGTGACATCAGCCAGGCCAAACAGCAATACCTGGAGACTGTGAGTTAATAGTAAAATTACTTTTGCATAGTTAGAGGTGTTTGTCTACTGTCTCACTCACTGTCTCACTGTCTGTGGTTTTATAGGCAAAGGACCTGCAGATTGTGTGTTACGCCTTCACTGCATTTGGAAAAGCAGCCATCAAACAGAAGAAGCTGCATCCTGACACCTTTGTTCAACTGGCGATGCAGTTGGCCTATTACAGAATGCACAAAAGGTGTGGACCCGGTAATTTGCTCATGCTTTTAGTGATATTTAAAGTCAAGTAAGTAAATAAAGGCACATCTCTTCTTCTCCCTCTCAGGCCCGGTAGTTGCTATGAGACAGCAATGACCCGCAAGTTCTACCACGGCAGGACGGAGACGATGCGACCCTGCACCCAGGAGGCTGTGAACTGGTGTCGAGCCATGATCGACCCCTCGTGTGATGTGTGTGTGTGTGTGTGTGTGTGTGTGTGTGTGTGTGTGTGTGTGTGTGTGTGTGTGTGTGTGTGTGTGTGTGTGTGTGTGTGTGTGTGTGTGACAAAGTACACAGGTGGCCTCAGTTTTTGCTTATTTGACATCAACATTTCCCCCTCAGGTTAATGCCAAGAGGAAAGCCATGCTGCTGGCCTTCAATCGACACAACAAGCTAATGGCTGAGGCCCAGAATGCAAATGGTCAGTTTTTGTAACATTAACAGGCTCATTACAAATCAGAAATAATTAGATAGAGAGCATGAAGACGAGTTAAATCAAAGGAAAGATCACAAGTGCAGTAAAACTGGATTCACAGATGATATAGAGCAACTTGTCTAATTGGGTGTTGTACAATGTTCCTCATACAGGAAGTATCACCAGTGAATTAATAATTTTTGTTGTCAACAAGAACTGTTGTGTTTTTAATATCAGCTCTTGTTATATTTCTTGACATTGTTTCCAGGTTTCGACAGGCATCTGCTCGGGCTGTATCTTATTGCTAAAGAGGAGGGACGTCCCACCCCAGAGCTCTTCATGGATCCCCTCTACACAACGAGGTACAGTCTCTTCTCTGTGCCCTGCTCAAAACCCCCACTACATTATAGCTCGCTGTGATATTAAATGACAGATGTAGAAGCACAAAGATCTAAACTCTTTTAGATATACTGTATGTTGAGTAAAATCGTTAGGTCTCTGCTGGTCTGTAACTGGGTTGTGTTCGTGTCTGCAGTGGTGGTGGTGGTAACTTTTTGCTGTCGTCCAGTCTGGTGGGCTACACCACAATTCTGGGGGCTGTGGCTCCCATGGTGCACGAGGGCTACGGCTTCTTCTACCGCATCAGAGACGACAGGTAAGCAGACGAGACATAAACATGTTCTCATTAAAACGGTTCCTTTGTGTGGAAATTTAAGTTGATGAAATTCCGATGATCTTTTTCGTCGTCAGCTAAAATAAATGCTTCATAAAGCAGTAACTTTTGCATTATTCTGCTGATCTTTTTACTGAAGTGTGGCCAATGTATTGGTTTTGGTAATTACTCTTGAATATCAGTATCAGCATCAGCCCCCCCAAATCTCTATATCTGTTGGGCTCTAGTTCTTTGTAGTTGTTGGATAAAGACAATATTTCTGCAGCTGTGATTTAATCCACGCTCTCTCTCTTCCTTAAAGGATTGTGATCTCCATCTCAGCGTGGAACTCTTACCGCCCAACAGACGCTGCAACACTTTTTAACCACTTCAGCAGCTACCTGCACCAGATGCTTCACCTGGCCACCACATCTCAGCTTTGAAGACACATAAGTGCTGAACTGAAACTCATTTACACATTTGCCTTTTACCTCTGTGTCTCAGTGTGAGCATCAATGCACATTCGGTTCACAAACCTTCAGCTCATTGCCAGATAGCGAGCAGATCAATGCAAAGACACGGAATCACAGAATCAGTAGTTACCTCTAGGGGATATTTACTAATGTCACAAATTATGTTTTCTATTTCTTTTTGGGCGAGTAATTTAGTGAAATTGTTCTTCCAGGTGTATATATATTTTTAGTATTATTCTTGTACATTTTAGAATATTTAAATGTTGATTAATCCATTTTGAAGCTAAGCTGATGATGTTTGCCCTCAGTGGCGAACGATTCAACAGACACTGAAGCTCTTCTACACAGAACTGTGAAAAAGAACTGCTGCTTTCACTCTTAGGCCTTGGAATCTGCTGTGATAATGATGTACTAAAGGGCATTCCAATAAAACCAATAAAAAAGAAATATGAAAGAAATTTAAACAAAACAATTGTTTTAGGTTTGTTTGTTTTAGTTAGGATTAGTCTTCCAATGAAAATCTATTAAACAAGGGACTAAAATGTTATTATTAGAAATCAGCAAATATCCTTTGTGTTATTTTGCCCCCCAGTGGTAATTTGGAGGCATATCATTTTGTTTTCAGAAGAAGATGTCCATACTAGAATTTAGCTGATGTAGCATCTGTGTAGGCAGACAGTAAAATATTTTTTGTCACTGCAGTATCACAATTTATCATCAGAACATGTACTGTAGGTTTTGTCTGTCTATTGGAAACATTTTAGACAAGGACCTCTTTCTTTGATATTCAGTTTTACAGTCCATTTCTTGATAAACTGGAAATATGCAAAAACTCTACTGTAAAGTGCTTTGAGTGCTCATCAGAACAACAGACCATTAGCTGGAGTTTCAACATATTTTGCTGTAATTAAGAAGTGGAAATAATTCACATTAGCTTTTTGAAAACTAAAATTTGTGTTCATTCCACTGATCAGTCGGAAATTATATAATAATTATTATAACTGTTGACTAAACCTTTGTAAATGGTAAAGTGTGAAAAAGTTTGTACTTCTTTCAAATACCTGAATAACAAGTAGAAAAATCTGTAAATAAATACAGAAAACGATTGATGATATTAAACTTTAATATATAAGAATATCCTTCATAAAGGTTAGTAATTCTGTGCAGTTGTGCATCATTACATTCTTTGAGTGAGTGAATGAGAATCCACATCTGCTTCTTCCTTGTCTTCAGCTGCTCAGGCCCTTCTGATCACTATCATCCCAGAACGTTGAACATAATGAACTAAACAATCAAGTTTTTATCAACATATCTTCTCAAATATATTAACAGGAGAACACACGTTGATGATGCCAGTGTCAGGTCGACCCAATGATGTAATATGATACTTCATAAATCCAGTGTATTGTTTGCGTGAATCACTACATATTTGTCATTTTGGTCACATTAGGTGGCACCAAATAATATCTGATAGTTTGTTAAAAGAGACTGAAATGATTCCCAGTGATCAACAAACAAGAATAAAGAAAGCATGTGAGGATACAGTACAGTAATAAGGCCTTTTTCATAGCACACATTTCAACTTGTCATAGTAAGAAAAGGTGTTAAATAACATTCAAGTGTTCCAGTAAAGTGAGGCCTGAACAACACCAGCACCGTGAAACTGATGCGGCTAAATAGAATTCAACCATTGATTTTATGATTTATACCAATCTTTTGCTACTGTGTTTTCTGTAAATAATATTTATAAATGTGGCAACAAGTGAACAGTGGCACCGACGTGGGCTCTTAAAATGACCAAACTCTATGAGCCAGTGTGTTACTGCCACAGGACTCTGGAGGCTAGAAGGTCACATCTCCCAAAAGGCCTGGACGCAGTCAGCACATCCGATCCCTCACTGAAGCTGTGAGGCCGGGAGCTGATGATAAGAGGCACACGAGTTGAATCCAGCCCTATGGATAGTGAATGTGAAGATGATAAATAATCCGTGTAGTATTGCTCTCCCTGTCCTCTCATTGCCGCCCATGGCCCATCTGCGTGGTGACCAGCATGTGGTAGACTCCCTTCTTGGCCAGCAGCTGCTGGTGCGTCCCTTGCTCGACCACTACTCCCCCCTGCAAGACGGCGATGCGGTCTGCGTTTTGGATGGTGGACAGACGGTGCGCCACGATAATGCACGTCCTGCCCTTGCTGGCCTGGTCCAACGCCTCCTGCACCACCTGCAGAGAGGGCAGAGCGACCACAGTGAGAACCAGGGGGCCTCCGACTCTGGAATAACTTCAAGACTTTGTTTGTGGAGGAAGGAACTGAGTGAGTGATGAGGCAGAATAATAATCGGGATGAAGCTCAACAGTTAAAGTTAGACATTAACTTCACACTGCTGCCTCCCACAGAAACAATTCTTCCTTTAATAAAATAGAGCCATATCAACAATAATACAGGCTTACTAAGAAGACAATTGACCTTCGTAAAATAGAAGCTTAACTTCAATTGCCACCGGTGCGAAACAGACTGAGTTATGACTGTGTGAGCGAGAGAATACGTGGGTTTGATATGTGCCAATAGACATTACATATCATCGCAGGGCTTTGTAACAATTTAACTACGACAAGTTTAATATATTTGCATCTTGATGCATTTTTATACTTAATATGCAGCAAACACTGGATATGAATACACTTGACTTAATACAGGGCTAACTAACCATTCACAGGAAGAATCTTAATATTTTTTGTAAATCCCTTTTTATTCCACGCACTCTTTGGTCTCACTGCTGCCAGCATCACTTGTTCGGAAAGAGTCACTCACCTTCTCGCTTTCAGTGTCGAGTGCGGACGTGGCCTCGTCCAGCAGCAGCAGCATTGGGTTGCGTAGGATGGCTCGGGCTATGGCTATTCTCTGCTTCTGTCCGCCTGACAGCTGCGTTCCCTTGTCACCGGCCTGAGTCTCGTATTTCTGCTCATTCAATCAGAGAGAGAGAGAAAGAGAGAGGCCACATGATGGTGTTACTGTAGATCACCAACATGATGACATAATAATCCTGTAATCCACACTATGTTCTTTGTCTTTCTACTGAAGAATTGTTAAAGGTCTGTTCTCTCCTAGTATTTTTTAAAAGAAAATGTCCTGGAGAGAATCATGTAATCGGTGCAATTAAAAGGTACAGGTCTCATTAAATCTTAGTCCAAGTAAATATTTATATTTTATTAATCAATCATTGGAAACTTTATTGAAATCTTTTGTATGTTGAATTGTAGGCATAGTTGATATTTTTTACCTGCTGTGGACCCACTTTAATTCATTGATTAGAAATGTACCAATTAGAACAATGTCTACATTATTTTACAGATAATTAGCAATAAACAATACAAATTTGCTTTCAGAGAACTTCCAATGAAATTAATATGAAGCTCTTTTTATAAGGTGTTTCTGAAACGTCAGTGAAGAACATGAACGGGAAGTTTACTTGAGCCGTTCTAAAAGAGGGCGGTGACTGTTAGACTCTATTCACCCCGGCAAGCGATTCACTTTCACCTGCATTTGCGTGTGTGTCATCCTCACATGTCAAAATGTCCTCTGTCAGAAACTCTTAGTCACATTTGTTGCTGTTGTATAATCACTTGCACATTAACAGACATATCACAGTTGTAACTATTTATCTCTGTGACAAAGAGAACTTTGAGATGTACAGATAACTGCTTGTTGCCGAATGTGGGGGGGGGATTACGCAGCCTGTTCATATTTAGTTTTGTGTGAACAGATCGGAGCGAAACATCAGGGCAGCGCAGCCGTTACCTCCGGCAGCTCCTGAATGAAGCTGTGAATGTTGGCCGCTTTAGCAGCCGCCACTATCTCCTCCATGGTGGCGATGCGACTGTTGTCTCCGTAGGCGATGTTCTGGGCTAAGGTGCAGTCGAACAGCGTGGGCTCCTGGGACACGATGCCCATTTGGGATCTCAGCCAGTGGATATTCAGCTGTTTGGTATTTACATTGTCCAGCACCTGAAAGGGGAAAATGGCAGAAGACCAACATTGCTTAGCGTCAGCGTTAATACGGACTAGTGCTTGAAGACATTGTCTCTACTATTCGCTTGCTTGATGAAAATAGTCAAAACTGAGGGCGATTAGAGCTTTAATACAGAAACCAAACAGTCAAGTTGTTGGCTGGAAAACCAAAACAATGACCTGAAAGAGGCTAAAATGCCTGTAGAAATGAGCTGAGGCCCAGAGGGTTACTATCTGAGGTTGTTAAGAGCAATGCCTTTCATAAACAAGCTGTGTTCTGAGTCATTGTTAACTAGAAGGGGTCTTGCCATGTTAAATAATGTGAAGAGAAGTTCCTGGATCCTTATCTCACAGTCTTAATGAAAATGGGAGAATTCCTGAATCCTGAGCAGCAAGGAACAACCTGACCTGTCATGCATATGTAAATATGAGCAGAGCAGCGTATCACCGCACAAACTGCAGCAAACAGGTTTATTTCTACATTTAAAGATGCTCATTCAACATGTTTTTTACCTAAAATTATTTATACTAAGTGTCAAATAATATGTAATAATTTTCCACCGGCCTATGTTCTGTAGTTCACACTCATAGATTTCAGTCCCTTAAGTACATCTGTTTGTTTTTTTTAAATCTAGATCTTTGCAGCATTTCTCGAAAAACAAATCCACCAAGTTTGAAATATAATCAGTTCAGTAGTTTTGGTGTATTATTCTGCCAACAGACAAACAGACAAAGTCTACAAGTCAGCAAATCACAGTGAGCAGGGATCCACCATTTCAAAACATCCGATTAAGCTTCTAGGAACAGAAGAAGACGACAGTGACAGCATAAATATATTCTCCACTGTCTCACAGGAGTGTCAGCAACAGCAGTGATCCCATCAAGATAAAATCGAGCTGCTTATTGCCATCTAGATTGTAACACACGCTACACAGGCCTCATAATATCCTTGAATCATCAGTGCAGTGCTGTAAAGTCGCCATAAACTCTCCAACCAGCTAAACATTAGCCAAAAGACAGTAGGTGAAGAGGCATGAGCGTGTGTTTGTCCACTCACCACGCTGCCCTCTCTGGGGTCATAGAACCGCTCCAGCAGCTGGATGACGGTGCTCTTTCCACAGCCGCTGCTCCCCACCAGGGCCAGCGTCTCTCCCCTCTTCACCTCCAGATCCAGCCCCTGGAGGACGGGCACGTCGGGCCGCGAGGGGTAGTTGAACCTGACATTCTCCAAGTACAAGTTGCCATCAAAACTGTCCTGGAGTTTTTAGGAGATAAGAGATGTGTCAGCATGTGTGTTGAAGAGCAAGTGTCTCGTTAGCCGTGTGAGAATAAATACAGTAACGCACCGGTGTCTCTCCTTCCTGTGAAAGATTGTCGATGGCGGGCTCCAAGTTTATCAGCATCATGAGGTGCGAAGCCGACATTTTGGCTTTAGCGTAGTTGGGCGTGAAGGAGTTGGCCTCTCCGATCGCCATGGCGCCGTACAGAACTGTCGAAATCACACTGGGAGAGGAATTCAATCGATGAATGACATAAGCACCCGTTTTACTTTTTCACATTTCAGAGGATGAATCCTACGGTTTTCACTTTTCGGATTAAATACAGTATCTCAGCATCATCCACATAGATTGACATTCATGGTTCCCACCGGATTTATCTTGTTTCCACACAAAAAAAACATTTCCTATCATTTACTATAATCTGCATTTTTATGATTGCATGCGAACACCAGATAGAAATCTCAGGGTTACATGAGTCAACATAAAACGAATAAGGGTGAGATGTAATAACAACATGTTTTATAGTTTTATCGTCCATCAGAAGCACAAACCGCTATGAAAGTCTTTGTGTAGCGGTTCTTTGTAGTATTAAATAACAGAGGGAAGCTCCTCCCAGCCATGACAGTGAATTACATGACCATCCTATAACTCGTGTGTGTGTGTGTGCGTGTGTGTGTGTGTGCGTGTGCGTGTGTCTGATCCAGCAGCAAAGGTTCAGGTAAAGTTCTCACATGCCTCAGAGCAGGTTAATGATTAAAAGGCAAATAAACACTCACTTCTCTCAGCAGGAAAGCTTTGGTCTGACATAACATGCTGTCATCAACCAGCGTTTACATCTTTATCTGAAACCAATACTTCTCCAGTTGACAAAAAAACATTTACTCACAGGAAAACGCCCTGAACGTCCATCCTTCCTTCTTCAATAAGCCAAGCTCCAAATCGGAAACAGCCTGCATAAGCAAAGTAGATCATGGCCTGGGAGAAGGAGAAGGTGAGACCGTACACGTGGGCCTTTTTCGTGGAGTTCCTGCACAGAGAGGGAGAGAAATGTGGGAGGACAAATTAATAAAATGTGATTGAATTACATATAGGATTTTGTGTAGATGGTGGATCTGTCACTTCTCCTACTTATATGGCACTTCGAGGTTTTCCTGATACAAAGACTCAAACTTGGGTTCTCTGGTGAGAGAGGCCACAGTTCGGATATTCTCTATGGCTTCAGTAGAAATCTGCGGAGACGCAGCACACAAATGTTAAATCTACAGTACATCCCTGGCACCTCTCCTTAGAGCGCCACTTAACAGAAAAAGGACATTTCTGTTGATTTCTTGCCTTTCCAGCCTTCTCCAACTCCTTCTTGTCCTTGACAGCGTGTCCAGTGAGCAGCTTCATCTCCACAGCTCCAGCCAACACCATGGCGGGCACCACGGCCAGGATGAGCAGGGTCAGCTCCCAGCCGTAAATAAAGGAGATGATCAGACTGGTGCCCATGTTGGCAAAGTTCTGAGCCAGTGTGGCCATGCGTACCCCTGTGGCCTGAGCAGATGAGAAAACACGGGGAGCACAGCAGACGACATGATCACTGGATTTATCAGGCATTTTGAGGTGGTCGTCTGTGACTAATGGTTTTATTTGTTGAGTTTGTGTGCGACCGTCGTTGAGACTTACCCCTTGTACTTGTGCAGCATCCGTGGCCAGTCTCGTGGTGAGCGCTCCGACGCTGTTTTTAGGGTTGTCAAACCAGCCAAGATCCTACAAACGAAAAACAACAGTGATCATGGCAATACAAATAATTAACTGTATAAAAACATTATTTCCATATGACATTGAATATTATTACTAAATAATCAACAATTTAAACTGAAGTTTTTTTTTTTTAAATCAAGCCTTAAAGATTGAGTAGCATGGGATTGGGTTGGATTTTACTGATAGTGCTGGAAGCATAAACAGATTTAAATGTTGTTAAACTCAAGAAAATACATATTTCATCATTGACCCTCTGGTTTCTTCATGGAGGAAGTGACGTATGGGTCGTCACTAGGTCTCAGGTCTCTCAGGTCTCTCAGGTCAGGTTAGTGCACTCACCTGTCTCATCATGGCCTTGAAAGCCCCGAGTCTCAGTTTGAGGGTCAGAATCTCCCCGGATTTACCAAAACAGAAACCCTGTAAAGACCATTTAGAGAGAGACGACGTTAGCGCAGCTCGACAAAGTGTTTATCCTGCAACAGTGTCGTCTGTATACAGCCTGTGTGATGGTGCAGGTCACACTTGAACTATTTACAACACTTAAAATATACTTTGGTTTAGAGTTAGAAGAAATACTAACATGGACAGATGATGCTTTTTCAGTCTCTCTATCCTTATATATTGTAAAATGTAAACGTTAACAACATCAAGTAAAATGAAAGCGGACTCCGACATTTCCTGCACACGTGGGATGAGTTGACCAATCACAACAGAGTGGGCCAGCTGGCCAATACAGAGCAGACTGGGATTAATTGGGAGGGGAGGCCTTAAAGAGACAGGAGCTAAAAGCAAGTGTTTCAGACAGAGGCTGAAAAGAGGAGCTGCAGCAATAGACAGATTGAGGAAAGTGACCCATAAACTGAATATGAGCATAATATGTTTCCTTTAAATTATTGAATTGAGGCATATATGGTTATGGTTACAGTTGCTCTTTAGCTGTGAGTTAGATGGAGAGATTGACTCTGTCTGTCCCTTCTGGACAGATGTCTGGTCTGAATGTCCATCTATGTCAAACTACTTTGAAGCCAATGAACACAATTGAGAAATATATGTAGATCAACATGTGTGCGCATAAACATGCATACCTGTAAAAACATGGTGACAAATGATACACCTCCGATAACAGCAAACATGAGGGAAAACAATGTGGCTCTTTGTCTGACGAGTTCTCGATCTTGCTCTGCAAACACCTGAGAGGGAGAGGAAAACATCTCATTTGTAGCATTTTAACTGACACGAGACACTGAATAACTTCCGTGGTGCACAGACACTGAGAGTAACCTACAGTGATGATCTTGGAGAAGATGATAGCGAACACTGGCTGCATCGCGCCGTTGATGATGGCACAGATGGTTCCCACCAAGATGTACGGCCACTCGGGAAGGTTGAGACGCAGCACTTTGAGGAACGACACGGGGGGCACGTCTTCCTCCTCCAGGGAGAGAGGGAGAGAAGAGCTGAGTCACATTTTCTTTTTTTATCTGCCTCACCATTTGATTTATTTGGAAAGAATCATAACCAATCGAACTACACAAAGCAATATTCATGGTTCCATAGCAAGGACATATCAACAAGGGGAGGGTGATGCTGTGTCTCTAAAATCTTGTTTGCTGTGCTGAGATGTTCCACCACATCTCACCTCTTCCGTCTCGTCCTTGTCAGACTTGGACTTCTCTTTCTCCTCTTTCTCTCCCTCTGATGCAGTAACAGAGGAGCCTCTCGTGGTCTTCCTCCTGTACGGAGTGGACTCGTTGAGGGAATCGGCCAATGGGCTCTTCTTGTCCACAGACAGCTCCTCCTCCTCTACTTCCTCTCCCTCCTCTCCCTCCTCGACATCCTGAAACGTCTGCGGACGGGAGAGAGTGGCGGAAACCGCAAACACAGTCAATATGAAGGACAGGACACTTTAAATTTGGTTTTGAGCGCAAACTAATGTCAATGCGACGTGTGTGTGTGTGTGTGTGTGTGTGTGTGTGTGTGTGTGTGTGTGTGTGTGTGTGTGTGTGTGTGTGTGTGTGTGTGTGTGTGTGTGTGTGTGTGTGTGTGTTACCTGTGTGGTGACCAGTGTGTGGTAGATTCCCTTTTTTTCCATCAGCTGGCTGTGAGTCCCCACCTCTGCAACTCGACCATTCTGGAACCCAGCGATGACATCAACATTTCTGATGGTCGAGAGGCGATGGGCCACGATGATGGTGGTGCGACCCAGTCGGACCTGAGTGCAAATTTGTTTCCAACAGCTTAGAGTTAAAAAACATACTAGTGGCTCTGTGATGTTGTATGTAGTAGTAGCCTAATTTATGTTTTTAAATTGCATTTCATATAAATGGTGCCCCCCCGACTGTGTGTTTGCACCTTGTCGAGTGCAGCCTGCACGATGGTCTCACTCTCGGCATCCAGAGCAGATGTGGCTTCGTCCAGCAGAAGGATCTTCGGGTTGCGGACGAGAGCACGGGCGATCGCGATCCTCTGCTTCTGTCCGCCGCTCATCTGAGTCCCTCGGTCTCCGACCAGCGTCTCAAACTTCTGCTCAGTGGCAAAATTCTCAGCGTTAGCAAGTGGTGCACAAAGTTCCTAAGAAGCACAGACAACAGGGAGTCTTGACTATGTTCTCACATCGGGAAGGTTCATGATGAAGTCGTAAGCGTTGGCCTCCTTGGCGGCTTGCTCGATCTCCTGCTGCGTCACGTCCAGACGGCCGTATCTGATGTTCTCAGTGATGGTGGTGGCGAAGAGGATGGGCTCCTGACTCACCACGCCGATCATCTCCCTCAGGTAGCGGACGTTGAGAGAACGGATGTCGTGACCGTCAACAAACACCTACAATGAAGGAGGGGTATGCAAAAACTATTGGATGGATTTTACCAAATACTGAATCACTCCGTTGAATGAAAAGCTTTGGAAACATCACTCACAGTTCCGTCCTGAGGATCGTAGAACCTCTGCAGCAGCTGGACTGTGGTGCTTTTACCACAGCCACTGCTGCCCACTAACGCCATGGTCTGCCCACTCTTCACACTCAGAGACATGTTGTTTAATATCTATAAATGATATAAAAAGATATTAGATATCAGATACGGTTTGATGTAATTTAATGTCAGGAGGTGTCTGTAGGGGAACATACTTCGACATCCGGCCTCGTGGGGTAGCTGAAGTGAATGTTCTTAAACTCGATATTTCCGCTGATGAAGTCAGGCTTGAAGCCGGCCTCCGAATAGCTGTCAATGGTCGGATTCTGTTGAGAGTCACGAATATTTTCATTCACTTCAAAAATGTGTCTCCTTTCTGGTTGTTGGATTAAGAACCTGATTATTATCATAACTTCAAACAGACAATGGGAGGAAGGCTGCCCCCCCCCCCACCACCTTAGGGTTAGGGTGAGTGTATTGAATGAAGCAAATGTTTATTTCCACTGCTCTTTGTCTCTGTGCACTAACTCTCACACACACACACACACACTCTGGTTGAGCGCAGGAAATTCTAGTCTGTTTTTACAGGTTCCGTGGAGGCGTCACCCTGCAGTGTTTCTGACAGGAGAGTAAAACTTCATAAAAGTTATTCACAATAAAAGAATAAAGTAAATCACATAAGAGACACTATATAAATTCCACAGATAAAATGATGGTAAAATGTAATAAATACGGCAGAGTGTTCACAGGGTCCTAAAACCTGGGACCGAGTTATAAGGTTTAGGGAACATGGATCAAATAATTCAACTCTTTCAGCCTCTGGGTTTTTTCAGTTTTAACAGATGCGTTACTCAGCCAATAGTCTGAATAGTGAGAGACAGTCAGTTCCATCACAAGGAGTTTGAGCCACAGTTGTGCGGTATCAACCCGAATGACCTGCAGTCACAGCACGGGCTCAAATTAGAGCAAAAAGCCAACATCTCATTACTGACTCCAGGTTGTTGGCTGCTTCAAAGCAACGACCCACAGCGCCCGAGTTCAGTGGTGCATGTTTAGTGATAAAAACTGACAAGTGTTCAGCAGCAGAGAGATGAAAAAACAACGGTACTTTCTGTGATGTAGATACTTGAAAATGTAAAATTCCTTACGTGATCAATGATGCTGTACACTTTATGTGCAGCTCCCCGGGCACTGGCAAAAGTCTGGATGTTGGCGGAGGACTGTCCCATGGTGAACGCTCCAATAAGCACCACGAACAGCACCTGAAGACGCACACACACACACATCAGTCTGAGCTCCACCAGAATCTCCTTTATATTCAATGGGAAAAAATATATAATTAGAGATTCGGTCATAATGTGTCTACTCACAGTAAGTACACTCCCGATGGTGTACTCATTGCTCAGGATGAGAGTACTGCCGTACCAGAAGGCCAGGGCATAGGAGAGGTAGATAATCATGAAGGTGAAGCCCATGGAAATGTTCGAAGACAGCGCCTTCTTTATTCCCATAATCTTAGCATCCTCCAAGTTTTTATGATACCTGAGGTCACACACACACACACACACACACACACACACACACACACACACACACACACACACACACACACACACACACACACACACACACACACACACACACACACACACACACACACACACACACACACACACACACACACACACACACACACACACACACACACACACACACACACACACACACACACACACACAAAACCATTCAGTGAAGAACCTCAATCAGGAGTTGGGTATTTCTGTTGCGTAAATTATTTGGTGGGTTGCTAAGGAACATCAGATGTGAGAGAGAGGGGAGAGAGCTCCTGTTGTGGAAATACTTGCCACTACAGGTTGTATGTAGGCTACACGTGTGTGTGTGTGTGTGTGTGTGTGTGTGTGTGTGTGTGTGTGTGTGTGTGTGTGTGTGTGTGTGTGTGTGTGTGTGTGTGTGTGTGTGTGTCCTTTTAGTTTTATCAAAGCCCGTTTTATAAGCTCTGCAAGTTCATACGTTAAACTAAGGATCATGTGAGTGCTACTTCTAAGGAAAGCAAATTAAGAACACAGATTAATTTTCTATGGATTTAATTCATTGGTGTCTTTCATAGCACTATGACCCTGGACACACTGGCTGGGTGTATTTACAGTGTTTTATGAGCTCTGAAAGACGTTAGTGAAGAAAAGGAGGCAAATAATGTAAGAGTGTACACACCTCTTGATCTCTCGGTCCTGACCACTGAAGGCAAACACTGTCCTGATTGCAGACAGCACCTCCTCTGCCACAGCTCCGGCTTTGGCGTACGCAGTCTGCTCTTTACTCGTGAAGCTCGTCAGCACCTATTCAGACGAGGAGGAACTCGTGTCATTATTAACAGCAGCGGAAGCCTTGCGATCGACATCAGCATACATGGTTAGCAAGGGAAAGCATGAGAGAAGCACTGAGAGATACAATATGAACTTACTTTACTGAAAAGTGCTGCCGAAATGCCCAGCGCAGGGCTCACAGACAGGATGACCAGAGTCAGCTTCCAGCCTTTGGTGAAGCCGATGACGAAGGACGACAAGAAGGTGGTGTAGGCCTGGACCAGCATCGCCGCCTTGTCGCCAATGCCCTCTTGGATCTTATAGACATCACTAAAGCATGGAAATATAAACCACATTACCACTAATGCTCTTCAAAGTACCACATGTAACTGATATGGCACTGAGTGGAGCGCATGTGTCCGCCAAGGCACAACAGTCCCCTTCAAGGTCCAGTGTGTGAGATTTAGGTGAAAGGGATCTATTGGCAGAAATTGAATATAAAATAATCCTAGTGATGTGTTCACTAGTGTGTTTCATCTAAATTGTACGAATTGTTGTTTTCGTTACCCTAGAATGGGCCCTATGTATTTGAATACTTTATATTTACATCGGGAGTGGGGTCCTTTCTACGTAGGCCGCCATGTTTTTTACAGTAGCCCAAACTGGACAAACTAAGTTGTTTTTATGACAACTGAAGGCTGCCACAGGTTCTCTTTCGTGTTTGGAAGGGGAGGGTGAGGTGAGGGGCGTTCAGCTGCAACATCAGCTCAGTATTACATTCAGACTGAGATTAGAACTGTGAGCTGTGTGGTCCCTGTGGTACCCACTCTATGAGACGTGTGTTGAGCTCTCCCGTCTCGTTGACGTCGAACCAGCCGATGTCCTGTTGCATGATGCGGTGGAAAAACAGCTTGCGGATGCGTTTGACCTGCCGCCCGGCCGCAATGGTCCACAAGGCCACCTGCAGGTACGCTGCCACCAGCACGGTAGCTCCCATGATGGAGTAGTAGATGGCATAGCTGGGAGATGGGACGCATTGTGACAAATATGACTTTAAAAAATTGATCTGATTAGACTTGAAGAAAAGTGTAAATTGTTTGATTGCAACAGAGGATTCGTCATAATCCATGCAAATTTATTTCTAGTAAAGCAACGTATGAAACTCTACAAGTATAAAAGACACGCTCTAAAAGGGTTAAAACTCTAAAACAAAGTCACATCTATCGTTTAGGTGACACTTGACAAAGTCTTACAGATTCATGTCCTCTTGTAGGGTGTTGTTTATTGGCAAGCCGGTGAAATCTAAAGACACAAGGAAACAAAAAACATGGTTTTAAAAGTGTCAGATGGCTTCTTAATTTATTTCAATCAGCAGAATTATGTGTGCCCACGATGCCCGTAAACCGAAAACTCACTGGGGTAAATTACTGTGTTGTTGCCTGAGATCCCGCCGGAAGGAAAATTGACCATGCTGTCAGTCATGTCCCCAAACACAATGAACATGAGAGGAAGCACGACCCCGTTGGCCATGGCCATCACCGTCCCACACAGGATCATGAAAATGTCCAAACTGTCTGCGAATCTGAACTACACTCACATAAAGGAGAGAGAGAGAGAGAGAGAGAGAGAGAGAGAGAGAGAGAGAGAGAGAGAGAGAGAGAGAGAGAGAGAGAGAGAGAGAGAGAGAGAGAGAGAACAGCAGAAATCAGGATCTGGAAGAATTTTGAGTTATCAAAGCAGAAAAGGAAAAAAAAACGTTTAACTTTAATCAGCTATTATATTCTCACAGCAGGGGACTGGTGGAGTCCACCCAAACAACAGGAGGATGTGCCGCACTCCCATCCTCTCTCCCTGCTCCCCCTCTGACGTCACACACAAACACACGCACAAGTATACCCAGATACCCTTAGGACTGTGCATTGACTTCCATTCATTGCGGACAACCTAAATAATATTTTTTTCCTAACTTTAACCAAGACCAATACATGCCTAACCCTAACCTTAACCTAACCACAATTCACATCTTACCCCTAACCTTAATCAGCAGCTTAGAAATTAAGTTTTGGACCCAATGAGGACTACTGGTCCTGATAAGATCAGTGTTTATACTGGAAAAGGTCCTGAAGAGGTAACACACACACACACACACACACACACACACACACACACACACACACACACACACACACACACACACACACACACACACACACACACACACACACACACACACACACACACACACACACACACAGTCACACAACAAAACATCGGTCTCTTCCCATTACTGTCTGGCTAACCTGATCTCAAAGGCACTTAAATCAATTTTGTTCTTGTGTTGTCTTTTTTGCACATACATACACATTCTCTCTCTGTGTGTGTGTGTGTGTGTGTGTGTGTGTGTGTGTGTGTGTGTGTGTGTGTGTGTGTGTGTGCTCTTACCACATCAATGGGGCCGACCATGGGCAGCTTTGGCTCTTTTTCTTTCTTCTTCTTCTTTTTATTTTCTTTGTCATCTTTACTGCCCTTACTGGAGGAGTCATCGATAAGAACACATGGCGTCAAATATAAAGACTAAATATACTTTGCTTGCAAGAGAATCACAGAGAGACCTGCATACATTTTGTATGAATTATATATATGTGTGTGTGTGTGTGTGTGTGTGTGTGTGTGTGTGTGTGTGTGTGTGTGTGTGTGTGTGTGTGTGTGGCTGTATGTAACAAACAGAAAGTGGTTTCATTATAAGACAAGTAAAAACTAAATTATGAAATACATGAAGCCAAGAAGGATATTAAGATGAACAATATTTTTAATTAATTTAATTATTACTGATATATATAAATACTTAAAATTGTATTAAATTACAGTGGCCCACGCACTGCTTGCAAATAGAAAAAAACAAGTGCAATTTAAAACAACTTCATCAATTTGACGACACACGCGCTGTTTAAATTTGCACGTGTTTTTTTCTATTTGCGTGCGTTTTCTAAATTTGAAGCGCGTTAAGCTCTCTCGACCACCGTACTTGAGCAAATAAACTTAATTCCTGAACAGATCATGTTTTTAAAAACCCTTGACTTTACCTTAAATCCCCGTTTAGTTGCGGTTTGTCCGCGGGCTGCTTTTCCTTCTCGCCCTTCCCCTCCATGTCTGGTCCCTGTCACAGGCAGAAATAAGACTGTTTACACCGCTTCATATAAACATTTTTCAAAACCACAGAGGAGGAAGAAACATGGGATCACATCTGGAAAATGAAACCTCCTGGGATTTAAAGCTGGTTTATATCTCTTAAAGTCTGATTTGATTGATTTAAAAAAGGCATCATTATCATCACCAGTGTAAATATGGTCGTGAAATACAGTGTTAGGAGGTTATTATTGTATCAACAGGTGAAGTCTTGTACTTACTCTGTTCCTCTAGATCCGCTCACTGTGACTGTGAACGAGGCAGCGGTCGGTCCAGTCTATCAATGCTCACCCTCCATTGGCTTTATATGGCTGCGTCACCGTCACAGGATTTAAGACCTCACCTGCACATTAACCTGCACGAGTGACTGTGGGTCACAGCTGTAACCAGGAGTCAAACCACCAAAATGACAGCAAAAAAATGTATAAAATAAAATAAAAAACTGTAATTTATTAAGATATTAAAACACAAAATAAACACACATACCAAAAAAGAAAAGAAAAGAATTATAATAAATTAAGATATATAAAAAAAAAAGGAAGGAAGGAAGGGACACAAAATAAACACAAAGAGATGGAACATTACAATCTGGACAAAAGATGATGATAGAAAGTACAGAGTCCCCCAAACATAACATAACACAAACGTATGGAGACGGATTCCTGAAAAGGTAAATCCTCAGAAGAAATCTCTCTGTGACCCTTCAGGGGCTCCGTCAGAGAGACTATGACATCACATCAACATCTGTATGGTCCACGTTAAACAAACAAATAAATAAACAGGAAAATGTTTTTTTACCAATGAATCATTTTTCTGTTACCTCTAAGTAGTAGACTGTAAAAGAAGTTGGAGGGCAACATGTCATCTCCAGAAAGTGAAGCCAAATTGTCTTGATCACCCCCTGGTGGCTGGCTGCAGTGTAGTTCATAAGTCCTGCTTCCTCCATGTTAGTGGATGGGACATGGGCCAAAATAGAAAGTCAAAGTACACGTTGAATAAATGTCTCTGAAATTTTATTTCAGTCATTCGAGGTAGTTCTTACTTCTTACTGGTGTTATTTCACGTGTTCATGATTCTGATAAGTTTATTGTTATTTCGTTTTTTGAGGCCAAAAGACTGTGTTGACACGTCGTGATTGAGAGCTGAGACTGATTCAGGTTCAGGCTCAACATGTCTGTGATGTGTAAACAATAATAAATCAAACTGTTTCATGGTTAAAGAAAGTATCATTACAGTTGAATTGTATTGCACAGCAGTGTTGAGATGTTCATGATTTCACTGCACACTTAGAAGGGAAATTTCTCTTTGGTAAATCTAAAAAAGTGACAAAGTTTCATAAACTAGAAAGGTTGTAAACAGCAGATTAATCTTTAACTATGTTTTGTATTTTAGGAGCTTAGTACAATATTTCCCTTCGAAAGGTAATAGAGCTGAAGTATAAAACACACATGTGAGTGTATTTCCATACAGCAGAGTAGAGATTAAATGTGGGGACCAGGTGTCGTTACACCACTGCTGATGTAACACCTCTGGGTTACGGGTGCAGCAGGAACCAATCACATGACAGACTCCACCTCCATTATTCAACCACCTTTGCTCGGCTGTGGTCAAGGAGTGAAGAGAAGGAGACACTAGATAAGGAAGTGTGGGTGCATGACTAGGATGTTGGAGTGAGCTGTTTCCTTTGAGACCAACTGGGGGCGATCTCCTACATGATGACTTCACCTCATTTAGGCTTAATGGCCCAAATGACTTACAGGTTGGGACATCGGTTGACAGAAACGAGGCGAAAGGTGAGGTCGATAAATTACAGTGGTTCAAACACACAGAGGAAGTAACACCAGGAAGATTTCTAGAACACTCACAGAAAATTGAAACGAACAAAAAGCAGAGAACAAAGAGAAACACATAGATTAAATACACAGGTGAAGACTAAAGCAGGTGAAGCGATGCAGACAAAGACAGGAAGGAACATGTTCTGAAATGGGAAACACAGTTAAGTACAAAATAAAACAGGAAGTAATAAACTCAAAGATACATAGTTGAGACACAATCCCAAAACCATGGAAACAATAAGGTCAAAGTAAGGAGCAGATCCAGACGAGGGGCAAGAGGGGCACCTGTCTTAAAAGAATAGTCAAATACTAACAATAATTACAATAAATGGCTTTTCTCAAAGCTATAGAGCTAACAGTAAACAAGGAAAAACGTATGTGTGCACCTTCCTGAATCAGGAATGGTGCATGGTTATTGGACATATAAATGGCCCCTCTGTGTAAATTGTGGCCCTTTTATGGCCCCTGATTTAGAAAAATCCCAGATCCACTGGAGAAAGTCTATTAACACAACCATGAATCAAAAATCCACCATAGGTCCAAACAAAAATCCAAACAAAGAACAGCACGTCCACAAAAGTTTCTGACAAGAGCAGAATCATGACACCTAAACACGAGTATCCTCTTGTGCACAGTCTTAACTCAGCAGCATTTAATAGGCATCTTACAACATTTACGAAGACACTAATTAGATGTCTGATGATTTATGACACTGTTTTATAAAGGTTAAATGTCTCATTATCAGATTAAACCTCTATTATTATTCCTACTATGGAGGAATAAGTGTTGCAGTTACTGAATATGAACAGCAGGAGGAAGCAGTTTCAACTAAATGCCTCACGTCATCCCTTTAATTTGATCACAGTTATTATTCTGCCTCACTGCTCAGTCTCTACCTCTGCAAACAAACACAGGCTTACACTTAAAGTCTATGAAAGTCTATGATTGTTAAACATTTTTTTTTAACTAAAACCTGCACATTTATCTTCTGTGTGCAGATGAGAGGCAGCTACTTGCGCCTTTATTTCACTGCTCACACTGATGTCAGAATAAAAATCCAGTCACTCCTCCCTCAGGACCCACTGCTGTCATTTTTATCTACAGCCTCACTTCCGTTTGGATGAAATTAGTTTCAAAATAAAACAGGCCAGGTTAGGCACGCATGACAAAGTTTGAATGAAATCATCAGCATTTAGGGGAATGGAATATGGACAAATTCTTAGATCATTTATACATTATTTAGAAATAAAGTTCTTTATTCTGTTAGTTTCTGTAAATTACATTTTAGTCAACATAAATGTGTAAATAAGCATATAGCATGAGCAACATCTCCTGAAAGGGAACATGCAAATTAAAACTTATTTTTGACAAACGTTTTTAACTTCTTCAATGCCCCCTTACGAATCACTTCATCTAAGAATCGAAGAACCGGCTCGTTGTTATAAATTTCAATGTTAGAGTTTTATTGTCTAACTTTGATTGTCTTATAAATCAAGTTAAGTTTTCATAAAGTACATCTTTAAAGATTCAGTGTGTAGAATTTAGTGACATCTAGGGGTGAAGTTGCACATTACAGCTGAAGACCCTTCACCTCACCCTCCCCTTCCAAACATGAAAGAGAACCAGTGGTAGCCTTCAGTTGTCATAAAAACTCACAAAAAAGTGTTTCGTTTGTCCAGTTTGGGCTACTGTAAAAAACATGGCGGCCTCCGTAGAGAGGACCCGCTCCTGATGTAAATATAAAGTATTTAAATATAGAGGGCTCATTCTAAGGTAGAGAAAACCACAATTCATACAATTTAGATGAAACACACTCGTGAAAACATGACTAAGATTATTTTAAAATAACGTTCCTCCCCATCGTAACCACCCCTGGGCTAAACACTATTATGGTAGTCGAGCTTTTATTTTGAAAGTTCCCCCAGGAAGTGTGGTCATGGTGGTCACTGACTCCTTGTGTCAGACTCGACTGGTTGTTTGCGATCCTCCTCCAGCGGTCCAGCGTGTTCTCCTCCCGGGAACCGACGGACACAGCTGCCGGTCCCGCCCCGGTGCAGAGCGCACAGGCAGCGCGGGGACTGCGGCACCGCCTCCGGCCGCGGGCCACGCACACGGGCCGGGCATGGCGTCGCTCGGCGTGGGGCTGCATCTCATGCGCAGGCGGGGAGCGGGCAGGAGCGCGGCGGTGGAGAGGAGGAACCTGCTGACCGTGTGCAGGTGGGAGACCCTCGCACTGACGAGGATGGGGGTTCATCTCTGACGCCTTTCATTTCATCCTTCATTCTACCACACGCAGGGGACTCAGTCTTAATTTAAACCTGATTACATAGGCAGAGAGAGGCACGTCACAGCTGGATGAGTTAGATGAAGATATGATTTAATATGCAGATGATCTGAGGTTACACCCCCCCCGCCCTGATACATTCAAATACTCTTTCATTCATTCACCCACCAGCAGCAGCAGCAGCAGCCTCCATTCAACCTGCATGTGATCACGTCACTTCAGTAGGAGCAAGGCCAGGATTCTACACACACTCAGATCAAATGGCTGAGATAAAAAATGTGAAATGTTATGTTTATGTGGCTTTATATGTATATAGTTAACATTTTCTATTCGTGTAACTGTGCAGTTGTTGGCCTGTTTCTGTATTTTTCTCAGCGATGGACTAAATACACCCCTAAGAATAACCTCTAACTAAAATGGACATAGAATTAATACTTTTTTGTTATTAGCGTTAATATTTAAAGATGTGTTGAGAAAACACTCCGTGATATTTAAAGAATATACAATAAGTAAAAGTAATAATAAAAATCTCGATGAACTTTATTTATGTGGCTCAATTCATATGTCAAATGCTACACATTTAAAAAGCATTTATCATAAAACTAAACTAAACTAAACTAAAATTTGAAATAATAAGAAGGTGGAGCTAAAATTAGACAGGAAAAAGCAGCCATCAGGTAAAACAGTTTGATATTAAAAAACTAATCTAAAAAAACATGACTAAATACAATATTGAGGACATGACGCATGTGCATTGATAGATAGATAGATAGATAGATAGACAGACAGACAGACAGACAGACAGACAGACAGTTTTCTCTGAGGAATAATGTATTATTTTTTTACTGCTGTTGCTGCAGCTTATTTGCAACTTTAAATGCATAATTTTGACACACATACATGCACATGCAACATTCAATTTAGTCTTCAGTAAAAAAAAATTCTAGAGATAGATAGATAAAGTGCGAAACAGATGTCACCTGCGTCAGCTGCAGTGAAACCCCCTCTGTTCTGAGTATTGATTTGTGGCTCTGTCAGTGCTGATGTCAGTAATTGACTGACGGTCTCTGTGGTGCGTTTGAAACTGATGGACATGTGCGTGGTCGATCTTCCTCCGTTTACGTCACTTGAAGCGGAGGCGAAGGTGAAGTAATTAGACTCTGGAAGTCCTCGTGATGTCTCTCACACTGTCTGCAGTTTCCACTTGAGGTTTCTTCCACTGTTTTCTGGGTAAAAAGTTTGTACTTTTGTGGGACAGGTCCATATCTGAATCGAGGGTCTAAGGATAGAGGCTGTTGTGTGAAGTACAGATTGTAAGACTCCTTGAGGCAAATTGAGATTTTAGGCAGAATAAGTCAGCATCTTCCTCTTCCATCATGTATCTACCATAAAGATGGACACCACGTCTCCTCTTCCTCCCGCCATCAGGAAATGAAGCCAATATATCCTGGACACGAACACTGACATCACTGTCACAGTCTGTGATCATGGGATGGAGCCACGGTAGCAAGATCCCATAGATACACACGCTTGACCAATCGCGTTTCAGTCAATCATGACGTTACACTCTTTTAGCATCAACTCACTAATTAAATATAAAACTTCATCGGTGTGATAACAGCTACCTACAGATTTGAGAAAAATGTATTTGACCTTTGCTTTGACTTTTTAGTTTTGTCTCTGTTCCATCCACTAACATGGAGGAGGAGGGATTTATGAGCTTTACTGCAGCTAGTCACCAGGTGGTGATAAACGCTTTGGCTTCACTTTTGAAGAACCAGCTTGTCGTCCATTTAATTTGGACGACATTATGGTTCAAGATGGCAGCCTTTGCACCTGATATTTTGGCTTTGTTTCTGGTTAGTGGGAGGAAATGGAGACGTTGTCCATCTTCATATACAGTCTATATACAATAGTGTTACTGACTTAAGGTATGAGTACAGTATATAAATATAGATTTGACAGGAGAATCCGATCAACTGATCAAACGTTTTTTGCTCTGATCTCTGTTGACTTTGAAACCAGTTCCACCTTTCTTGTGTTTCCATTAGCACATGAAACATACAGATTCAGACAGAAGTATGAAGTGAGGCTCTCTGAGAGGATTTGTGAGGATTTCTATCCGAGTACAAGGTTTTTTGGAAGAAACGTCTCTGGGTGATATCAAGTGAGAGCTGCGTGCACACACCCACACAACATCAGCCGTTTTGACTTGACGTTGCAGGAAAAGCTCAAGTGTGAGTGACAACCTGAACTCTGCCTCTGCTCCATTAGACGGTCCCAGAAAACCTAAATGGAGTTTAGCCTTCATTGATTTTATTATTTTACACCCGTGCTGTTCATGCTGTGACATGTCAAAGTCCTCAGTGTAAAGAACAACTCTGACAAGAGATCAAATCAGATGAAGTAATGAGGCCTCAGAGTGGCATCATCTTCGCTGTGTTTGTGAGAACAACCCACCATCAGTTCTATTTTCTGTCAGATCAGGTTTTGCCACATTACAAATCT
Source organism: Hippoglossus stenolepis (assembly GCF_022539355.2). Classification (NCBI taxonomy): domain Eukaryota; kingdom Metazoa; phylum Chordata; class Actinopteri; order Pleuronectiformes; family Pleuronectidae; genus Hippoglossus; species Hippoglossus stenolepis. The sequence goes on from NC_061490.1 coordinate 15,786,783, forward strand.
AAAGAAAGGTTATTACTTCGCTCACTCACGACATGAAAATCCAGAAAACACGTTTTTTTGGAAAAGGGAACAATCAGTGTCGTCAGCTGCCTAGCAACAGGCTGGTCACGACTTCAACTTCTTGAACGACAATATCTTACACTTGACCTAAAAACGTCCGTGTTACTGAAGAGGATTTGACTAAATACTGAAGGTCTTTTAAATATCCGACTCTAAAAGGATCTCTTTATTGAAAACAATGGAAAGATCAACTGATTTGATTTGTAAGTGTTAAGAAAAACGATACGTAGAAAATTACATTAGTTTAAATTAAATTTAGTTTTTACCGTCATTCAGAGGAAGGAAACACACACACACACACACACACACACACACACACACACACACACACACACACACACACACACACACACACTGTGGTCACCCTGCTGCTAAGCAACAAGATGGAGAAGCAGTGTGAGATATGGAGTCTGATTATTTAGTCGATTTTAAGGGCTGCACACAATTTGTCAGGATTTGCAGCACATGCACACACACACACACACACACACACGTGCTCAGACGCACGTTGCAGCCTTGTCCATTAACTCTCTTCCTGCTTAATTAGTGGCCACCAGATTAGACAGAGTCGGTCAGAGGGCTGCACATTAAGACTGGTTTCATTCCTCAGAGGTTATAGGTGTTTGTTTTCTCTGTGTTGTGATCAGAAAGAAAAATCTAGAGAGATCCTCTCAATCAACATGAAAGATACACTATGATGTTGATTGAGAGGATCTCTCTAGTTTTGTGTGTTTGTTGTGTGTTCGCCTTTGACATCGCTCTGTGTGGGATCAGACGGCAACAAAGAAGGTAGTTTATCATGGTTGATATGAGATGTCTTAGAAAAATGGTGATCAATCTCTCACACATTTAAAGGGACACTCCAGGGATTCATAATACACTTCAATGAAGAAAGGGTTTTCAAAAAAGACAGATTTCCCTGTTAAGCTCTAAATATTATGTCTTTGTTTGACCGTAGATATTTCTTTTCAAGCACATCCTCCCAATTTGCACAGGATGCTCTTTCTTTAAAACCTCCTCTTTACTACATGTTCATATTCTAAATACAAAATTGGTGTATTTCCCTTTAAACCACAGGTCCAATAACAGATTTTAACACCAGTGTGTTCATTGTCTTTTGTGTCCAGGTTTTCAGTGAAGACTCTGCTCGACCGCTCCTGTTTTGAGACAATAGATGACTCATCTCCAGAATTCATCAACTTCGTTTCCATCCTGGAGCACATCCTTAATCATCGGCTCAAAGGTAAAGAAAACAAACAAAAACCCTGCTCCTCATCCACATGTAGATACATAAAAACACAAAATCACCCAGAAAAAGCAGGTTATTAAGCCATAAAAATGTCCAAAACTAAAAGTACGGACTAAAATATTGCACAATATCATTATTCTGTCTCTGTTTGATAGGAGAGTAAGTGCAAACGGGGGGGGGGGGAGTCAGAGAGAGAGAGAGTGAGGGATAATGTGATAAGAAGGAAATGAGCAGGAGATGTTGTGGTTGCATGTGGGCGACCGATATGCACAATTTTGTTCCAAGTCAGAGATTTATGTAATGATCAGCACCTCATTTCCATTTATTGAGAATAGTTGAAGCTGATCTGGAGACTGTTGTTACCTCAGACGAGGAGGTAATGTTTACATCTGTGTTTTGTTTGTTAGTTAGCAGGATTACACACAAAAAGTGTTTTTCATTATTTTTATTGATTTCTCAGAGAATAATTGAAGGATCTCGATGAAATAAGATCAGTCTTGTTAAAGGGACTGATATTTATAAGTGTCTGCAATGTGGTGAAGATGCAAATAAAAATCTGGATCGAGTGAATTTAAACGTGGTTTCATAAGGGGACTGAGTGAAATTCTAGTTTCGACTTTTTCCCACCTGTAACAGCCACTAAGACGATCACATGTCCTAAGACTATTTCATTCATGTCTCTTTAAGTCATAACTTACAGGATTTTACTTGCTGTAAAGTTGTTTTGTATGAATTCAGATTCAAGTCGTTTTCTCTGTCTCTCCTCCTCCTCCCAGGTCAGACGACGTGGTTTGGATACGAGAGTCCTCGCAGTTTCTGGGATTATATAAAAGCAGCCTGCAGCAAAGTCCCTCATAACTGCATCCGAAGCATTGAGAGCATGGAGAATGTGCGTTCATCAAGAGCTAAGGTGAAGATGAAATATCACTGGGTATTTGGTTGAAGCAGATTTAATCACCCAATGCTGCAGGGAACAATTGAAAAATTTAGCATTTATTATTTTATTTTTGATATACACTGCATCCTCTGCTTTGAGGCCCAGTGCCTCCTGATTTACTGCAAACACGAGATTCAGGCATCTGTGAGTTCAGCTTACTTTGCATTAACCTCTTAGAACAAGGACAAAGGTAACTCAGTCAACAAAAACAACCTAATAACAAACAAAATGTCCCTGGGTCTGCACCCTGTGGGTAAAAGACCAAGACCCTGTCGCACAGCCAATCAGCTCATGAACTGACTCAGAGAATCGGCAGCTTTGTTTATAAAACAGGAGAGTAACGGTGAAAGTAAGATTTTAACCTTTCAACACATTCTGTAGAGTTTCCATTCATATAACCGACTGAGCTGTTTTAATGCAAGTAAAGCGTTTAAAACACCAGAGGAGGTTTTACGTTGCATGTCATTAGAGCTGGAGTTGGTAATCCTGGAAAAGCTAGAGCAGGCTACACTTTGAAAACATGCAACTGATGCATCTGATACTGGGCCTTTCCGTTTCACTGACTGTCGTGTCTGCCTCACCGGCTTGTGAAGACTGCGGTCGTGCACAGTGAGAGTACGGGCAGGGTGCTCGCAGGCAGTGTGCACTGACCAATAGTTTAATTTGGTCTGAATGATTGGTCGTGTTGATAGGGCCACAGACACCGCCTTTTTCAGATGACTTTATTTTTGGATGGCTATCGAGACCTGAAAATGATTTCAACAAACAAAATAACAATTTACCAACCCTACCTATAACAGTCATCCTATTGAGATGTGTACATATCTATATGTAGAGATGTCCACTTTGATTTGTTGTTGATCGGTCCGACGCTTTTAGTCACACTGAAATATCTCAGCAACTGTTTGCCGTAGATTGGCAAAAGATATTGTGTAGAGATTAGATGTAAACATGTAATTCTGTGTAGACTCCCAATCTGGTGTTGTGTGTTACAGGCTGATGATATAAGCTTCTAATAAGATTGATGTGCGACTGAGTGGCATGTTTTCTTCCTGTCTCTGCAGGGCCGTGCGTGGATCAGAGTGGTGCTGATGGAGAAACGCCTGTCAGAATACATCTCATCTGCACTGAGGGACATCAAAACCACCAGGTACTGATGTGGCGCACACACACACACACACACACACACACACACACACACACACACACACACACACACACACACACACACACACACTTCTCTCTCTACAACAAATATTTCTCTCTTCTCTCTCTACAACAAATATTTATCCTGATCAAATAGACACACACGGACACACACACACACAAACACAAAATCAGCCCAGTCCGACAAGTTCATCAGAGTGTATCTGTGAAAGATCTCTCACATCATTCACCTTTTAATTTTCAGTCAATTGACTTGAGTCTGAGGAGCTGTATTCATGCCACCTCTGTGTTGACTGTAGGAGGTGTTATGAGGACGGTGCCATCATGCTGGGAGAGGAGGCGGGGCTGCTGGCAGACACGCTCATTGGACTCAACACCATCGACTTCAGGTACTTATCACGTTCTGTTGTTTCTCACTCAAAGTGTCCTGCTGGCTTTGTGTGGATTTAATAAAGGAATGGTCCCTTTGTCAGTTTTCAGGGTCGATCCAAAAGGTTCCTCATAGAGTTGCAATGCTCCACTTGCTGCTGCACTCGACTGAAATAGAAATGCATCATCGCTTCAATACTAAATAATTTACAGGAAATACCTTTGAATAAAAATACTATTTCATTGCATAATACTTCTGTGACATGTCAGAGGCCACTCGTCTGCTTTTGTGGCGTTTAGTTTAGACAGATTTAGTTTTGATAGGAGCCCAGGTTGAACCACTGTACCTCTGGGCTAATGCAGGCCAGGCTCTGCTAAGGAGGTGACCTTTTTATCAGCATTAGTTTGTCTGTTATTTAGCACAAACTACTTGACAGATTACCACATAATTTGTAGGAAGGATGTGGTTTGGGTCGGGTAAGAAGCCATTAAATGTTGCTGTGGATCAGGGGGCGGATCCAAGACTTTTTTCTCTTTCTTTAAAAGGAAATATCTATGAACAGGTCAAATTTGGTGTAAATCCAGAATATGATCTGAATTTTGTGAATCTAAATAAATATCCTTAGGGGGAAGATCTTTTTTAAGTTGCTGTACCATAACAAATATTTCTTTCATGCCTGCATTTAATGCAAATCGTTTACAGAACATTTCTGTGTACATGGTATATACATTATATCTGATGTCAGTATGATATTATATATTGGCCACTCATTCTAGGCGGAGGTATCAGCTTTAGTGCCCATCTAGTTTGGCTTATTATTTTGAATATACAGTATTTCCAGGGTTTTTCAGACTCTTCCTGAAGCCACATGATGATTTTCCTTTGTTGTGGATTGTTGCCTCAGCATTTCAGGAAGTGACCCAAGTTAATCAGAGTGAATCTGGCTGGCGATCAACTTTTTTTTGTTTTGGCTGAAATGTAGCGCAACCGCTCGAGGGACTAAGAGGCCAGAGAGCTGCTGCTTACACTGCAGGTGGATCAGTTGCAGACTTTGCAGAATTATGTGATGCAGCTCCAGGGAAAGCTTTAAAATAATAAATCATATACCCAACTCAAGGACACTGCATTAGCAAAGAGGAGCCTTGAATCCTCAGTGATCAATTTAATACACTCAACAGGGATATTTGCTTAATGCTACAAAGACCAGAAAGTTGAATCAAGACTTTTCTCTCGACAACAAATATTTCATCCTCATCAAATAGAATCATTCACATTCACTGCAGGGTGGGGGTGCTGCGTTAGATATTGAATTAGCAAAAAATTTGTTCGGAAAATTATTTTTAAATAATCATTGACACAGAATTATTTATTAAAACATAAACTACTTACATGAAATGACATAGAAGAGTGGAAATTAGAAAAAAAAATTCTCCTTTCGGAAGTTTTCTTATTTTACAACATGAACTCAAAGTAGTAGAAAGTTGCTACTTAAAAGGCCCTTTTAATGAAAAATGAAAACAGATCTCCACAAAGTAATGCAAATTAATTACAAGTAGAAAACTTAACTCAACTTTAAGGGTTAGTCTAAATAGTTCTGTGAAAAGCAGACTGACGCAAGAACATTTTCTAGTTTTAAGTCATTAAATCTGAACGATTTTCGAAGAAGTATAGAATTGACCTTTACAACAGCTGCCTTCACAAGTCATTTTATAATATCATGCAGACACTTGCAGATAAAAAGGTGAAGTGAGCTTTGAATTTCCATCTTTTTGTTTCTTTTAAGCTTCTGTCTGAAAGGGGAGGGTCTGGACAGCAGCTGCCCCGCCGTGATCGACTACACGCCTTACCTGAAGTTCACTCAGAGGTTTGTCAGATCACATCCACTGTATTTGTATTCAACCAGTCTTTTGTAGATTCTGGTTTCTGTGTGTGTGTGTGTGTGTGTGTGTGTGTGTGTGTGTGTGTGTGTGTGTGTGTGTGTGTGTGTGTGTGTGTGTGTGTGTGTGTGTGTGTGTGTGTGTGTGTGTGTGTGTGTGTAAATTTGTTTTGTTTTATCTGTTTCTTCAATTAAAACATTTTTCCAGTTTTACTGTCATAGTATGTGAACATTTAGAGTTTCAGAAGTTAATGTTAATCCTCATATTAATCCTCATTTGGCCAAATTGTACATGAATATAGTATTTTATGTTGCGTTTGTAAAACAAATCTGTTCTGTTCAGATTGAATAAATTACATGATTTACTTGTGTTATTTATCTCTTACGTGAGCTCTGTGTGTGCAGAAGGTTTTAAACATGAAATCCAAAACTCCAGCTTTCCTCAGGGCGTGTACTTGTTATGATGTTGTCAAGATATATATCCCCCCCCCCCCCGGCTGCTTCTTGCCTCTCCCTGCTGCATTACCTCTGTGCTAATGTGAGGCCACACTGTGGTTCCCTGTGCAGCGCAGACAGCATCAGCAGCGACGAGGAGGAGATGAGGACTCTGGGGAGCAGTGGCAGCGAGAGCAGCACCCCCGACAAAGCGGCCACGGCCGCCTCCATCTTCACCGAGCAGAGCAACTTGGTCAGCAAGTGCAAACGCTTCGAGCAGAAGTATCGCATGGCGCTGGAGCAGAAGGTAGCGTCCGAGTGTCTTAAAATGTTTTTTTCTGGATAAATAAATTGCACGGTAATAAAATACGCCGGTGTGACATATTCCTTGATTCCTCCACGACTATTAGAGGCTGGAATCATCAAATGTCCTATGAAGAGCAATTTTATTTAACACACATTCAGCTTCATGTTATTTCTTGCATATAAAACATGATACGAGCTGTGTATTCATGCAGCAGCGTCCTCATGGCATTAAACCAACAGATAGTAATGGAGAGTGTGTGTTTGTCTGCCTCAGGCTTACCTGGAAGAGCTGGTCCGTCTACGAGAAGCCCAGCTGTCGGAGGCCGTGTCTCATAACAAAGCTCTTGAGCAGAACCTGGCAGACACACACCTCTCACACACACTGGAGAAGGAGCAGCTGGAGTTCATCGTACTGGAACTACAGGACCAACTGTGAGTTCATTCCCTGTGTGTGTGTGTGTGCTTGTTGTCAGCGAGCAGCATGTCAGGTTGCTGGTGAAAAGGTGAAGAGGATTTGGCGGCGGCTCCAGCTGTGAGTGACATTCAGGACACAGCGAGGTCGCAGGTGTTTTGTTATTTGTGTGTTGTTGAATCAGTCACACTCATCACATCATCATCATCGTTGTGTCGTCCCATCAACCACCAGCTGCCGGTCTAAATCTTTTCATGTCATTTCTGTTTTAAATCCCTCCAGTTGTGCAGCTTATATTTTATGTATGTTTATATAATCAATAAATGTCCTGATGTGTTTTCAATATGAATTCAACTGAAAATCGTTTGAAAATCCACAGCAACTGACTTATCGTTTTCAGGACAGTGCTGAAGAACAATGATTTGCGGTCCAGACAGGAGCTGACAGCCCATCTGACCAATCAGTGGCCGTCTCCTGACGCCTTGGACGCCAACGCTGTTGCCTTGGACACGCTGCTGTACAGGAAGAGGACTGGACAGTGGGAGGAGTACGTAGATGAGTTCACATCGCCAAGCTTCCAAGTCTGATGATAATCACTTAGTGTTAAAATGAATCTGGGCCTTGCAGATGTTTGATATTTTGCTTATTAAATGTCTCTAATTAATTATAAAAATGCTGCTGGTTTATTTTCTGTTCTTGTCATCAGACGTTATCTGCATAAACTTAATTGATCTCCTATCCTCTCTCTGCAGGAAGAGCTTCCAGAGTCTGGAGCAGCTCTCTGCGGATATGAGCCTCTCCCAGACGTCCCTTGAACCGTCACACACACTGAGTCTGGAGGCGAGGCTGGCCGGGACACAGTGGCGTCACCAGAGTACGTCCCCCTCCTGCAAGTACGCTCGGCTGTTCAAGAAGTGGCCTCGCTCTGGTGTGAGTACTAACCACATGTACTGTCTCGTTCAGATAAAGAGGAGACTCCTTCTCTCAGAGGCCTGTGCGGCTCCCTCACCTCCGTTGCCAGCTACAAGTCTCTGGCCAGCCTGAGGTCCAGCGAGTGTTTGGCCAGTCCTGCAACGGAGGTCAGCAGCCCCGGGATCACTCCTTCATAGGGAATGGTGAAAAAAAAACTGTGGGACAGATGATGCAGGAACTTTCTCAATGTAGGTGAAAACTGATTTTCTGTTTGTACGAGTCTATGTCCCGTGTGCGGAGCTCGGAGCTTTAACAGATGGACGTCAGGTCTGACAGCTGAGGATCCGGTGTAGCATGTTTGTAAAATAAAACTCCGAGCAGCTCCGTCCGACTGAATCACAGATACACCTCTGAGTCCAAACACTGCTCACTTAGTCTCCCTTAGTGCAGACAGGGGATCTGGTGAGCTTCATGTGATTCTTCGATTGTGTTAGGTTTTTGCTTTCTAGGTGTTTTTATCTGTGGAGCATCATCTGTTTTTCTGTCTTGGAAACATATTTGAAAAATAAAAAAGTTTTGTGTATGAATTTCCATGTCACTTATAGAGTAAAGAGGAGACGGTGATGATGGAGTGTGTCCTCCCTCCTCTGTTAGAAGGTTTCACTGCATGTTGAAAATACTGACTCCATCAGATCAGACTTTAGGAAACAGAGGGTCAGTGTTTGATTTTCTTTCTCACGAGTTCTGTCCTGCAACTAAAAGGTCCTTTAATATCCTCTGTGCTGTTACTGCTGCCACTGAAAACCAGTCATGATTTAATCTACTCACGATGAAGGCACCTTCACTTTTGTCATATTACGTTTTGCATAATGTCTCACGTTTCGTTCTCAGGTGTAAATGTTCTTGCGCCATTCTTCTTCTCATGTGTTGTCAGACGTGCATAATGCAGTAACTCATGGTTTGTTCTCAGGTAATGAGCACTGTGTTTAATATCCACCCATCCGCTCTGGGTTTAGCTTTGTACTGGAGTCATTATTCCCTTTACTTGTCGAAATGCAGTAATTTTACTTTCATGGCTAGTTACCACAAACAGATCATACAAACTTAAATTAAGACTGTGTTAGGACTCAGTGATTTGAATCTTTTCAAGAGATATGAGAAATGTGTATTTACAGAATATCAGAATAAAGAATAAAACTATATATAATAGTAATTTATCATTGGTGACAATAGCCGAGTACCTCAACACTGAGCTCATCACTTTGCCTTTACCTCGTTGCAGCAGTCATTTGCACATCCAGAATATGTTTTATTGGATTTCTTTGCCTTTTTATCATTTTGAATAAACTCCACTTGCTGAAACATTCAAATATATTTGAGTTTCTTTTTCCCAATGAACAGATGTGGTGATAAAGAGGAAAAAAAGGTCAATGAATGAGAAGAATTTCAGAAGAAAATCAGGTGTGTAGTTTGAACATTTGAGACTTTCTTTACCCTCTGACACAAAAACATATTTTGGAAGCAGAGTTGAGGTTTCTGGCACAAAGTCGCCCACTTCCAAAGTGCATGGACCAGGAAAGAAAAGTGTAAAGCAGTCAAAGCTCCAGCAACACTTTCAGGATATTGGATATTACAGGATATTGCAGGATATCAACTTAGACTGATATGTTTCGGGCCTATGGTCTTTATCAGGGTTTTCTTTTTTTAAATAATTTAAAAGGTAATTTAATCAAATTCATAGGCATTTGCTGAATATAATTTAACTTTACATATCAGCTCGTATCAAGGCAGTGTGGGGCCAATAAATTGGCCATATAAAAACTGCAGGTATATCAGAGAAAGTGTAGGAAGAGGAACAATCTGGAAAAAAACAAACAGACAAAATGCTTCTGAAAAATTTAAATCCACGATATAAACATCATAAAACACAAAGCCTGTGTGTTAGTGCAGTACAAGGAAAACAAGGGTTTAATTCACTTTCTGGTTTGGATTTGAACAAAACACAATCTGCAGCATTTATTGCAACACAACCTCAATATTTTCCACTACATAAGAACAATATGAAGACAATGCTGTTCTCATCACAATGTGTGACAAAGTGTCTTTAAATTAAAAAATGTGCTCCCAACTAACACAGGGACTGTGCTAAAGAGCCTGAACCCTAACACTTTCCAACAGTAAAGGTATTATTGAATATAACACACATTCACAGGATTTAAAGTTTAAGTGCAAAACCCCAGAGATGGTCTCTTGGTGATGGAGGAACACTGACACACAGTGGAATAAAATGTTAGGACTTGTAAATGCTCATGAGCCCAGTGACACAGCCAGTGATGTCAAACGTGGGAAATTACACAATATTAACAAAGCTGCCATCTGCTGGCTGATCACAGCATCTCACCACATGTGTTTCTTTTCAGTTGTGCACAGGAGCTTAATCAGTGCATGTAAAAGCATGGAATATTATATTATAAATACTAGAATAAAAATATTTTAATATAAGTTTGGATTTGTGATGGAGAACTTTGATGCAAAATTTCTGCTTCTTTTAAATTTGGCAACATTAGCATCCTCCTTCCAGCCATAGAGTAGCAGTAGTTATTTGTGCCAGGAGAAGTTTCAGGCGTTGGTCAGTAGCGGCCCGAGTGTCCGCTCCTGGTTGCGTTTGTGGAAAAAGTCTTTTCCAAACTCATAAGTGGTGATCATGATGGCACAGGCCGGGGCCACTTTGATCAACCTGGGGAAGAAACCTGGCAGAGAGACAACAGAGAAGAGGTTAAACATCTAATCAAATAACAATTCTAACTATTCCCATAATACAGTAGCAGAGATGCGTCTACCTGCGAACAGTCCACTGAAGCCGTGCTGTGCCACAATTCTGCCCATCACACTGAAGGTGGAGGCTGAGACCCCACTGGACACTGAGAAGACAAAGACATTCGTCAATGAGCCATGAAAACTGAACACGATCAATAATGTGGAACAGTGGTTCTCAACCTTTGTCTCTATCAACCCAACACAGCAACTCCTGCTCCCCCGCATCAGTTACACTCCACATGTTTCAAATATCTTACATAGGTGTGTCCAGTTCAGATGGATGAATGATGTATGTGTAAACAAGGCCATTGAACTAGAACATCTTTAAATCTTGAGATACATTTACTAATCAAAATGACAATAAAGAAATAATGCCATAATTACAATTCTTTGCTTGTAGCTCTCCCAGGTCCAGCTGCCTTCTTGTTTTGACAACATCAAAAGGTAACGTTACAATGGACGCAATCTGAAAGAAAGAGAAATATGAATTAACCAAACAGTTGATTGCAGTTTACTTATGGACTGTGATGTTTCCTGTCTGCTGATGCACTTACAGCGCCAGACACTGATCCAGATATGAAGGTGATGGTGAATGTAGGTTCTCTGAAGTTGTACCGCTCACACAGCAAGCGCTTGCCCTTCTCGTAGTTGTACCAGTACATGGCCGAGAAGGGCACATCCCGGAGCAGCGTGGGTCCCAGACCTCTCCACAGAGACCGCCAGCCCTCCGTCTCCACCGCCGAGCGGATGCAGCGAGTCAGCTCCTTGTACGACTGCTTCTCAGACTGCAGCTTAGTGCGCATCAGCTCCAGGGGGCTGATCACTGTCACCGAGCCCACTGACACGAGATGAAGACGACACAGAGATGAAACAAAAAAAACATGCATCCTATCCTACGTAAAAGCAATGAAAGAAAACGTATTAAGAAGACATCAGATCATTTGATTAAAAAAATTTAGTGGATCACTTCATGAAATTATCAACATGTTGGCTGCGACATCAATTGTAGTACGAGTGGTTGCCCTTGGAAATCAGTGTGTGAATGTCATCAGGGAAACTATCCTGAATAAATAAAGGTTGTAAATGACGAATTACCTAACGACCCAACAGATGCCTTTTAAAATGGTAAAGTTGTTTAATTTAATTTAGTTTAAGACATTCTATAAAATATTATGTGGAATCCGTTCTGTTCTCCTCAGTGATGTGACAGCAGCAGAGCTCCCTCACCTCTCGCGATAGACCCTGCCAGGAGAGGAGCCTCCTCAGAGTAGGTGCCCATCCTGAGCCTGAGAGCTGCAAACAGCTGGTCGTAACATGTGAAGTAGATGACTGTGGCTGGGACTGCCATCACACTGGAGACAGCACATGTGGACAATTAACACAAATCCTGCTTTCCATGGACATTATAAATGAATGATAAATGAAATTAATGTACAGCATGAATTAAAAAAGATTATATCATAAAAAATACTTTACATAAATCTTTAGTATGTGGTTCGCCACTATAACTTCCTAGGAAAGCGCCATTAATGTGAGTTTTCGGCTTCAGGCTCAACAACTTAAAGGGGACATTGTATGCCCATTTTACCACAAGTTGATATGGTTCCTTGGGGTCTTAATGAAATGTCTGTAACATACTTTGGTCAAAATACCACAAGGATCATTTAAAACAGCACCCTTTTTACCCTGTATAAAACAGCCCTCCACAGAGTGACCTGTTTTGAGTGCCTGTTCCTTTAAATGCTAATGAGCCAGCTCCCCCCTCCCCCCCATGATTTTAAACGATATAAATTACATATTTTATATGATATAAATTATCAAATATGCATCCCATACTTTGTATTCCACTTCTGTTGTCCTGGAGTTTTAATTTTCCCAATCACATAATTAAATGTCCCCCTCTGCCCATCCACTACAAGCACACAAGCAGACAGACAGAGAGAGAAAGAGGGGTGGGGGGGGCTATGAAGACCATCATTTACCCCCGAACCCCGACATTCAACGGGTACAACAACAAGCGGAGAAAGCAGAATCGCGGGCTGACCTTATATATACACAGTCTATGGGGCTGACCAGCGCGGAGAAATGCACGTCCCGTGTGAACAGCCAGGCGGCTGCGCGCTTGGGAACGGCGCTGCGCTGCCCCGCAGCCTCGCTGCGTCCGGTGTAAACCCGGCGTAACGAGTGTGGGGGGGACGGGGGCCAAGACCATGTAGGGAGACTTCCAGTTCCTTGTTACGACACAAAACCCAGGAAGCTCAATCGAGTCACTCAAGCATGACGTTTCTGACTTAGAGGAACCATAACAAAACGCACGAGTGTTTTTTTCCCAGAGTTTTGGGGTTGGTAGACATGCCAGATACCCACATTAACCTGTAGAAGCACTAACAAAGTGGAATTTGCATGCTATGTCCCCTTTAACACATTTTCTCTACAACTCATCTTTAAGAAGAGAGCAGGCAGAATGAAAAGCAACATGGTAAAAAACACACAAAGAGATCTGAACACTTACAGGGTGGGAGGCAGACCACTCCATAATGACTTGATTCCCTCATGGCGTACAATCTTAACTAAGGCATCCTGCAGAGATACAGAGAGAAGAGTCAGAGCAGGAAGATGAGCTGTTCTGCAGTCAGAAGTTTATAATAATAAATAACAAATAATATGCCTGTGCATCACTCACTAAAGCAAATTTGACAGGGAACTTCTGACCCGAGGTTTTTATTATATACACAATAGTGAACAGAGAAATATGACAAGCAACAGGTATGTGAAGTATTTCTTACCAGTGTGCCACTGAAGTGACCGGGGGCTTTGTACCAGGCCTTGGAGTTCCCGTTTTCACACACACAGATGTGGTCCATCAGCCCATTACAGTAGACAAAGCATTTTCCTGAAGATTAAAAACACATAACATTTACTGTCCAATGGGAACATATGAAACATAACACTACTAGAATTTAAGTTATACTCGTACCCATTATACCTTTGGGGAAGGGATTCTTCTGTGCTTGAAGTCTGATCTTCACAACGTCCAACGGTGTGACTGGAAAACGCAAAAACTCGGTATGAGACTTTCTCTTATGGCCGTTCCACTGAGGTCTCACGATCAAAATTACAATGCACAAATTGTTGAACATCTATGTGCAGTGGACTGTTATGTTACTGCACTATGCTGTGAATCAATTAGTGCAGTCATTCCCAAAGTGTGGGCCGCGGCCCCCTGGTGGGCCGTGAAGCCACTGCAGGTGGGCCGTGAGAGGTCATCAGAAAATAAATAGATAAAAAAGTTTCAGATTTTTAAGTAAGCGTTGATTACCACCAAACATTTATGATTGATTTTAAAAAAAAGTAATCATCACAGGTAATGAAACAAAGACAAGAGATTTAAATTCCACGTTGTTCTTATTTTATCTGACCTATATAGCAGGTGTCACTGTTTTTGCTGACCGTCACATTAACACTTCATCATTAGCGGGTGAATCACAGGTGAGGGAGAACTTTGTTGTGAGCTGGGTCGAGCAAGATGGAGCAGAGGAAAGCTGCTGATGACGAAGGGGAATCAGGAAGTCCAACTGAATCATTCAAAACTAAACAGAGGACTCAAGTGAGGACCTGTCGCTGGCCCAGAGGACAACCCCCAAGCCTGTGTGTGTGCTGTGCGCTGAGATGCTAGCTAACAAGACCCTGGGACCGTGTAAAGTGCGCCGCCGCCATTTAGAAACTAAACATGGACAATATTTATCCAAGCCTCGAGCATCTTTTAAAAATACGCTGAGAAAGCCTTAAGTATATTTGGTTGCGCCTCAAATGTGTTTTTCTTCTCCCGGATATTATTATTATACAAACAGTAAGAATATATTTTTAACAATACACTATTTGCACTTCATGTTTTTTTACATTGGTTGCTTTGCAAATTGTTACGCTTAAATGTGGATGTTATTGGATTTGCACTGCATATGCCTGCGTTCATATACAATTATTTTTGCTATCAAATTAATAATATGTATGATTCTAGTCCTGTGTGTGGATCATATAGTTGTGATTAAAGGTGTGGGTGGGCCGCACACATTTTACAGTTTTCAAATTGGGCCGCGGCATTCTTAAGTTTGGGAATGGCTGAATTAGTGCATTTGAAGCACTTGAAAATAATCACTGATAGTTCACATTACCATCAATCGTTTCCTGAAGCTAAATCAATTTTCTTTGGGGCCGTCTGACTTTTTGATTAACAGATTTTTTTTTCACATTTTGAAGATTCACACGTGCTTAGTAAAGATGTTACTGTGAACATCAAGTCACTAGTTTTAACAGAAATTAACTTTTTGCACATTTGTGTTTATGTACAAACGGGTTTTCATATGTACAAACAGTTTTTTACCTTTATAACATTTCATACAAACCACCACAGTGAAAGGTGTAGATAATATACATACTCAGTATTTTTATTCTATTGCCTTTCTTTCTGTCTACCTCATTCTGGATTGCCTGCTGCTGTAACAACTGCATTTCCCCGGTGTGGGGATCAATAAAGTCTTATTTCATCATATCTTAAGTCATTTTTATAGTTTTGATTCAAATAAAGGTCTTTGAAATAGTTCTGGCTCTCTGCTTCTTTACCAGCACAAAAACATGACTGTGCTTTTAACAGAAATGTTAAACAAACAAACACGTGCATATATACATTCATTTAACAGTTTGTTATGTACACATTGCTAAAACTGGTTGAGCCCTGCAATCATTCCTACCTGCATGAACTTATGTTATAATGTTCAGTTTTAGAGATGTGTTGATTCGACTGTATGATAATTTTTGAAGGCTGTACTTTGTGTTGCCATTCAAAACTATTGAGTTACATAAATAAGTGTTTAGTCACAGAAACTTTTTGCCAAATATTCAACAGCACTTTAAAGTACAGTCAAAACAACAATAAAGAGCAGTGAGATGTTGCAGTGCACGAACTCAACCAGGTCAGAACAACAGTCTGGGTCTTCGTAGAGAAGTGACAGCCTGTGACAGAGGTTATCTCACCGAGCAGAGACGTGAGGATGGCTCCAGAGCAGGACGCCACCATCCGCTGGACCGGAGTGATGTGCTTACCGGCTGCAGGTGATGGACTTTGACCACTCATGATGTCTTCATGAAACACAAACACATCTCCACGTTAGATCAGTTGAATGTGTAACAAACGTGTCGTGTATGTATTGATTCAGTTCCCCTGCTACCCAGTGGTCCTTGAGTTTAGGCTAACCAGAATTAGCTGAGCCGAATTCCTACCTGCTGAAAGTTCTTAGCATCCACGAAGTTGTCCACGAACACGCACATCCCTCTGTGGTCTTCTAGTTTCCTGACAGTGTGGAGGTTAGTGCTGTCCCACGGGATCCATGAGAGCAAACACACGTGTGTGTGTTTGTGTTATAACCCCGCAGCTAGTTGAGTTTACACAAGCACACAAGACATTTGTTGCAGCACATTCGTGGATTTTCTTCTGGATTTTTCTTTACATTAAATGCAAGCCTGGATACAAAAATACTCACCCATTCAAAACATAAAACATCTGCCAATGAAACAATCCATCGATATATTTTATAACGTATTTAATTGCGTTTTTTTCCTTTATGTTAGAAAACTGTGGAAACATCCCATTCAAACACACAGGCGGTGTTTACTTAATTTCAGCGTTGCCAGGTTTGTTGAGTTTCCGTAAAACGTAGAGATTTCACCGTTTTTCAAAGATGCGGACGATGTTGTTGATTTTGTCGAACAAAGAAAATGTCACTGTCAGAAGTAGAATAATTGGATTATCGTGCTCTTTTTATAATCCACTGTTGTAGTGTAAAAAGGGAACTGCGTCGCCTCTGTTCGGGACGGTGCTCACGTGGCCGGAAAGTGTCGAACGTGGCAACGCACACTTCCTGCTCGGTTGGATTTAAAGCGGGAAATGGACGTTATCCCACAGATAAACTTTCCTCCAGCTGTTTAAACAAGTGAAAAACAGCTGGTTAGCTCTTCCCAGTGCTAACACACATGCTAACACGGCTCCGGAAACGTTTATTCACTTTAGCCGCCGAACTAACGCAACGTAAGGAAAGTAGGAAACCGAGAAAAAAGCTGCGTGTCTGTTCTGGAATCACCGTGAACCTCCTCGGTGTTTTGTTTTTTTAACAATCGCCTTTTACAGCTAAACATTCACGTTCCTCCGAGACGCTTGTTTTTGTTTTTGTTTTTGTTTTTCTCTTCCTTGTAAACAACCATTTCTTTGTTTACACCCACGCGTGGCAAAACAAAGCAACTCCCGTGGCATGTTGACTCAAGACCGAGGGAGAAGAGAGACGTTTTATTCTCAATGACAGAGAGTGAGATGAAGCCCAAACGCATCCAGAGGCACAGAGGAGCCAACTGGCGAGGTGATGTTATTGTTCATCCCCTTCTTGTTATCTGTGTTATTACAGAGGCCCCTCGTGTTTCATGGGTGAAGAGTTAAAGCCAAGTGACCGCTGTTGATATAATGTAGTGACTGTGGATTTATCAGTTGTTAATCTGCTCTGATTCAAATCTATGATCAAGGTCACTTTCATTCAAGATGTGACGAGTTCTACTCTCCTGTCCTCAGTTTAAATCAAGCCAGGTCAGGCTGACTTTTAAAAAACTTATTGAGAAATGAAGGAAGAAGATGAAGAAGACATGTGATAGATGCTCTAGCTACAAACAAAAGCTTAATTATAACAGTAGATGAAGATTAAGGGCATCACTTAAATATTATGTGCATTTGTTGAACAAGTTAAATAGTGTTTAGACTAAATCTAAAAATGTTTGGACTGAGGAACTCAGGTGACCGAAAGTGCTGCTATGACTGTGTAGACTGATCAAATCATTGGATTCCACTTCTGTTCATCACTTACCTGAGTGATATCTACTATTCGTGTATTCAGACGAGATTGAGTTGTTGAACTGATGATTTTCTTCTCTGTTTCTTTAATTGTCGTCTTTTAGGAAAGGCCGTCGGCACTGGTGACACGACAGCTCTGAGCCAAGCCAAGCCACCGTCACACGTGTCCTCTTCTGCTCGAAACAAGCCTTTTTCCGGGAAAGTGTTTTACCTGGACCTGCCGTCAAACAGAACAGCAGAGACACTGGAGATGGACATTAAACAGCTGGGAGGGGTGAGACAAAATTGTTTACATTTCTCTTGTGTCAACTGTCACCTCCACTTTATTTGTAGAGTTCCAACTTACAACATACATTATCTCAAGGCACTTTACAGAGACAAATTTAAACCTAACATTATCTTAGAGAGAAACCAAAAAGTCCCCACAATGATAAAGTGCTTGAATTTAAGCTGACAGAAGGATCACAGGGAGAGAGAGGACAGAGAGGAAAAGGACAAATTACAGGACAAAGAAGACACAGTCAGTGACAAGGAGTCATGTGATATGCGTTTGTTGAGTCATGGTAATACCCCCCTACCCCCTGAAGCCTCACAACAATAGCGGCAATTTGACACATTGATCACAAGTTTGGGATTAGAAGAAACACAATAGGCTGGTCACACTTATTGTATAGACTGCTTTTAGTTCATGTTAACAGGTCTTCCATGCACACACATTAGTCATGGTGTTCCACATGGTTCTGTGCAGGGACCTGGGTATTTTAGTAGCAAAAAAAGTAAATGTAACTTTTTTTAAACAAACATTTCAAATGATGAATAAACTTTGCCTGGATCACACAAGCTAAAATCATGGACATTTATATATAATTCAGAAAATATCTGATTTAAAAATAACAAGATGATGACTCTGACCCAAACATTCAGTGCCAGCCGTTGTTTGAAAATGGTTTTAAAGAACGTTATCCTGTTTATCTTGTATCTGTCACTCAGATTGTTGAGAAGTTCTTCAGTAAGGAAATCAAATATCTGGTATCCAACAAGAGGGAGGCCCGATATGTGCAGTGCCTCAGGCAGGACTCTCCTGTCCCCAGCCCGGACTCCGGACCGAGTTCACCTCACCCTCGCTCAAACCCGCACCGACCTGGCAGCCATGGGGACAACATGAAAAGCAGGTCTCAGGGTCAAACAGACACAGTGGGTTTACTTTCATTGTTGCAACATGTTGTCATTGTTTCACAAGCTACGCCTCAAGATAAACCAAAATATATTTGTTTCTTTCTATCTGACATCTGAACAGCAATCTACTGTTATATTTTTTCATTATTATACATTTTATTTTTCTGTCATTGATTTGCAGTTGGTCACAAGTCGAGGTAAATCTTTGGTGGAGAGAGTGGTGAAAGAGCAGGTTTGTTAAGTCAACACTAATGAGTTCAAAAATGAACTTTTAATGAGCTCTTTTCTTTTCTGTGCTAACAGACGCTTTTTATGTTTAGGAGAGGATACAGATGAACAAGATCCTGTCAAATGCTCTGGATTGGGGTGTGAAAATCCTCTACATAGATGGTATGTCCTCAAGGTTATGTCAGTTTTTGTTAATTACACCAAGTATTATTTGTGCTGTGCATTGAATGATGCTAATTTTGCTTTGACTTACTGTAGTTTTATCCATTTTATTTCATACTACAGATGTAATGGCGTATGTAAAGAAGAGAAAAAAGATTGTCGGTAGCCAGTGTCCTGCGACCTCTGCTGCCAAAACAAATGTAAGTTTATGGGTTTAAAACTTTAAATATATTCTTGGTGAAAGCATGAATGGTTTAATAGATCATTTAAAAATGCTTTTCTCTGTTTTTCTTTATAGGTTAAACCTGGGTCAGCATTAAAGCAAGGCTTTCAGAAATGCAGAGGTAAATTTCTTTTCTATGACTAAACATCAGATGTATATAGTTATTATTCAGTCTTATGTCTAGCTAGAAAGGTTACTTGTTCTTGGTTCTCTGTTGGTACACCTGCTCATATTTAAATGGACCATATGTGATGTTTTTTCCAGGTGGACGAATCGGTAAACCTTTTGTCAAGGTTGAGGATTCAAGCAGGTAAAATGGAAGAGGTTAAATGAAGCTGACATCCACCAACTGTCTTTGATTTGATTTGGACGATTAAATTATTCTGTTCTCTACCTCAGACACTACCGTCCAATCTACCTCACAATGTCCAACATGCCTGAGTTCAACCTGAAGACTGTCCCTCCTTGTAGTCCCTTCAGTGTCGAGGACAAGAATTCACCTGGGAACAAACAGGATGGACAAAGGTTTGGTGTTTTCTTTTTCTGCATTACTCTTAGTTGATGTAACATTAGTACAGTATGTAACACGACCAGGACCTTTTTAAAAACACTGCTTATTTTCTAACCTTATTCTAACAACTTAAAACCAAATATTCATCTTACATTTTCCCTGAGGAGTTTTGAAATTAGTAACTTAATAACAAATTAAAATTGTCAGTGATGCTATATAATAACATCTATCTCTTTAAAAGTTGTGCTGTTTGTTGATGTCCCTCAACTGAATCCCTGATTCTGCTGTGTGGGGAAGCCAAAGATACATTGACATCGATTAGAACTACTAAGCAACTGACTGACTTAATGAATAACTGACTAACCAAGTAATAAACTAACCACTAAAACATTGTTTCATACAAATGTTTCCATATTTAAGATGAAGATTTGTAAAAATTAAGATATAAGGGTTGAAACATGCTTCTCCACATGTTTTGAGTTTGTTCTGCTGGAGCCACTCAGTCTCTTTTTCGTCAAGTGTGTCTGGAAATTTACTAAGAAATATTTTCACCTTTTGTCTGATTTTTATTTGTTCAACCTTTGGGGTCGTCTGGGAACAGAGGTGCGAAAGCCTCAGCCAGTGAGGACAGAGCTCACGGCCGAAAGAAGAACAGGGACAAGAAACGAGGCGGCTACTGCGAGTGCTGTATGATCAAATACGAAAACCTCACTATGGTAAGTCTCCACATTTATAAGAATAATATCATGTTTATTATAAGTACTTTATATTATTTATTTATAAGTAATTTATGGCAGAACCATGTTCACAGCAGTTTACCTTTTATTACCTGAACATTTTATTTTGTGGTAGAAGCGTAGCCAAGTTTTTTTTGGATTTAATTGCTTCTACAGTATAGGAAATTGTGCTCAGTAGCCTCCACCAGAGAGACCTGTGGTTATCAATAATTTAACTGAGTAATTTTTCTTTCAGCATCTACAGAGTGAACGTCACAAGGCTTTCTCCAAAAGTGATGAGTACTTGGTTGTGGACAGACAGGTTTCAACACTGCCCTGCAACTTCATCCACGTCAAAACTCAAGTTAAAAGGTAATGTAAAACTTCCATTTAAAAAAAATATTTGTAAATATAATGCGTTTTATGTTTGTTTTTGACTTGTCCACATCTTTTATCTTCTCTGTTTCATTATATTATTTTTCTGTTGATTCCCATTAGACGAAAGTGCAGTGTTTCCTCTGTTCTGGTTGCTCCTGGACCATGTGGGAAAACTGAGCTAAGGCACAGGGGAGATCTCGTTACTGCAGAGACTGTTAAAGACGAGCAGCAACAGACTGTTGAAGTGGAATCTTATTCAGGACACGCTCTAAAAATCAGATCAGTTCCTGGTTTTGCTCGTCTGATTCACAGGGAGAGGGACAGGAGGAACTGTCGCACTTACTCAGAGAGAGCCAAGGCCAAGTCTCTCGCACTTAAACGTCTGTGCAGACAGAATTCTTTGACTTCTTCCACACACAAAGCTGCGCAAACTCACATTCTTCAGCCCAAGAGGGATACAGTCTCCTCTACAGGCGAACGTCTTGAAGCTTTTCCCTCCAGAGTTCCTCAGGTCGACTCGGTGGACCTAATATCTCACATAGACAAGAACAGCATGTCCTCATGCTCCCATAACATTGATGTACAGAATTATTCCTCAAAAGGCCTCAATGTTGTGACAAATCAACAAGAGCAGTCTGATACCAACACGGATGTGTTACAGTTTGAAGCCGTGCAGGATGGAAGCATATTTCCTGACAAAATGACTGGAAACTACTCAGCAGAAAACACAGAGGGACAGCTTCCTCCGCAAAGCTTGTCTCCAGCCTGGAAAATACAGAGAAAAGTCAGAGCTTTTAAACGCAGAAGACGAAAAGTTGACCCCAACATTGAACACGTAAAGCCAAGCGATTCTCCTGACTCCGTGCTGAAGCTGTGGGAGCTTTTCGAGTCAAGTGATGACATGGACGTGGAGTTTCGTGGATTTGAGGACTAAGAGCAAATGATCTGATGGACTATTATTGTCTTTTCCAATTACACCACTGTCATAGACTACAAAACCAGCTGTAACATTTTCTTTACATCATAGTATAAGAAAAAGGTTTTCCCATGAATTATCATTTTGCACATGTTAATTACATTTATTTTTACATTTGTTTTCTAAACTCTTCAAGTGGAAAGTAAAGATATGTATGCAGAGATAATATTCCCATGACAATAACATTTGGCTTGATAGTGAGAAGCAACCATTTGTCTAATAACATTATTGTTTTGCTCATTCATTGTTGACTGAAATATAAATTATTTGCCCACTCGGTATACGTTGCCACACTCTTGGAATCATTCCATAAGAAATTATTTATCCTTCTTTCAAACATTGCTCTGCAGCATGAAACACATAAACATAAAGTCCCATCCCAAAGTCTTAATGGGACTCAATTGAAAACAATAATTTATTTGTAAATTAAACGAGAAATTACCAAATTAAAGAATTGAACGAAAGTGTAAAATGCCACTCGTAAAATTTGGGAAATATTAGTGAGACAATATTTTCAATGTGTTTGTTTTCATTGTTTACAGTCTCTGCGTACATGCTGACTAATTACTGAATGTTGTTCAATTACATGTGCATCAGATTGAAAACAAAAGCCTTGATGGCTACATTTTCCACAGTAATCTAAAGAAAGAGGACTTGAATCTTCCCAGACATGAGGAACTGATTGTATTTCTATCATAAACTACATATACTTATGTATTTTAATGTGAATGACCTGCTGGTTGGACATGTGGTACTTGACATTATGTGACATTTAAGGATTCAACCTAAGTGCACTTTCCATGAGCAGCCTCCATGTGGTTTTTCCTGATGCATTAGCTCAGCTTCTCCCTTTTCTCTGCGTTTAGTGCATTAGCACCGTGCCTGTGTTCTCCCTCCCTGCTCTCAAATGAATGCACTAGGTCAAGTGGGAGTCTCTGTGCCACTGGCATTAAGGAAAAAGACATCAGCAACAATGTGTTCTGAGGCATAAGCACAGTGTTACTGCAAATAAAGGCAATGCTGAGTGAAGATGTCACTGTCATTTGTGTGGTTCTAACCTTTTTCCTCTGTGCTTTAAGATTATAGTGCAAAAACATACATTCTACATATGTCATTCTTTAAACTAAAAGTTCATCCATTATCCATATGTGGTGAGCGTTGTCACCTCAGAGCAGGAAGGTTCACGGTTCAAATCCCAGCTTTCTGTGTGGAGTTTGCATGTTCTCCGCGTGGGCTTTCTCTGGGTAGTCTGGCGTCCTCACTCAGTCCATGAACATGCAGATTTGGGGTTGGAATAAATTGTCAGTAGGTTAGAATTCAAGTGAGTGGTTGTTTGTCTCTATATGTTGGCGACCTGTACAGGGTCTGTACCCTGTGACCCTCCAAGGATAAACGGTATAGATTATGGATCGATGGATGGATCTGTATTTGCATGACTTTTGCAGAGTTGCAGGGGCTGGAATCTTTACACATAGACCATTGTCTCAAGTGTTCATAACTAGAAATGTTGAGTTTTGTCCTTACACGTCTTCACACTGGTGAGAACAACACATCTTACTATATTAATGTCACCTGAAGATTGGCTGGGTGATCAGGACAATCCATACTTGTTCTGACTTTCATAAACACTAATAACCATATCAGTTGATGCCGTGTCTCCACAGTTTCAAGTGGACAAAGGCACATATGATGCAAGAAGGAAAACATCTAAAAAAAATAAAAAAGAACGAGAAGCTTCTTTGTCTGCTGATAAAGATCTCACCCATTTTTTCCCCTACATCTGATTCTTGTTTATGATTTTGGCAAAAGAGGAAAACAACAGGATGTCAGATGTAAATATGTTGTGTTGTGTGCAGAACCAATCATGGGAAAACTATTTTATTGAATTCACAAGAAAACCAACCCACCACAGGGACAGCCAACGGTCGTCACATCTCACCCCCTTGGCGTGTAGATTACTGGCAGATGATGCAGTGAGTCATGATGATATAAACATGGGCAGATTTGTGCAGGAGTCTCGCTGAACATGGAGGAGCGGAGCTTTGATGTGATCCCAGTCGATCCAGTGTGTGGAAGGCCGGGCCCGCAGCTTTACTCCATCCTTCCTCCGCTCATGTTTATGCATTAGGCGTGTCTGCAGAGAGCCGCTGGATGTTGATGTGTTGTAAGGAGGTGTTCCCACTCCTCCCCTCCCCTCTCCTCTCCTTTCTCCCTCTCTCCTCCCTGCCTCCTCCGTGCTGCTCATCCGCGGGGTCTCGGTGCGCCTCAGACGCGTTTGGCGTTCAGACTCCCAAGTATCCCGATGGCCCCCCACCACCAACGGGACCGCGCTGACCAGACCATCAGCCCCGGCTCCGAACTCTCCTAGCGAAGGCAGGACCCGCCACTTCCCCCCGTGGAGCCTGGAATACCGCATTGTTTTGTAATTTCCAACCAGAGAGAGAGAGAGGAAGGTGATGATGCTGATGAGGAGCCCGCGATGGTGGATTTCCCTTTTGTGCGTCTGTGGACTGATGCACGTCGGTCACCAGACGAATACCCCAAATGGTAACTGACTGTTTTGTTATTTGCTGTAAGCGACCATAGCGCAAACAAAGCGTCAAACGACCATTAAACATGCCCGTGTTTATTTATTATTTCCATAGCATCTGCAGCTTCGTGATCCTATAATGTAAAATGTGCGATAGCCTGCTTCGTGTTATGAGAGGAAAACCGACATGTGAGATGGCGACAGGCGCGTAATGAAAGCGGTGTTTTGCTCTCTCTCTCTCTCTCTCTCTCTCTCTCTCTCTCTCTCTCTCTCTCCATCTCTGTGCAGGAGACGCCTTGTCGGGCTTGAAGGCTCTGCGCGATGCGGGCAGGTTCGTCGGGAAGGAGGACACGGTGCCTCTCCGCCTGCTCTACAGCAGACACAACCACAGCCAGATCACGCAGGATGAGCTCAGCACCAGGGTGAAAGCCAGCCCCGGCTCCACGCAGGTACACGGTGTCTTCCGTCAGTGTTTGTCTGGATGGAGGCGGAGGAATGTGAGACGCCTTTCTGCTTGTTTTTTGTTCCGCTTGTATCGACTCATCTCCTCACCTGCACCCTGTCTGTCCTCACAGGGACCGTGAATAATTAGTTCATTAACAAAAAAAACACAGAGAAGACAGGAACAAACCTGCAGTAATGAGGCTGTCTGCAGGTGCAATGTGGGTCATGAGGAGAAAACACACCACATATAAACTGATGTGAAATATTCATCTGGGTAATGGGGACCTCGGTGTTTACATTGTCCACACGGCACATTCATAAACTCCTCAGCTGTAGACATCTGGACAACCAGGATCATATTTTCAGTAAATCTTGTCATTGCAGCCGAGTTGCTGCCCCAGCGGCTGCCTCACCCCCCCCCCACACATATCTCATGTCCCCTTCCCTTTATTCATGAGTGAGGCTTGGTTTAAATCACTGTGTGGTTGGAATTATCTGCAGATTGTAGCTCATCACGGACATGGTGGTATTTGGGTATAGGGCTGGATAATACGGCCAAAAACGATATCAAAATAAACATTTCTTATAAGTCAATATCAATAAGTATCACAATAGATTTCCTATTATTATTTATTTTAAGTTTAAGTTTACCCCTGAGTGAAGGTTGTGGTTTTAAACACATGATAAACAGCAAAACATTTTACAAATCTGAGGTCGATCAATTATGTGTTATACGTCCTCACTGGGCTTACATGATGTATTATATTGTTATATTTCGAACCTTTGTTATACTGCTATTCATAAAAAATATATAGCACTAATTATCGATATTGTTTTTGATGCCTAGCCATATTTGCGTATATTTTGGTCCATATGCGTTAAGAATCATTACATAGCTTGATCACCAGAGGGCACCGACAAGTTTATTTCTCAACTCTTTGATGTTCCGCTTCGGTAGATATCGTCACAATTCTTTGATAACCAAGAATCCCTCACAAAAAATATTTTTGTTAATTCATGTATAACGGCTTTTCTTTAAGCTCTCAAATCTAATAATTATTATAGATAATCCGCAGGAATTGTGGTCTGAGGATTTTTTGTTGTATCAGATACAAATTGTAAACGTAAATTTAGTTTTTTCACGCTGTTTTGAACGGTAGCTGCAGTGTTTGTCATCAGAGTCTCTTTGTAGCCAGTCAAACACAGTAGATGCTAGCTGGAGGGTAAAGTAGGCTGCACGTTGGTTTTAAACTTTGTTTTCGCGGGATGTTTCGGACATGTTCACGAACAAAATCAATCGCGTAACAAATGAATGCTGTTAGTTAACGAAACCCCCTGGGCACAACAATGTTGTTTAGCAAGAAGGTCCACCAGAGCCATTTGGCCTCATCCATAATTACTGATACAGTGCAGTAATAATCGTAATCCCTGTAACTGTGTTCACTGACTCAGTTCAGTGAAGCAGCGTTTCTGCCTGGTTCATTTCAAGGGATGAATCAATTAGCATTGTGCAAACCTGTCATGCGTTTTTTTAATTTGCGCGGCTCATGACTGTGTGGACTGGCCAGTTCAGGGCTCGGAGAGAGTGGAGGGCTACAGATGGTCGGAGGCAGGGAGGTGTTAACCCTTTGTCTCACTGGCACCTCAGACACAACTGCAGCCCCCACGGTTAAACAAGCTAACCTGAACCCTGTACAATCAAAATTCCCCCCTGAAGCTGATATTAACATATGCTGTCTCTGGGATAGATGTTAAAGTCAGAAGATTTCTTTCTTTCTTACATTCTATAAAGATTCTATGATCTGTCATGCTTAAATCCTTGCATTTACATCATTTACATCATTCCTGGCTGTGGGGTTAGTTATGATATATATGAAATTCACAAGTTTACAGTCAAGGAAAACCAAATCTTTACTGTGTCTGAAAATGTATTCTGTGAAACTCGAAGTTTAAATGAAGCTATAAGGTATACATCGCCAATGAGAAATAGATCCAAGGAAGGAGGAGACGGAGTCGGGCGATCTGGCATCTTTTATTTGTGTTCTGAGCCTCTTGTCCTCCGGAGAATTAACACTTATGATGTCACTCGTACGAAGTTTGATCAGTTATTTGCTGTATTTAGATCAATAGCCTAAAAACAAATCTGTCAGATGGTTCTGAAAATGTGTGACACACAGGAGGATATTTATAGACTTCTTTTGCATTGCCTATTTTCAGCATCTGGCACAAACACCTCTGAATGAGCTGTGGGGAGCTCAGCAAAGTGCTCCTGTTGTTTTGGTAGAAAAACAAATGCTCCGTGTTGGATCAGTCTGTTTGTATGTTTTTGCCTGCCTGCCTCTCTGGTTGTGTGTGTTCAGTGCACTGACAGCACTTACAGTCATACTTCCACAGCCATGAGTGGAAAGTCGGCCCTGCTGTAACTCAGAAATCAATGTAAGGAGAGTCGGTGGCGGTCTCAGAGTATCAGCCCGACTCAGTCAAGCCGGGATGTGCTTTCATTAAACACAATTACTGGTACCTCCTCCCATCATGGATCCAATCTGCCAGATTAGATTTCAGCACAAATGTGCCATGGAAAGGGATTGCCTTTTGTATATGCACACACACACACACACCCTCACACCCCCACACACACTGTTTTCCGCTCATATATGCATTGACCACGCAAAGACACAATAGAGCCTGTGGTCACCGGGGACCTCAGGGGTAAGTTCGTTCCTGGGTGAGCACCGGGGCACGGCCTCAAACAGAAACCAGACACACACACACACACACACACACACACACACACACACACACACCCACACACCCTCCTCCCTAGCTGTCAGGCGGTGGCGGGGCTGTAATGAAGGTGGCCCTTGGGCTGAGGCCTGGGGGGGAGGGTGATCTACGTTTCAGCTCGGCTCTGGGACTCCCCCAGAACCTGCACTGGAATGATTGTGGGGAGTTCTCATTGACCTGAGGGTGTGTAATGAAGCCTTGGCCATATGTTCCCCAGCACTACGAATGAATCAGAAACCTCCTCAAGCCAAATCCGTTACATACACACACAAACACAGTGCCAGCAGTCAGAGAAGAAAAAGTGCATTTCTATTTTTGTACATAAATATCATTGCTGCCATATTAAAATATGGTCTCTCAAAATATTAGGTGATTCAATATCAATTCAGGATCAAACAAAAAACAATCGTGTGAACACAGAAATGTCCACATGCATGTTTGCTTAAGTGTGTATGTGTGAGTGGGAGCCAGTAAAGTGTATTTCTGTTTTGTTGCATCCATCAGACCCTTTGCAGAAATTAATATTCTGACAAAGACGACGCAGCTTGATGACTTAATGAAAACCATCTTATTCTTACTGCTGATTGATGTCGAAGAAGACGAAGCAGTCATCCATCAATGCAGATGAGAATTGATCCATGATTATGATAATGACTGCTTGTAGTTAATCGTAAATAACCTGCCCCCTCTATCTTTGTAGGTGAACCACGTGGCCCAGGCGAGCTTTCAAGTTGAGGCTTTCGGGAGAGAATTCATCTTGGATGTGGAGCTGAATCAGTGAGTATTACATTATTCAATATGTCTGTTTGGCTGTTTGGTTTGGTATCTGGTTATCTGTCTCTGGGTTGATGCCTTACAGGAGTTTTTAATGTTTTTTAACATGCTATAGCTAAGCTGACAACCGCCATATTGTTTTATGGATAGAAGACGGCTCAATCCCCCTAAATGTTCATTAAATTACCTTAAAGTTCACTTGCTTGTTGAAAGAATCTAAGCATGGAATCACATGGGCCTGAACAACATTTTTGCGTATATATTCACATTATATACTTGTTTAGTGTAAATCTCAAAGCACATACTGAGCATTAAAGAAGTGCTGACGCCAGTCATTTCACTGAACTTGGTCGTTGTCGTACTGCAGGACACAGCTCTCTCTGGGGATGGTGTTTTACCTGTTTTGGGGAATGCACTCTTATATAGGACATAAATAAGTTTGTGCTGAAATGTGTCATTGTATGATTGAATGTGCAGTTAGTGTATTTACACGTGTGTGTGCTTGTATGTTTGCAGCAGGTCAGTTATTGTGTGTGTGATTTAGAGGTTCTATCATAATGGGAAGTGATTTATGGGAAAGGCTGGAGCTCTGCGCTGTCATATTCTGATATTGATCACAGCACTGCTGATGGAAAGCAAGCAACTCTCTCCCCTTGTTTTCTCTTTCACTCTGACTCCGTTTCTCCACCTTTTTTTATCCTCCTCCTCTTCCTCCTGCTCTCTGATCGACACAGTGAAAGTCACTCAGTGAAGCACACACACACACACACACACACACACACACACACACACACACACACACACACACACACACACACACACACACACACACACACACACACACACACACACACACACACACACACACAGTACATGTATGCACAAGCTGTCAGGCATGCACATAGACTTTCATCAGCATTTGGTTTATGGGTTTCTAGTCATTACTCACTTGTGTGACCTAGTGTGCTTTCTGTGCCCTTCTCTCTGATTTCTCAACTGGGCGTGTGTGAGAAAGTCCATTAGAATATGAGGAGAAAGGAAACACCAATGTGAGAGTTTTTATCTCAACAGAGAGTGAACTGGCCTCCGACCAGACAGCTCTGGGCAACAGTTTGACGTGTGGCTCTGAATAAGAATGAGATACTGAGATCAGTGCAGTAGAGCATTGTACTGTGACTTTTATCTGTTGTCTTCAATAATCTGATCATTCAACCAATACAAGGAAAAATCATTTCAAACACAATTAAGACATTTTCAAACAAAAATATCAAACAATCTCTAGTGTCGGCTGCTCAGTTATGAAGACTTTCTGCTTTTATTTGTCTTGATGAATATCTTTCCACTTGAGCTTTAGAAGTTGCGATTTACTTTTTAATTTCTAATTTGCCAAAATTTTATTTCATAAATTTGAAGCAATTAGTTAATTTAGTAATTAAAACTAAGTCATTATCTATCAAAAAGGCTTAAGAATTTGCTGTTCCAGTTCCAACCCAGAGAAATCCCCAATTTTAGTCCAGGTAAAGATGCGTTCCATTTTGGTTTGGTCACTCGTAATTAATGACAATTATTTATTGTTGTTTGCTGCTTAGCGTGAATGCAACTTTAATACATTTCCTCATCTGTGAACAATTGCACTTGAGTTGCGTCAGATTCCCATGATCCCACAACATCATCAAACAAGGTTATTGTCTCGATTAAGGGAGCCCCAGTGGTATTATTATTATTTAAAATCTTTGAGTTATGGACTGTTTGTTGGACAAAACAATAAATTCCAGACATCACTGTGGAAACTGAAGATTTTATTTTGATCTTTTGCCTTTATTTGACTGGGAAATGTGGGGGGAGAGATAGTGGTATGACAGGCGACAAAGGTCTCTCAGCTGGAACGTTGCAGTTTTGCGGGAAGTGCTTTAACCACCAGTCAACCACGGTGCCCTGTGATGGGCATTTTTGCCATTGTTTTGCATTTAATAGCCAGTAATCCTCAGATTAATCGATAATAAATATTATTTAATGTCCTGTGTTTGGTTAATTTTATTGTTGTGATTGTGATTGTTTGCACTGCATTCCTGCCCTGGTCCCAGTCCAAATTACCTTCCCTCATGGGAGCAGATCTCCAGTTTCCCTGCGTGTTTGAATGAGAACCCTCCTGATTCCTCTTCCTGCTTCCTTCCTCTCTCTTCCTCGCCATCCTCTACAACACTCCTCTGTGCACTGGCACCTCGCTTGACGGCCGTACCAATTTTGTTTACAGATAGCTTTCATGCCAGACAGAATAAACCCAGTTGATGAGTGTGTGGGCGCAGGAGTGGGAGGCATTTGAGTTGAAAGGGCCAACATTGTTTTTTGGCTCCCTCCAAACAAAACCTAGTTCTCTCATTTTGATCAATGAGTGACTCAGCTGCTGGGCATTTTTGAGTGTGTTTTATTGTTACCACCAGCAAACATCAAAGTTGTGTTTTTCAGCTTATTCGTCGCCTGTGTCTCTCGTGCTACGCTACACGCTGGATCATCTAGTTATCATCTCTGAGCATCTCTGAGTCTTTGCCATCAGTTGATGTTTACGCCATGAACTGTGAATAATAGGAGTGAGGGCGGTTTGTTATGAGCTTGTAAGCTCGTATTTTTTCGACTCATGTCAGTTGCTATATGTAAATCTTCAAGTCATTAAAACATTTCAATTGGTTTGTTATGTCCCTAAACATTTCTACCAGCCGTCACACTATTGCTGGTACTTTACTTCTACCTTGTGAGTTTGTGTGTGATCCTGGTAAAATGTGAACCCCAAGACACCTCCTGTAGCAGGAACGCCCACGGAGGCAGTTTTAGTTTTGCAGGTGTTTTTATTTCTGTCTTTCTGCTGCAGCTGTGCGAGGTGCAGTCTCTCAACTTTACAGATGTGTAGTTGAGATCGAAATAATATCAATATACTCAATACAAGGGTTGGAACGTCAACTTGATGAAAGGCATGACAGCTGATTCTATTGCAAGACGGTCCCTAGCTACCCATGTTAGCTACCTGGCTCAGTGGACGGCAAAAGGCTACATCTGATGATTGGTTCACCACTGTGATCTACTACACTTAAATATTACAATACAATACAGACATTCACCACCATTGCCATTATATTTACTGCATGTACATTCATGGTTACCGGACTAACATTGATCTGCCTACAGTTTTTAATTGCCCTACAATTTTGTTTATGACCAAATGAAAACAAATTAAATTTCCATCAACCATCCATCTGTACATCCATTCATTCACGTCTGAGTGTGTTGTTCAGGGTCACGGATGCTGTCTATCCCAACATGCACTGCACAATAGGCAGTGTAGTCAGTAATTGGATTCAGCTTTTCCTGGATACCCTTGACAGTCTGCTATTCTGTCACAGAACTTGCACATTTTATTTAGATAGGAAACTGGCCAAAATGAGTGCGTCATCTATTGTGGGAATAATTCAGAATATTAGTGTGTGCTTCACTCCTCTGCTCTATAATGAGTGATATGGTTTATTGACACAAGCCACCCATCTGAAGTGTGACCGTCTATAGGGAGGAAGTCAGGAGGGGGTTGGGGGGTCATGGGGTCTTTATTCCCCCTCCCTGTCTTTGTCTTCGTCTTACTCCTCCATCTCAGCAGCCGCCTACAATTTACCATTCATGGGACCATGAGTGAGCTTAAAATGTGCTCTGGGTTGGGGGTTGACTGTTTTTTTTAAAAAATCATCCTGAACCCCATCACACACACACACTTTCACACACTCGTATATACACGCTACCCCACCCTTGATTGTCCCCACTCCCCTCCACACCTAATTTCCATTCAGCCCTGTCCCTACTCCCCCTTTACCCCGCCCCTCCCACCTGCTTTCGCTGAATAATAGATGGTTCTGTAAGATTAAAGGAGTGCACACATATACGTGTGTGTGTTATGGTTTCTGTGCCTTGTCCATCGTAGGGAAACATTCAGCCACTGTACATGCATAATGTTACATATAAAGACAAATTAATGTATGTATGCACAGAAAAGTTGACGAGTCCAGTTAGGAAGTCTGTTGTTTTAGCAGTAATGACATAACTAAGTATAGCGTGGGGTAAAACAATCAATATCACATGTAACAGGTAATAATAATACAAATTATTATCCAAAGTAATGGAATTAATTGGACATGAACTGATAATTTGTTTGAATAAAAAAAATTCAATAACTCATTCTCAAAAAAGAAAAAAAAATTCTAAATAAAATTCTTAAAGTTAATTGAAGTTTCTTAAATGTTAATTTACCAACAATCATTAGTGATGAGAGATGTTTACACATTTTAATACATTAGCTCGTGATTCGTTTCCAATTTCTGACAATTTATTTATCAATTTTATTGATTAACACAAAACAAATAGATAATTTAGGAATCAAAACAATGTTCAATGATGTTCAATACAATGATCCGTGTCCCATTAGACCAAATTGTTATAAAGAATTCTACATGTAAAAGAAAAACATCAGTACTAAGTTGCACTTTTACAATCACACATTTATTAGTAATTTCACACAAAGTTCATTAATTTGAGTCTTAACTTATTGTGTAATTAAAACGGTCACTGTTACTATATTTATCATATTTTCAACTCATTCATTCGAAATATTAATTTGATGTGTATTCAAAATTTATATTTAACAAATTTCAACAGTTAATGATAACAAATGATAATCAGCTGTCAGAGCGTGGCCCGGCTGTGCTGTGGTGAGTTCGGCAGTGTGAGCCAGACAGAGCAGAGTGGACACCTATGTGTGTTTGTACTCGTAGGCGTGCAGGTTGTGTGTGTACGACAACGTGTGAGCGCAGACGGAGAGAAAAACAGGTGGGCAGGTCCAACTGGGACGAGGAAGTTTCATAACCTCTCCAGTGTTACGAAATAATCTGCTGCAGCAGCATAAAGACCTGAGGAGAGGGAGAAGCCCTCTCCTCATGTCCGATGTTGACACTGACGGAAGCTCAATGTGTTATTATTGTGTCTGCTACTGTGTTGGGTCAGCTTTCCCTGCATACAGACATATTGTTTATGCTAATGCATTGGGTCAATTACTTGCACTGCTAAATGCATTATTCATCTTTCTGAAGGGAGGATGTGTGTGCACTCGGGACGACAGTGTGAGTGGGGAGGGGGCTGGAGGGGATACAACTCTAATATATCCATGTGCTCCCTCCACCTGCCTATTTTAGAAAAGACACTAACCAAACATCCCATGGTTCAGTAGTTTGATGAATGTGCACGTATGTGATGGTGCGTCTGTGCATGGTCATGAATGTGTGTGTGTGTGTGTGTGTGTGTGTGTGTGTGTGTGTGTGTGTGTGTGTGTGTGTGTGTGTGTGTGTGTGTGTGTGTGTGTGTGTGTGTGTGTGTGTGTGTGTGTGTGTGTGCTCCCACCATTGCACTTGTTAATATGATGTGAACCCTGAAAATCTGCTGCTGCTGAGTCTTTGTGAGTCGTCTCGTTGGGCCCCAGCTGCAGCAGGAACATGTGAAGCGTTGTCTTAATTAGAGGTAACAAGAATGGATTGAAGGAAATGACGCCCAGATGGAAAACAGGAGGATCAATACTTAGGAGGAGGGAGATGACAAGAACTGGACAAACAAAGAAAACCAAACTCATTATCTCTGTTTCTTTTTTATATTTTCATATATTTACTTTTGAAGTGACTTTGCTGGAACTTGAGGCATTTTGAATTAACTCTTTCAATCTTTATTTTAATTACACCAAGCAACTGCCAGAAAGAATGAATGTGTGTCGTCAAAGACGAGGTTGTGTGTAGAGGTTTCTTCCAAGATGAGCTGTGGTTACATTCATTGTTATTCACCAGAATTCTTCTTCTTTTCTCAAATAACTTTGCAAAGCTGATTTTTGTTTTATATTTAAATTTGTTTATTGTTACATTAATGCTTGATTGTTCTTCATTTCCTGTGTTGGCACATCACTGCATTTCTTTGTGAGTTACTGCTGCCTGGTGTTGATCAGCAAAATGGTGTGAAAACTGCAGCAGTGTTGTGTCGCCTGCTCGCTCAGAGATAGAATACAATACAAGATAGAATGTATTGTCATTCTCTGCTGATACAGTTTTCAGTTTAGGGCTTACATTGCTGGGGTTTATACAATAGCAACAAATACAAATAAGACATCCATGAATGAAATGCCCTTGTGCATATCCACAATATAAACCAAACAGCACCAGTGTTTTCAAAATTTACACGGCACATTTATAGAACATCATACTTGAGGTAAAAAATGACACTAATGTTAATGACTAGTTTCCTGTGCATATGTTTGTATGTCAGTGTTGAATTTTTAACGTTTTATTTCTTTAAAAAAAATCTTTGCTTTAGCTTAGATGACTTAATTCCTAATTCCAGTTTCTACAAAGCAGGTGTAGCTATGATTGCTGTTTGTGATGTAACAAAATTTTCCAGACGGAGGGGCTGCATGTGAGAATGCAAACGTGCAAGTCATTTGCTCCAAACATTTTCCTGCCAGACCCTTAGTAAAATGTCCGAGTGAGTCCATGTGAGAATACAGCAGGAAAGGGTCCATAAAGCTCACAGCGGGCGAGTGGGCATGTCCATGACTTTTCTACAACGCAAAACTGGAAGCAGAATTTATACGTCATGTCCTCCCTCCTGTTGTGTAGTTTAAGACAATCTCCTGCTGCGTTCTTCATACGTGAAAAGCAAAGTGTTTGTAGGCCGACCTTTTAGCTTAGCTTTTTAAAATAAAAATGTCTCCTGTAGGACGAGATATTTTCTAAAACCGTTGCTTGCTCATGGGAATTTCTGGCCCATCTAAGCTCTGCATCTGCCCTAAATGCCAGTTATCTAACAACGTCTTAGTAAAAAAATGAATGGCTCTCATACTTCTGGAACTCTAGACGTCATCTCTTGTTCACGTACTAAGAAATGAATCAAGCCGTCATCCAGCTCACGTCACGGCCACGTCGACTTCATGACTTTGTGTGACTTTGAGTGGACTTTGTGACATTTACCATCTGGTCCCTCAAATGTGTGTAGGTGTCTGATGCTCTGCTGATGCTCTGCTGTTATTGGTGTGCATCCCTGTGTGTGTGTGTGTGTGTGTGTGTGTGTGTGTGTGTGTGCACGTATTTATGCTTGTTGGTACATGCACATGCAGCCTTACATCTCAACATGTGTATGATTTAACTCTCTCTCATGTCCCATTCCAAGATAATTTATCGTCTGCTCGTGACTCACTCGCTGCTTCCCGACATCGCCACAATCCAACTCCACTCTTCTCCTGCTTTTCCACCTCCATCTCTGTCTCTCCTCCTCTGTGCCCTGCTCTGTAATTTATTGCAGAGAGGCGTGATCTGATTTACTGCGGATTTAATGAGAAAAACACAGAGTGGAGTGTGTGTGCGTGTGAGAGGGAAGGAAAGAAAGACACAGAGAAAGAAGTAGTTGAGGACGAGGAGAGAGAAGGGGACAGAGGGAGAGATGTGGATGTCCTTCACGCGCCCTTGAGTCTTGCTGTGTGGGTTGAATAAGTGTTGGAGATAGGAAGATATATAGTGGAGTGTGTGTGTGCATGCTTGAGGGAGGTATGTACTTGAAATAAGTATCCTCTCCTCTCCTCTCCTCTCCTCTCCTCTCCTCTCCTCTCCTTTCTCTCTCTCTGCATCTCTTCCTTCCTTCCCCCTCTCAGGGCTTTTCTCTGATCTGTGTGTTGTCTGATCAAACACACACTTACATCACATTGGAAAATATATTTGTGTGTATTTGATCTAATGCAGTGCTCACAAACATACAGATAGTGTTTGCTAAGTGGCTCAGAGACGCCGACAGCACTCTGTATAGTCAGTACAGTGTTTGCTAGAATGTGACTACAGTGAATACAGTTTTGCAGAGTTTGTGGTGTGTGTCAGGGAGGTGGATGCAGATCATTTCTGTGGCAGTGAGCTGGGTTAAATAAGAAGAGGGAATAGCAGCACAGACGTTAAGATTACTAGTGTGTAAATATCTGTATGTGGACATGTTTACACTTGTCCCAGTCTGTGTTTAAACAATACTTGCTTGCCCTACACCAAAGCAGTTTTTGGTTCCTGTAATAGTTCCTTGTGTTCATATTGGCTGTTAAAGGGTCGCTGCTATTTCAATGTGAGTTAAGGGGGTAAAATTCACAGTTCTGGATTTGTAGTCCAGACAAAGCTGATTCGAGACTTCATCAGTCGGAGTTTCTTTATTTCTCTTCCAAAGTTGTGGTAACAAATCCCCTTTTTGTGTTGCTATCCCTCTACCTCGACTCAGAGAGGAAAGACCAAGAGTAAGTGAGACTATAAGTTTGGAGGATATTCACTTGAATTTCACAATTCAGATTGGATTGTATCTTCTCATTAGCTTGAACTGAACTTTTAACAAAGACTACATTTTTTGCCCCTTCATCGCTTAGCTGCGTTGGACTAGATGAATAATAACAGTGACCAAAAACAGTTTCAATGTTTATGTCGACAAGTAAATGGCTCCGTGTCACTGAATTCTGACCAGGTTTCTTTAGGAATGTGCCAACAGTACAGTATGTCTGACTATACCTCAATTCAAGACCGACATGCCAATGGGCTCTCAAAAGTGCATTTGCTATTTAAACTATGTGGGCACTTTGCGATAAAAAACGATCACGGTAATACATCCATGAGTTGTGATATTTTACTGAAAACCACATATGTGAATTTGATGGTGACGCTATTGAAAAAGTCATGAGATCGCCAACGTCAGTAGAAATTATTCTTAATGAGACATTAGTGTAAATATTAAATGTATTAAATATTTAAAATGACAATTGATCAGATTGTTCAGTCGGGTCCAACTCACATCAACGTCCCTCCAGCCACGCCATTAGCATAGCTAACAATGTCAACCTGCCCTTTAAGGGTGATTGTCGACTTTACAGGATATCAAGCACTGAATTACCAGCCCCCCCCCCCTTCTCTGATCCATCATTCTTTCTCTTTCTGCCCATCTCATTATATTGCTTTAGTGTTACCCCTCTATTCACCCTGTCCTTTGTCGAGCCCTCTTACTCAGGGTGGAGGATTAGTGGAGACAAAGAGTGATCAAGGAGCTGGTTTTCATTGAAGATAGGGACAGGAGGAAGACTCTTGTTCTCGCAGCAGGAAAAAATACTAATGCCTCTGTTGTCTCTCATAGATTACTCACTTTTCCTCTGTCATGCTAAGTAAAAATCAATGGAAAGTATGGTTTATTGTTCAGAGACTAACTGTTTAACAAAATTTTACACTGAACAACAAGCAAATATGTAAGAACAGTGGTAAGGGTATAACCATGGAATATGGATCAGTAAACAGGGCCCGGCCGCTTGATCCTAAAGATCTGTCTTTCTGTCTCCATTAACCATGTTTACATGCTGTGGACTTCACTAACAGCCCACGTGTTGTCACAGATACAGATCTGCTTGTTCTCTTCAGCGCCCATAACATCCCCATGTGCTGCATAATTCAGGAGTCAACTCTGTTAGGCCTGTATGTTGCGTGCCATATACCCAACTGCAGAAGGGACCCAAGGCTGCACACAACAGGACGATGAGTGTTCTGTTTGATTTTTTTACCCTCTATTAGCATCAGTATTTCTTGTTTGTGAGCGTCAGTATTCCCTGTGCAATAAGAGCAGGGATCCCAGTGAGAATGCCGGTGGAATTGCATGTCTGATAAGTGATTGGAGAGTGAATGAATTATAGTCTGGAGACCTTTAATGAGGCCTCGGAGGGAGGGAGGACAAGAGATGGGGGTGTTGGGCAGGTGAGAGCAGCTGCAGCTTGTCCCAAAGAGAAACCTCCTCCCCTTCCTCTCTCCTCTTGTCTTCTCTCCTTCAATAATTTTCACATCTCTACTCCACTTTTCCACCTTTCCTATCTCGCTGCATCCCCCTCATGCTGTCTCTGGTGCACTTATCCTCTCTCCTTTCCGTTGCTCTGCCCTTCGCTCAGCACTCCCCCATCCTCATTACGGAAGCCTGACACAGCACATGCTCACAGTCCTTTGTGTGGCGTTGCCCTTTTATTACTGGGTTAAATGGCAAATCCATATATGGAGCAGAAGTGCATTTGATGACAGCAGTGTTGCCTTTGTTTCAGATATGTATGAATGTATGGACGCATAGGATTCATTTTTAAAGCTTAATTTCTATGAGCCTTTGCTTATTTTTGTGTGTTTTGAGATGTTGGGTGTATTAAGAGGAGTCTTTGGAAAGACTGTGTGAAAGCATTGAAAAGCCTGCTATGCCAACACTGGTGCCAATCCACAAAAACACACACACACTGGCCCTGCCAATCTTTTCTGTGCTCTTTTTCATCTCAGTGCCGCGGCGGTGCTTGGCGACACAGATCGTGAGAGGAATTTTTGACCGTGTGGAAACTTAGTTGATGTTTGTGTGTCCATGCTTCACCTCAGGAGATGGAAGTGGGTTGCCACAGCAGATGTCTCAGCCCAGAGCAACTCACAGCCAACTGCTATAAAAAATAAAGGATGAAGTTTGATGCGAGTGACAACCAGACGGACTCTGTGCACTCGCTGGCTTTCAGTCACTTTTTATGATCCACTTAATAAAGGTGAAAAGGGTTTTGCAGTGCAACATTTTCTCAGCTAAAAAAGCATCAGTGCTCTTTGGTTTCCTTTGTGTGTGTATGTGCAGGTGTGTTTGTGTGTGGGTGGGTGGGGGTTGGCTGACATTATAGTGAGGAAAAAGCGAGAGAGGGATGTGATTGCTATTTAAATGGCGATGCTTGCCTATGAAATGTTGTAGGCTGAAAGTGGAGCGTCTGTCGACCCATCTCCGAAATCTCCTCCAGGGTTGATTGACAGTTTGACGCTGGCTCTCTTACAGATGTTGCCGCGGTGACGGAGGCCTAGAACACTCCAGTACAGCAAAGGATAAGCATGAGTATTTAAAAAAACGTAATGAGCTGAGAGAATGAGAGACAGACGTAGAAAATGAGACGGAAAAATTGCCTGTTGTCTGTTTGAGCCACACAAATGGTCTGCACAGAGGGGCCAGATGCCACCGAAATATGTCTGACACCACAAATCTGTTCCGTTAAGTTGTGATAATTTCATAATTTATAATTTTTTTTAGCATAATGGCCTCCGTTTCTGACTTCTCTCATCTCTCTTTTCTTGTTTTTGCTTTTTAATCAGCTTCATTTGACAAACATCTCTAACTCTGATCATGATTTATGCTGAAAGTTTGCAGCATCTACGTCCACAGGGAGAAATTCAGGCAAACAGCACATGACTGTGTTTGTTTGCATATCAGAGTGAAGCTACAAAGAAGCCCCTCTCAGTTATGCATTTACGCTCATGTTAACAGTAAGAGAGGGAGCACAATATGCATTGGTGGGGAGACCGTTCTTTGTGTGGGGGTTGGGGTCGAGGCTGAGTTTGCGTCTTTGTCTGTCAAATAAATTATTTAAATCCCGTAACAATTAAAGCTGAAATCTGTTATCAGCATCTTCCATTAGAAGCCCGTGTGTCTGCCGTGCTGCCTCAGTATGCTTTTCGCTTGCCGACCCCCCCCCGTCTGGGCTCAGCATGGAGCCGGATCAAGATCACAAGCTCTGAATCTTTTAAACACACATCCCTGCAGAACAAAGGCTAACAGTGCACGCCTGTGACCCAGGGACTCATGCACACACTGGATGTCTTCATTAAAGGAGCGCGTGAACGTCTTGATGGCATTTTCGTTTGATGCAGACATGTCGATGATTCGTTGCTTGTGTCTCAAGAGTCGCGGAGGGTTTCATTTGCACAGTGCTGTTGTGAGTGTGGGGTGTCAAGTGTGTTGGATGTTGTTTCGACATCACCGGGTCGAGGCATTTTCCAGGGAAGGTTCATTGCAGTGCAAGTGATGTCTGCTCAGGGCCGGAGCTCTGTATTCTCACCTTGTTTCTACCTCTCTTTAACTTTCACTGCCTCTTCTCTTCTCCTGCTTCTATGTTCCCCCCTTGATGGCCGTTCCCTCCCTCTTTCCATTTTATAGCACTCTCTCCACTCTCCCTACATGTTTTTTATGGCCATAGCAAACTGCCTATTAGTCATCTTAGAGAGCATCCTCTTTCCTGTGTGTGTGTGTGTGTGTGTGTGTGTGTGTGTGTGTGTGTGTGTGTGTGTGTGTGTGTGTGTGTGTGTGTGTGTGTGTGTGTGTGTGTGTGTGCTGATGTCACTTGAACTATGTACATTTTATCATGTTAGGAAAACTTTTGCCTCCTGAGAGAAGCCACCGAAAACAGAATAATCTCTTATGATTTGTCTTATTATGACTCATTACAGGATCACATTTTTTTTATCTTTCAACACAGCAGCCGCTCCTTTTCTCAAAGAGAAAGCGCTATTAATGCCTCATGTTGTTCCATGACAAGAAAGACTTTTAAATATATAATTTAAATATTTTTCTCTGTAAAGGTTGACTATATAATATAAACATTGAAATTAGTAGTTTGGCGTTTTTGTAAAATACCCTTATTTGCTTTCTTGCTGAGTTAGATGAGATGATTCAGCAAGCATGCTGATTGTACTGTTACATTTTTATACCGCTCTCTTCTGGTGCAAGGTTGGCTCCTGCGTGCGTTTGTGCGTGTGTGTGTGTGTACTGTGTGTGTGTATACTCGCTTTTGTTGCCTCTTTAGGACCTTTACCACTATAAACTCTGGGGACCAAAGCCTGGTCCTAATGCGGCAAAACGTCATTTCTGAGCTCCTGGTTAAGGCTAGATGTGATTCTTGATTAGGTTAAGGTTACTGGTAAAAATGAATTGGTCATGGTGAATGTTAAAGATAATGTTTTGGTCAGGGTGTCCACAATCAATGAAAGTCAATGCAAAGTCCTACCGTTAGAATGGCACTTACCTTCCCCAAGGCCCTAATTCTCCCTTAAAATCAATCAAGCCACACAGAATTGTGTGCACTCAAATATCACCTAAATATGCCTGGTATTTTTCATCAATATCTATGTATTATTTATTTATGAACTCACAAAAGAAAACACACCCAGTCTTACAATGTTAAAGGAAGTGAAAAGAAATCCCTGGATCCCTACTGACATTTCTTTCCCTGACCATCCCTCCACCAAGTTGCATGGAAATCCGTCCAGTAGGCTTTGTGTAATGTTGCTTACGACCAGACAAACGCAGATGAAAACATAACCTCCTCGGTGGAAGATATAAGAATTACCAAACAAACCTGTGTGTGTTTATTTTTTTTGTAAACCTAAGCCAAGATCACTGCTGGCTCAGTTGAATGTACAGTATATATAGGGGAATGTGTCCCTGCCTGTACGTGTGTGTGTGTGTGTGTGTGTGTGTGTGTGTGTGTGAGTGTGTGTGTGTGTGTGTGTATCCATGTTCAGGTCACCTTTTGTGAGATAAGAGACTAAAACCTTAAACTGTATTATATTTGGAAAGTGACTCAAGGGATACATCCACATCATGCCGCATTCCTCTGTTTGTGTGTTTGTGTGTGTGTGTCGGCACTACACCACCTCATACATCTCTGTCTCAGATTGTTCCTGCAGTGTGTGTCTCCATTGGGATTCTTGGGTCCAGCTCTGCTGAGAAAGCACACACAGGCTGATTTGCTCTTATTTATGCCTCTGTTTCTCTTCCTTACTCTCTCAATTTATTTCCTGCCTCCTTCCTATTCTGCCTGTGTTGCTTGTTTTGTTTTTTTACTGCGTACTGACCTTCACTTGTCCTTCACTGCTCGGATAGACACACACACCAGACAGTTGGTAGAAGGCTGAATTTGTACAACTGTTTGTGTGGATTTGTGTGCAGGAAATAGCCTTGTCCCAGTACGCTGGTCATAATTAGCTGGTCTCATGCTCTGAAGCTCTCTGTGCTGCCAAGATTGAGTACAATGATCCTATAAAATACAAGCATACTGAAATAACTGGAGTGACACTTGAATGAAAATCACATTTTCTAACTTTAATTCTCTTTTCTCCTTTCCTCTCTGTTCCAGTGATCTGCTGTCTTCGGGGTACGTGGAGAGGCATTTGTCAGAAAAAGGGAAGGCTGTCATCACCAATGTAAGATTCTGCATTTGATCTTATGCTCACTCACACTTTCAATAACAACTTTATTATTTGCAATTAAAATGGAGGACACAGTGTTTTTATGGGCCCAGGTTTTGACAGTGACACCACGAGGAACAGTCTGGTTTGAATTGTTAGGGTGAACAACAGCAGCTGTTACCGATAATTTTGTATATATATATCAATGATTTGTTGTGATCCACAGAGAATCATCACTGGATTACAGTTCCCCTTAACTCTACAGAGAACTGTTTTCATTAGTACGACTCTCTGAAACATTTTTTCCACCACAGCAGTCAGATATCTCCAGGGTCTACAAGACTTGCCCAGCAATAAACAACAGACAGGCAGAGTTAGTGACCTGCTTTTGAATACAGTGGAGCATTTAGCGCCACATAGGGTTAGTGGAGACCTGGTGGAGACCAAAGACAGAGGTAAAAGAGAGTAAATATTGGAGGAGCAACTCAAAACATATGATAATGTTGCTCTGTATCTACTGGATATCTGTCTACTGTTTCTAGATATCTCTATTGGTATTTCTGTCCATCTGTATGTGGCTTGCATATCTCGAGAACCATTCATCTTATTGGCTTCACACTTGGCATGTGTATTGTTACGGGCTCAAAGAAGTGCAGTGTCGAATTTGGGAAACGTGACACATTCGGTATTAATAAACGTTGAATCAACATACGACGAGCGCTCTGTAGCAGTGGTGGCTGTGGCTGGGATTCCGTAACGTAACTGACGTTGATCAAAACAACCGCACGTTCATTCAACTGGCAACGATAACTGATTCTACAGTTTGGGGTTATTCCTTCTGAGTCGAGCTTCCCTGAACTTTGAATAAACAGGTGAACAGCTCTTTGTGCAGCAGGGGTGGTGCAGCTTCCTGCAGCAGGTCTTTACTTACCGCTGCTCAATTACTGCAGGTCATTTTTACAGTTTCACAAAGAAAGCCACAGTCTAAGTAAACAGCCTATTCCAAACAGGCAGGTTTAGAACTGGCACTGCACTGTATGAATAGGTAACATAAACATCAAAAAGGAGATAACAAGTCAATATTGCG
This sequence comes from Hippoglossus stenolepis, assembly GCF_022539355.2. Taxonomy (NCBI): domain Eukaryota; kingdom Metazoa; phylum Chordata; class Actinopteri; order Pleuronectiformes; family Pleuronectidae; genus Hippoglossus; species Hippoglossus stenolepis. Next base: position 15,830,289 of record NC_061490.1, read on the forward strand.
TTTATTGAATTTACTACACTGCCCCCAAGTCTCTTGACTGGTCACCTGCTTTAATTCCCGCTATGAAAAAGCTACATCTGACTCCTGAAGCATCTTTTTTTGGTCTTTGCCTTTTTTGATTGAGACAGGAAACTCAGGGTGAGAGTGTAGGGGATTGACAGGCAGTAAATGGTCCGACCGGCCTGGAGTGTAACTGGGTAATAGGGTTGCCAACGTCACAGTAGCAAAGTTCCCCTTGACGCACCATGTTTGCTCTCAAGTCCACTTGCTCTGCTTGTCTAATTTGCGTGGTGAGATTCAGTCGCTATGCAGGTAGAACTGTTGAAAATCATGAACCCTTATACATACCAGGTGTAAAATGTAACAGGGTACAGTAGAGATATAGACGTCGTATAGCTCGTATGTCATGTGTCTACTCCACTAAAAACATCAGAGAGGGGCTGATGTACAGCTGCAATCTCCTCTACACCCTGCAGCAGCTTCTTCATCACTGAGCCGTTCATTGGATAATCAGTGAGTCCGTTTGCACACAGAGAGAAATACTCAGCCCTCATTCATCTTAGATTTCAGTGGAAGTGAAACTGTGGACGGGGCCTGAACCTTCAGCTATCATGAGATTAAGATTGCTGTAATAATCCTCTAAAATCTGGACTTCAGTTACAGGACACCCACTGAGGTGTCGTGTAACATCAAGTGTGGGGATTATAATGGTCAGGATTTACTCAGCTAAGCAGAAGATTAGTTTAATGGTACTTTACAGAGAATGAGCCAAGTTATTACACCGCATATTCCATGATATGGTCACTTTGTAATTATGGAAGCTATTAGAAAGCAATCTTTCTGTGAATTAATTCACTTTGTACATTCATATCCAGAATGTACTCTGACTTAACGAATACGAGCTACTTTAGCTTTTTGTGCTGTTCAGTTCAGGCTTAACACCACATATGCAAAATACACGTATTTGTCTAATGCAGTCATTCCCAAAGTGTGGGCCGCGGCCCCCTGGTGGGCCGTGAAGCCACTGCAGGTGGGCCGTGAGAGGTCATCAGAAAATAAATAGATAAAAAAGTTTCAGATTTGTAAGTAAGCGTTGATTACCACCAAACATTTATGATTGATTTAAAAAAAAGTAATCATCACAGGTAATGAAACAAAGACAAGAGATTTAAATTCCACGTTGTTCTTATTTTATCTGACCTATATAGCAGGTGTCACTGTTTTTGCTGACCGTCACATTAACACTTGAACGCATCATTAGCGGGTGAATCACAGGTGAGGGAGAACTTTGTTGTGAGCTGGGTCGAGCAAGATGGAGCAGAGGAAAGCTGCTGATGACGAAGGGGAATCAGGAAGTCCAACTGAATCATTCAAAACTAAACAGAGGACTCAAGTGAGGACCTGTCGCTGGCCCAGAGGACAACCCCAAGCCTGTGTGTGGCGCTGAGATGCTAGCTAACAAGACCCTGGGACCGTGTAAAGTGCGCCGCCGCCATTTAGAAACTAAACATGGACAATATTTATCCAAGCCTCGAGCATCTTTTAAAAATACGCTGAGAAAGCCTTAAGTATATTTGGTTGCGCCTCAAATGTGTTTTTCTTCTCCCGGATATTATTATTATACAAACAGTAAGAATATATTTTTAACAATACACTATTTGCACTTCATGTTTTTTTTACATTGGTTGCTTTGCAAATTGTTACGCTTAAATGTGGATGTTATTGGATTTGCACTGCATATACCTGCGTTCATATACAATTATTTTTGCTATCAAATTAATAATATGTATGATTCTAGTCCTGTGTGTGGATCATATAGTTGTGATTAAAGGTGTGGGTGGGCCGCACACATTTTACAGTTTTCAAATTGGGCCGCGGCATTCTTAAGTTTGGGAATGGCTGGTCTAATGAATAGTAAAGTATAATGCATTTAGTATAATGTATGCTTGTTTGATTTTAGAGGGCAGAGTGTCCTGACCTCCACCTTTTCATTGTGCATTATTTTGTTCATATGATTGATGATGATTAATTGCTCTTATATGTGTGTGAGGACATCACAGATCAGACCTAATTAGCAACACACACACAGACACACACAGAATGAGGGTGTACCCACAGGGCTGGGTTTTTGGTGCTTTCTGTGCTTTGATGAGAAGTGGAGCAGAAGGTTCAGGGTGACAGGAGAGGAGTAGCAACACTGAGATAGTGGAGCACAGCACAACTTATAAATAGCTTCTCTTTCTCTCTCTGTCTCTTCATTACACTCTCGCTCTATCTCTACTCAGCCTCTCTTCACCTGTAGCTTTATGGGTTTGTCTAACAAACTTTTAAAACTTATTTTGTTGCATTGTAATTGTAGGTTTCATCTGTCTGTATTTTGTTAACATTTCACCCGTGTTTGGCTAAAAATGCACTGATGGTAACTCTGAATTAGTCTAATTCGTCATTTCTGTTCATCTTGGATGTTATATTGATGAAACAGAGTGGTAGAACTTATAACTTGGGCCATAAGTGGGACTGAGAGCGAACTTTGAGAACAACAAAACAAAAAGCAATGTCAGCATGGCTAATACAATTTCACTATAATTCAATCCTAGCAATTAATGTGAAGGAATCCTTTGCAGACACACGCACGCAGACACATGCACACACATGCACGCCTCTCTATGGTTGTAACCATCACAACGAAATGCCTAACCTAAACTTAACTCTAACCCTAAAACTAAGTCCTAACCCTCACATGGGAAAGGCCATTTTCTGTTTTCCCATGTACAAAGCTCAGTTTAGAGTGGAAGAGCCTGATGGATCTGCATGAAGCCCTGACCTCAACCCCATCCAGCAGCCTTGGGATGAATTGGAACGAGGCCTCATCGCCCAACATCAGTGCTCCACCTCACTGATACCAGTGTGACTAAATGGAAGAAAATTCCTGCAGCCAGGTCCCAAATTCTTGTGGAAAGTCTTCCCAGGCTGGACTTTGTTCCATCAGCATAATAATGCCCATGAATCAGGTTTCCACACACTTTTAGCCAATGAGTTTTAATGCCAACAACAAACACAAATATGCATCCTCGCATAAACCAATAAGATGGACACGGATGAAGTCCACAGAGAGACGTGGAGGTAGAAGTGGACGTAGCGGCATTTCTCTGCAGAGCATCAGACTGTAGAGCAGAAATTGATCCACTGATAAAAGCTGCGTTTCCTCAGGGAGACCAGCTTCCTGCCTAATGGCTGTTAGGCAGTAAGAAATGGACCAGGAAGAGACGGCCTGCAGAGCACTTAGACACTTAGACATCATACACGTCTATTGAAAATAAATGCATGTTTATGCTCGCAGGGAGAGGAGGAGACACTGTGCACACTCTGCATATAGACAGATGGAGAGTGGGGGCAGAGAATGAGTGGTTGACGGGCAGCGGTAAAAGAGATGCGGAATATTTTTTACATGATGCTGTGGCTTTTTATTGTGGAGAAGTTGGGAAGAGAAAAAGTCACTGAGCAGTTAACACAGAGACGGTGGGATGTAAATGGGTTAATGTGCAGAAACACACACAGACACACACACACATATCAGATCATGCTTGCACTTGTGTGTGTTTGTAAATGAGTTATGGGTGATTGATCACTCTGGACGCATTTGCTAATGGGTTATGGAAATGATTGCAGCAAGTGGGATATTTCACTCAGTGTTTGACACAATGAGACACTCGAGGAGGCGACTGTGTGTGTGTGATCTTAATCTGTGTGTGTTTGTGTTTTCTCTCACAGGGAGGAGAGCACTGCTACTACCAGGGGAAGGTCAGAGACAGTCCTCACTCCTTTGTGGCTGTTTCTACTTGTCATGGATTGCAGTAAGTACAAATATTACTGTGTGTGTGTGTGTGTGTTTCTCAGCCAACATTGTTCATGCTGTGAGTCCAGGTCCTGGGCCTCGCTCCCATTTATCCGTTAGGTCAACATAATTAGTTTTAGCCAGCCCCTCTCTGTCTCTCTGCACTTTTCACTACACAGATTATCATTCACTCAGACAGGTGCTGCTCAGACATCTCTCTCCTCTCCTCTCCGTGTTATTTTTAGACTTTCTGCTCCAAAGCAGCTCTTGTCCCATCAGAGAGACGGATCAGAGAGCTTGCAGGGAGGGATGCACGAACACTGTATTTATGTGTTGTGTATGCAGGTGTATTATAGGTTTTTACAGTTACTTAAACACCTTTACTGAAAGGAAACTGTATTTGTGAGACAAAACCCCTCCATTGAGTGGTAATGATATGTATATTGCACTTGCTGTTTTTTGCATTAATTATGTATATGACTTAAAAAATAATTGTAAAAAGAAAAGGAAGCAGAATTGCACTGTACCAGCAAAAAAGTGAGGAAACGAGTCCACTGCTGACGGGTTTATTGGTTCATTAACAATAATTATTTTGTTCATGGTGTGAGTCAGTTGTGCTTGTTAGTGTTGGGGCCTGGAGGACCGTGTTAATTCACATTTAGTTGTGATGAGTGGACATTCTAAATTTGATTGCTCTCGAATATAAAGAGGAAATTGTTTGGTAGATTATTCAGAGTAAAAAGGAAACGGTGAAAATTTGAACAACCGACACAGCTTTTTTAAATTAAAGGTGTGAGGTGTTATGATGGAGAGATCTAAGCTTTATGAAGTCTTAGGCTGTAAGACACATGACATCATTCACATCTGCACATTGTTGACAGTATTCAATATTACATCTAATTGCACATTTGAGTTGCTACACTTCAGTGAATTTTTGATCCTTTCGTCCTCATCAAACCTTGTTCCAACTCTATATATCTTCTTCTAATGTAATATCATGTAAATTCAGCTAGTTATGGCAAGTGGAGGAAATCAGATTTATATTTGCTGAATAAACTAAACCCATCTCGGGGCTTTTAATAACATTTGCATATTTCATGTGATTATGGAAACATGTTGGGAAATGTGTGAGCACAGCAAATTATATATCTACATGCACAAAATAATGAAACGCATTACATGAGTTAATCAGTGCAGTTAATGTGTTGCAGAAGCATGACACTAATGTATAGGACATAACAGATTAAAATATGTATTATGGTGTTTCCTGCAGATTTATATTTATATATATTATATATGTCACATAAACATATTTCTGCGGTGTATTATGAAGCTGCTGTTGTGGTAATTGTTAATATCTGTGACAGTATTGTTAGTAGTTGTGTTTTCAATTTGATTAACATTTCAGAAAGTCTTAATGCACATATAAAAAAACACACTAGCATTATAAAGGAGGCAGAGGCACACCCATAATATGCTGTGCGTGTGTGTGTGTGTGTGTGTGTGTGTGTGCGTGTGCACGTTGGTGAGGGAAAAACAATGAGAGGGAGGGAGTTAAGGGAAGCCATAGTGGTATCGGGGGGGTTAGACATTAGGGAGAGGATATTTCCCTGATGCTGAGTCAGGTTTTCACTATACATAATATACATTCTGCTCTCTCCCTCTCTCTCACCAACTTCACCCTGCAATGCAATACTGCTATTAGCTTTACACAGAGGGATAGTGATCCTGGCAACATCCATCAGATGGGATGTAGACAGCCCACTATTGACTCAGGTTCCTGTTTGGAACGTCACTCGAGTTCTACAGATTTGACTAAAATGAAAATGCTCAGAAGAGATTCAGAGTGAACCCTCTTCCCTTCTTGTTTTCCAGAAATGCATACATTAAACTGCAGAGACTTCTTATTCAGAACCTGGCTTTTTTCAGGGATGCTTTGGATGTTGCCACTAGTACAATTATATGATGTAGCTCTAAAGTTAATGTTAAACTCTATAAACAGATTCAGCTTGTGGATGTGCAGAATCTTTGGACTGGAGACAAGATGTTTGGTCCAGAAGTCTTTTGGTTTCTGTTTCTAGTTTGACCAATCACAGCAAAAGAGGTGGAACACATTGACTGAAAGTCATCGGCTGTCGTCTTTTTATCTGTTTTAATATCCAGATAGCTGTTAATAGAGATAACCCAAAATGGCCAGGTTGTGTATAGTGAGTTTTTGAGCTGTTGTCAGTGAAAGAGCAAAAAAAACTGTGAAAACTAAAGCATCTTGTAGCCAAAATATGATCACAGAAATCACTAGATATCTTCGTAAAATATGGAGCTGCGGATTCACATGATAATTCTCTGTAGGTCCGTCAGTATCAATGACCCATTTAACATCGTCATTTGATCCATTGCGGTTTGGTGTGTGGTGGTCTGACAATTCATTGATTCAGATTTATATTCAAATTTTGCTCAATCCTGTTTGGTGCACAGAATAGCCCCTCCATGTTTAAGGGCCTTCAGTGGAAGAATTTGAATGACCATTGTTTAGTTAGGGTTACCAAGAAATGTATAAAACTGGTCCATAGTTATGCAACACAACTGTGTGTTATCTGCTGTAAGTGCAATGTTAGACCAGGACAAACAATCGTTGAGGGTGAATTATGTGTGTCGAGGGCCTGAAAACAGCCTAGAGAGAGAGAGTAGGAGGAGAGAAGACAGATTGTCAGTACCTGCAGTGTTTACCCTCCTGACTTCACCGTTTGACCCAGCCATGCAATCTCCTAAAAGCTTCAGATAAAGTTAATTAACGGATGATGTCCGAACAGCAGGTAGAGACAAGAAGACCTTCAAACAGCTGCTAAATGAGAAACTGATCTCTGACCCCGGTTGCGTTTTCATATGGTGTGTGTGTGTGTGTGTGTGTGTGTGTGTGTGTGTGTGTGTGTGTGTGTGTGTGTGTGTGTGTGTGTGTGTGTGTGTGTGTGTGTGTGTGTGTGTGTGTGTGTGTGTGTGTGTGTGTGTGTGTGTGTCTCTTTCTCGCGTTATATGTATTTACAGTTTTAAGTGCAGATAAGTGGATGTTCATGTGAAGTCATGTTTTTCAACCATTGACCCTTTCAATGACATCTGAGTCATTGTGACTTGTGGTCAACCACTCCAAACTCCTAGTTGTTGTTCCAGAGATGACAACTTCAGGTGACCTTTAAATTATGCTGTGTGGGGGGGATATCTGAAATGATTGGATGACCTTTTATTTTTTCATCATCCTCCACCCCTTAGCTGTACATTTGCCAAACACAGCGGTGAGGGTGGCCGGGGCTTTTGTCAGAAATTGCAAACGCGTATGAGTGCATCGCAGTTATTATTCTGAAAAATGCTCCGAATCTCCCAAATATACACCAACCCCCTGGGCAATCACCGAAGTGGCTGATCTGTCACACTGATAGCCGGGGAGGAGTCTAATTCAGATGCATTATTTCATGTAGCGATGACTAAAACAGCAGAAACGGGTGCTGACATGTGCTTTGATGCTCCTTCTTCCCCTCTCTCTCTTTTAGTGGGATGTTTTTCGATGGCAATCACACCTACATGATTGAACCTGGAGGAGAGGACAGCAGCAATGTAAGTACCCCGCAAAATCTACATGGGAATGTATGCACTTTGTAGGAGCTAGTGGACGATGGCTCCTCTCATGGGGATTTTTCAATTTGTTCTCCCTCCATCTTTTCACGTCCAGCTGCCTCTTGTCTCTCGTGTGAGTCCTCCGCGGTCAGAAAATCTGTTAGAGCAGTGGTCTCCAACCTTTTTCCCCCCCGACGTATCCACACACCACAATCGGATTAGCTCAGATACATCTTTATTAATGCCAACCAACATCCCCCAATTTGTGTCAATCAATTAATCAATTTCTTTATCATTTCATCGTTTCCGTCACTTATTAAACAATTACGTCTGTTCCAGTTCTCATATTGAAAAGTATTATATCTATTGTGATGATCTTATAACAGGACCAATACATCTTTTTTTTCTGTTCATTTGATTTAAGCTCTGCTCAGAAATGCCTTGGTGCTGCATCTAAAGCTGGTGTTATAGTTTCAGCATTAGTGAAGCTCCACATGATGTAATACCTTATACAGACAAAAATATAAAAACCATCCATCCAAAGTGTCCGCAGCTGACCATGTGCATGTTGGTAGGTGGCTATAATTGAGGCCTAAGTCTTGCCATGGTAGGGAAAAACCTGACCTCCCGGAAACGGAAGAAGCGACCCCTGGGACACAAGTTGGGATTCTCTTTGTGCCAGGACTGTGCTCAGCAGATGATACATGAGAATAGTTTTCCTGATGTCCCAGGATTCATACATGGGTCAGCTATTGTTCCGCGAGGAGCCGGACACAAAACCAGTATCAGTTACAGATCACAAACCTGCGGCTGTTCCTTATGAACCCAGAGAGTGGCGGACAGGTCTCAGGACAAAGGGGATTTGCTGAGTTACTAAGTCAGCAGACAGCAGAAAACCCTACAGCCAATTAGATAATACAAATCAAAGGCATTACGGTCGGAACGAGGGGACAGATCTGAGATTGTCTAAAGACGCCGTGAGCATGAGAACAGCTGCTGATACTGGTGTGTGTGTGTGTGTGTGTGTGTGTGTGTGTGTGTGTGTGTGTGTGTGTGTGTGTGTGTGTGTGTGTGTGTGTGTGTGTGTGTGTGTGTGTGTGTGTGTGTGTGTGTGTGTGTGTGTGTGTGTGTGTGTGTGTGAGAGAGACTTTCTTACTGCTCTAATTAAAACGTTCAGGAGAAGTGTGTCTGGTGTTAATCAGTAAGGGACGAAAGGAGACAAGATAAGAGAGGTCAGGGACTTCTTTACCTGCTCCTGTTCTGTCATCTCCTGCGTCATCTCTCCTCCGCCTCTGTCATTCCTCTCCTACATTTTCTGGAGAGACTGAATTATTCAAGTGATGAGAGCGAGATCTTATCACATAATATTACTGCGGCGCTTGTCTTCAGAGACACAGTGTTGTGGTCACCTTGTTCAGGTCAATTCCAACGGATACAGTGATGTAAACGCACATCAAAGTTTTATCTGCCCTAGTTTCATTGTGATAAATCATAAAATTAAAAAACAAATCTAGTTTTAGGAAACATATGTTTATGTGCTATATTTCAAATACACAGTGCAATTAATTAAAGAACAGTTAATTAAACAGGGCTACTGTTTATATCACAGGGAGCAATATGTGTGAAAATAAAACTAGAAAAGCTCATTTCAGTAACTGAGATGGCAAATCAACGCTCGTGAAAAACTGCTGAAGTACTTTTGAGATTTGAGTTACCTTTACTTTATTATTTGAGAAATGTGTCTTTAGCTAGGCTATTTGTTACGTTGCAGATGCACATACAAACATATGATCCCCTCATCAAGTGCGATGTAATATGTATGTATAGGATTTAAGTGAATGATCTAAAGACAAATTAAATTCCCCGTCATGTCCATATTTTAAAATGTTGAAATATTCGATTTCATCTGGGCGCACGTATTTGTTCCTCTCAGATAAATGATGTAAAACGCACTGATGTGTTTCTGGCAAACACTTGGCATGTTCCTCCATTGGAGTTGTGTTGGCTTTGGCTGGACGAGGGAATCCTGTCTGCAGGATGATGCTGGGGACAGCTCTGCCCTGGAGTCCAGCGGTGGCTGTCAGTGTGTCAGCACTGAGCTCTGGATGTCTGCTCCCCTTGGGTGATGGTCCACATTGACTGTCTCTCCCCGTCTGCATCCGTGTGGGATTTGGTGCGTCTCTTCTTCTCTATTTCCCTCACAGTCAATACGGATCTCTTTGTCTCTCTCCGACAGTCTGGTCTGTGAGTCGTCCTCTCATTTTTGTCAAACAGACCTGCAGATGTCTGCTGCAACAACCTAAGTGCTTTTTTAAAAATTGTATGGTCAGACATGTTCCTGTTATAGCCTGGAACAGCCACATATCACTCTGTCACTGAGTAACAGCTTCGAATGCAGCATGATGCACCACTGATTCTGGCTGTTATGATCTGCTTGAAAGTGATGGTCAGATGGGGCGGCTGTTGAGATGGAGAGTCGGCATGGATCCTGTCGGCCATATGGTAAATCCATCTGCCCTCCTTCCTCCAAGCCAGGAGAAGTTATGCAGGGCATTAGCTCGGTGTGTCCTGAACAAGCAGCTCTTGTCTCCTCATGCAGCTGAATTGGCTTTAAAGTGTCTTATCGTGTTATGTAAATAGGCTTGTGTACAAGCAGATTACAGTAGTGCCACAATTAAAGTTCACTACCTAATAACATGATGTGTGGGCACTACGCGGCTGATAAATCCAGCACTTCCTGGGTGTGTGTGTGTGTGTGTGTGTGTCTGTGTGTGCAGGCAACTTGTAGGGAGGATGTGTAATGGTAGCTTGCTTATGCAGAAAACACCATATGTTTTGTGTTTTTATTTTTTCTGAACAGCTTCCCAAATCCACCTGCACCTCAGGGATCCTGTGGCTACGTCCCAACAGCTCCTTTTGTTTGCTTTCAGTGAAGATTGAGACAAAGCATAGTGCTGCTTACTGTACTGCACACAGTCGAGGGCCCTTTGTTGCAGATCATACTCCCTCTCAAATATCCTTGAATTGTTGCTTGGTAGTGGATACATTTTTTCCAATTTGGTACAAAAGTTCACTTGAACTCCTGGATGAACTGATTAGAATTTCGGGGATCAAAGGTCACGGTGACCTAATAAAACCCTTCTTTTCCTCAGGAACAAGTTATCTTAAGAACTCCTCGTGAGAATCCTTTTAAATTTGGCCCAAATGTTCACTTAGACTCATGGATTAACTGATTCGATTTCAGTGTTAAAAGGTAAAACGGTATGTGACCTCATAAGAATGTGGAAAATAAATGTATGTAGACTGAAACTGCACTGGTTGGCGGAAGCATACAACCACAGGGTGGTCATTCTAGTTTTTTCAATATCTCTTCATTTTATTGCTCTGGGCTTCTTCCATTTTCTGTAAAACATACCCAAGCATCCCATCTCATTCTGTCCACAACTGGTCTGCGTTTTTTATTGTTGCAGTCTTCAGATCCCGTGTGGCAATCTAACCTGCAGGGGCAAGAAGGAGGAGAGGCTGTGGATAAGTGTCCTCAGTTGTAGGGGGTGGGGAGCTGGAGGATGGAGAGAGGGTGTGGTGGCAGGTTGTGGGTGGGGGTTGTTAGCACTTTGTGCCAAAGGGAAGATTTTTTTTCCATACGAGCACAAGCTGGGAATGTGTCTTAAAAAAGAAGGGGGTCGGGGTCTCCCTGTGGCCTCGAGCCAACTTCATGTTGCTAAACCTGGACCGGTTCATTCACACATGCAGCCAGAGAGCGGTAATAAAAAGTGTGTTACCCCTCGCTGCTTTATATTCATGAGCCAGCCGCCTGTGTCTGAGGTACCATCTCCCTTGGCAACCCAGGCTCCGCCCCTGTCTCTTTGTATCACGACATATGAAAGCCATCTGTGTTTAGACCCTTAATCTCCATCACTGCACACACCCTGCAGAGTCTATATGCTGTGAGTGTATTTTATTTGACAGAAAAGACTGGCTGGGAGGGATGATCTGGGGAACAAAGAACACACCGGTCAAGAAAATGCTTTATTACAACTGTTAATTCAGCAGTAACGGCTCTGATAGTGATGGATGATGCTGTGTGTGTGTGTGTGTGTGTGTGTGTGTGTGTGTGTGTGTGTGTGTGTGTGTGTGTGTGTGTGTGTGTGCGTGTGTGTGTACGTGTACGACAAATGATATAAAAACATCTGCACATCTTTTAATTTCGTTCTTATTAATCATCAGCCGCTAAACTCTCAGCTAACATGTCAGCGTCACATCAAAGTGGAAGTTGATTCCAATTATGAGAGCCACAGTTCAGGCTTCTCATTCAGATGCTCATTCTATTTAAACGACATCAAAGATAAGACAAAACACTTGACGGCCTAAAGCTGGGTTTTAATGGACCGCTGACTGTTCTTAATTGGCTTTGGTCTTTATATTCCTAAAAATGGTTTTATTCCGCTTTTATTGTGGTAAAATGGTGTTCCTCATCCAAGCAGAGGTAAAGGTGTAATTTTCTATTTCACATGGCCATATATTACAGTACACTGGCGCCCTGTCCAGGGTGTAACCCACCTCTGGCCTAATGTCAGCTGGGATTGGCTCCAGCTCCCCCCACGACCCTCAAAGGACAAGTGGTATATATAATGGATGGCTGGATATATTACAGTGAATACAATTTGCCCCTAATTCTGATACCAATTAACCAATTAAACAACTGTATACCTACATTCAACCAACAAATTGTCTTTAGTTAATTTACCGAATCTACTTTATGATACAGGCTCCTCAAATGTGGAGATTTGTAGCTATTTGAAGATATTTGTGTGTAGCTTAGCGACTGGAGATGAGTGTTCATTCACTGTGCCAGAAAAGATCCTAATGCAATTATCACCAAGCCACTATTACAAAATATGACTCCAAAAATGTTAACGTCTGCTTATCAGATACAGATTCTGAGCAGGACTAGCTCAATTAGAAAACCTTGACAGAATATCTGCGTTCATAATAATGTGGACAGCTGGAGCCTCTGTGTCATTGGTGATGAAGCAACAACTTTAAATTCCACCAGTGATTCAAGTCATCATGAAGCGATCAGATGAGGATTTACAGCATTTCCGGGAAACCAGAGCCTCACAGGGTGTCGATTTCTCAAACTATTTATCAGTCCAAACTGAACCCGGCTGAAAGCATCAACGTCCTCACATTTGTAATTCAGTTTGGCTGAACAGATGCCCAGTTTCACCTCTCAGCTTTTTGCCAAGACAGGGAGACAGAGACAAGTGACTCACATGATTACTTTACAAATGAGACCGATTTGTGTCTCTATTTTTTGTTGCAATTACAAATATTGAGTATTTAAATTGGTTTACCTCAGCAGCACATAAGCAGACATGCAGATGTATTGGGATTTGTTTTAATAAAAACAAAACAATGACAGTATAGAAAAAAATATTTGACAATATCGTGAACCTAAACATTAAAGATTAACATTACGTTGATCAGTGCTCATTAAGCAAAACACACAAAAGGCAACAACTGAACTGACTGTTAAATTGGGATTAATCACAACTACGACCAGCCTGAACATCACACTTCCAGCTAAGTTGGCAGACGTTTAGTGGTACTAATAGAACAAATTAACACGTCTCACCACTTCCTCTGGTGATACAACTGCTTTTTATATTTAATGAGTTGATCATAATATGTCCTGTAGAGCAAATGAACAGTATTATCATTCCTGTCATTGCTGTTTCTGACATTACAGCTCTGCATCTGTTCATTACATTAAACAAAACTCACAGATTTAGTGCCATGATCCTTTTCACATAAACATGCAGTAAAAAAAACAACATATATGCTGCAATAATGGATAAATAGTTATTTAGAGGCCATACAATTACAAAGGCAATGTAAACTGGCACAGTATTCACATCATTAGTGCATTAAAACCTTTAACAGCTGCTCTTTGCAGTGTAGTGTGACATTCTTAACAATTCATGTTAAAATTCACTAAACGAGTGAGTGAGTTAGTAGGCGTCTATTTAAAAACATATAGTATAAGGTCAGTAAGTGTTTGTTCAGTAGTGATAACAGAAGACCTCCATAAAGTGGATACCAAGACAAATCACTTTTACATGATCATGACAAGTTCAACATTAAAAACGTAACAGAAAAATATACTTTTGGCAGCAAACATAGAGGCCTCATGAATGTTTAGTCAGAGTGGTATTTTATAAAAAAGCCAGCAACCAAATGCACGTGCCCGTTTGCTTGTAACTACTAAGTTGGTCCCTTGTCCACCAAAACAGGTGAGGAAACATAATGTGATGATCGTACTCTGGTGAAATAGTGAAGAAAAGTTAGTTGAGGTGTCTTTCAGTGATTATGGCTCCAAATGAAACTTGAATTTCTTCCCTTTCTACATCAATAAGCTGAATACAGTGTTGTTAACACCCGTGCTTTAGTGTTCATATATTTTAACGAAAATATCATCCTTCATATTGTACCTCTGGGTACATAAACATCAATCTACCAACCTGGATTGAACTGACTGAATTCACTGTAACTCTAGAGGCTATTAATAGCTCTCATGTTAATAACTTCCATCCATCAAACTCTGTTAGTTTCATCAGTGGTGAACCTAAATAAGGTTAAAAGACTAAAGGCTTCAAGGACTTCTCTTCTCTTAGTCTCCTTGTGTCAGCACAGGAATGTCGATTTCTATGGCAGACATGCGTGAGCGGCTGGAGTAGCGGTGGCCAGCGTAGCCGGATCCATATCCCTGAGAGGGAGCGTAGCTTTGCGAAGGTGCATAACTCTGCGAGGGTGCGTAGCTCTGCGAGGGTGCGTAGTTCTGCGAGGGAGCGTAGCTCTGTGAGGGAGCATAGCTGTAGGCCTGGGTTCCTCCAACCTCCGAGCCGTACCCATCTGGAGCAGAAATCTGAGACATGTACACTTGTGTAGGTGCAGGGGCAACCACACTTTGTGCATAGCCGTGGGTTGGCACATACTGCTGCGTGTCGATGACTGTGGGAGGATAGGCTTGTGGTGGGAAGGGCTGAGGACCATACACTGGGGAGGGAGGATATCCGTTGGCAGTGAGAGGCTGAGTGGACGGCGAGGTCGACATGGACGGCAGTGGCAACCAGAAGGGTGAAGGCAACTTCTTACACATACAATACCACATGAACATTAGCAGCGCGGCCAGCATTAGTCCTCCGGAGCAGCCTATTGCTACATATACAGCAAACCCATCAGAGAACATGTTGTCATATCGGAGGTTCAGCGCCTTAGTGCGGAATAGGAACCACACTGAGGGGGCGATGGCGACAGCTCCACCCAGGAACAAGAACGTCCCAGCCACCAGGTGACAGCCCGCACTGTTGACCAGGAATTTGAGAGTTTTGATGTCCGGCTCAGGCTTGTCTGAGCAGCAGCAGGTCTTACACATCCCAGCCATGCACAGCAGCAAGGCCAGCGAGCCGAACAGCAGGCCTGCAGGCAGACAGAACTGCAGGAGCCGCAGATCGAGCTGGTCCACTTTAGAGTACCACTGGAAATATGAGAAAACATGACTTCTGTTAGGACAACTTCCAAACATAACAGGAAAAAACAGCTGAAACAGAGGGAAGCAAGCTGATAAAAACAATACCTCTGAATCATAGAAGTAGCATCCTGAGTAGCCATCCTGTTTCACACATTTAGCCCACAGCCCATCATACACACTGATATTCTTAGCGTTGCGATTGAAGGTGACGAGTCTCGTTACTCGCCACTGTGGTATTACAGCTGCCACGGCAAGCCCTGCCACTGACACGAAGGCAATGATGAAGGAAAACGCGTTGGTGGCATGGATGTCCCGGCACGACATGGTTGTTGGTGCCGACAGGAACTGAGGCCACGAGGAGAATTCCTGTTTGAACGGAGGAAGTCAGACAGAAAGAAGTGGCTGGTCAGTGTGGTGGGAATCAACAGGGCCTCAATGTAATTTTTAGCATTATTTTACATTATACAGAACTCCTGATAATGAGGAAAAAAACATGGTTATACAAGTATATTGAATGGCCCCATTAGTACTGAAGTAAGCTAACTGTGCCACAGACTGACCTAGCTATGGGCAACCCCCCTGTCTTCAACACAGTTTAGCTGACCCAGTATCTGCTGTCCCAGAGAAACAATGCTCTCATTTCATTAGCAAACACAGTGGGGATGACTTGACGGCTGAGGTCGCCGAGTGTCTGTACTGCAGTGCGTTGCATAGACTGTACAGCTACACAATTAACAATTGTGTTACACTCTTGAGTTTTATATAGATGACAGCATGCTTGCAGCCGTGACTTGACCTCGGTATCACAACTTCATTTCTAGATACTTTTGGAGTTGATTTAAGATTTACTATGAAACAATTACTTGCTGAATAAGTGAATCTCCCAGTCTTAAACAAAGGCTCTTCAAATGATTTGATGCCATATATCCTGGTTCAGAAGTGAGGACATTAACATTAAATCAGATCTTTTACATGATTCTTGGAATTTGTTTGGATTAAATCTTGAATTAATGTTTTTGACCCAGGTTTAACTCACCACTTGTAACTTGTCCAATCAACTGTGTATTTTAACTTCTGAGGTTCTAAGGTTGATTTTTATCTTAATTTACACATAATTAACTAAGTAAGTTCTGAAGTGAACGTGGTAACAAGTGCTTAAAATACATGACAAGAGGTTAGTGATTAAACATTGACTTAAGCTATAGCAGTATAATTATATAAACAACACTGTGTGTTCAAGTCAAACTGTGATTAACGTTCCACCACCACTGAGTGATAACTAGTATTTAGGAAGCTGTTATTACACTCAGCAGCCTCTTTATTAGCCTAGCAAGCTAAGCTAACGATCTGAGTGGTTACAGCAGGTTAGCTCTGTTAGCTCATCGTCCATAATTCAATCAACAGCAATTTATATCAACAATTATATTCGCTCGAACGTATCACCTGAATATGACACCGATGAACAACTGGGTCATCAAAACCAATTCAACACTGACTAGCTCGTTACGTTAGCCAGCTAGCTCAGAGTTAGCATTACAGCAACCTGTTGCGTCTGGATCACTGCGTAGATATGAAGCTAAAAACACGGTAACTACAATGAAGGAAGGCTCCGGTACCGTGTGTGTCCAGCAGGTAGATCGTGTTTAGATGGGAGATGGAGGCATTTCGGCTTATTTCTCCTTTAACGCTGCTACAGACGATAGAGACGTTTTTACTCCGGTACAGTACGAGAGTAAACAGGAAGTGGCTTCAGAGTAAAAGGAGCGTCCCCGCCCTCAGCGCCGTCTCACAGGTGCTGCTGAACCCTCACCCTTGTCTTGTTCCTGTTCACCCATAACAAATAGATTTCCTGGAATTCATTTCTAGGATACTAGAAATCGACACAAAGCAAATTAAAACAAGATAAAAGAGTAAGAAATGCAAAACTAGCACAAAAGAATAAATACAATTTCCAAAAAGTAGGTTGAAATATTGAAAGTGATGCTCGTACAGTAAACTGTAAAACAGGTACAGTAGCAGCAAAGTGTTTTGTAAGGAGGCAGGGGTAAACATTTAATCTAAACACTCTTTAATGTTTGTTTTCATAGCAGCCATCAGATATTGTGTGGTTCTCTCAGGTACCTCCTTATCATTTCCTTTGCTCTGAGTGCGACAGATACAAATGTGTGTTTATCTGTGTACGCAGTTAATACAAATTAGACAGAATGTGTATTTATCTTAATTTGGTTGCCGATAAGCAGTATAAACACACAGTATATATGTATTCAGCCGCTTTATTGCAGTAGTACGCTTTATAGTACGCTACTTTCCAGACTTGTGTTTTCAAGTATTCTGATCAAATTTATTGTCGTATTATTAATCAAATAATCTGTTGTATGAATTTTGTGGTGGTGAGAGGGCTGTAAGGTACTGACCTCTCTTTTTGGAGGGCTTGAACTCTTTGACCTCAATGCTGAGATCTTTCTGAGTAATTTGTTTGATTTGTTTTTGCGCCATGTAGAAAACGTTAATAAAAGCCTGTTTATATCCGACACTTGGTTGTGACCTGTTTTACTGACAAACTTGATTGACGTCCTTTTTTTTTGTGCCTTCCAGGGCGATGTCCCCATTCACATGATTTATAAATCTGCAGGGGAAGACCTCCTCAATGGTAAGATGGTGTTTTGCGATGTACTCTACATGTATTCATGCTAAACACTGGAAACTGTTCCTTGAATGCTGATAGCTATAAATGTTCCTGTTTCCTAGGTGACCTGCCAGAGCCACCGTTTCCCAGCCCTCCGTTCCCCGGGTCTAAAGTAGTTCACAGGAGACAAAAGAGACAGGTATGACTCTGCTGCAGCTTCAGTTAGAAAATCGTCATCCTTAGCAGAGGGCTGCCGATGCTCTCGTGTTCACTTGAATTTGTGTTGTGCACATGAGCATGTGTGTTTCTATAAATTTAAGATAGAGAGATTTTTAGGCTTTTTGTTTCCCGCCTGTATGTTTTATGTTTATCCACAAAGTCAGAGCACTGTTTCCTCTCTATCCTCCCACACTTCAGCTCTCCAGCTCTCCACCTCTGTCTCTTCTTCTCCTCCTCCCCTTGTTTTTCATGAAATATTCACCTTATGAGTAACACAGTCAGATGTCTGCAGCTTTCTGTCCGTTCAGTCCTCGGAGCCACTCTCGTCTTTATTTGTAGAACAAACACCTGTGTTAGATTTTTTTCGCAAATAAATGTCCTTATTGATTTGTCGTCTCTCCTGTTTTCTTGGTGAAGCAGGAGACCTGAGTTGATCTTTGTGTTTACTGTGTGTTTACTGTGCGTGTGCGTGTGTGTGTGTGTGTGTGTGTGTGTGCTCTCCTGAAATCCTCCTTGAGGCGCACAGTCTTGCTTTGAGGAAACTAAGAAAAGTGCTGTCTTGTTTCCTCTCAGGCTCCACATGTGTCACACAGTGTCGAGGATGAGATCAAATACATTGAGTTGATGGTGATCAATGACCATTTAATGGTAAGTTTTTAACTACTTATGGTGTGAATGTGCAGTTATGATAGAAAATACTGTAAAATTATAACACAATAATTCGCTTATATTTTTATTACTGCGTGAATACTGCTTGTGTTTGTTACTTGTGCCTGCAAATTACTCACAAATCACTATAAAATTATCAAATTTATTATTTCACTATATAAAAAAAAAAAGATTTACTGTATTTAATGATTTTTTAATTATGGTTTGTAATAAAGTATATGGAGCTTTGGCCCAGCATGAAATACTTGATAGCAAAATCAACTTATTTTTGTTTTGGTCTTTTCATGGGATTTGTTGATGATAAAGAAAATATAGAATATCCCTGTAGACTTGCTGAGAGCTCATAGTTCAGGATGCTGGGTGGGCTGAGAGTCAGCACTTAAAAAAGTGCGTGCACTCCTGAGTCAATCAAATAAAAAACTACCTGTGTTGTGCATGAAACAGAAAATGATTTGATCTTAATGTGCCTAACTAAGATCCACTGGGACTGACTTTTGCTTCATACACAATGTCAGTGATATTCGGAGCGAATTAAACGCTTCTTTCATACATTTCAATGGCTTAAAATGAATTTGTTCCAGATTATGGATCCTGCTTTTAATCGCTTCCTCTCCATCCCTCTGTGCCTCTCTCTGTCTCCCTCCAGTACAAGAAGCATCGGCTTTCCGTTGGGCACACAAATAACTATGCTAAGTCAGTGGTCAATATGGCTGACATGGTAAGAATTGTATTGATCCTCTTCTTGGAAAGCTTGCCACAAGCACTCCCACCATGTAGCGAAGTCAAGCACACACTGCACTGATTTCTCATTTAACCAACCTCACTCTCTCCATTTAAAACCTCTCGGCCAGTGATGAGTTTCCAGGTTTCAGAGGATTGAAGCGGTGGCACATTCCGACAGTACAGTGGCAGATATTTCAATGTTTGATTATTTGTGGCCACATCTGTGTGCTGTGTTACGGAAATCTGACCTGCTGCAGGGTCATGTCTGTAAGCTGATAGGCCGGTGAAGCTGGAGGAAGGTCACGTTTTTTGTGTTGTGTCCTTGAAGACGATCATATGAAGCCAACTCTATTTGAGAATTACACATTGATTTCCATGTACAAATAGAGTTGTCTTTCTGCCACAGCACAGAGGCCACATTCACATCCCATATTCTAAATGGCAGAGCAACTGCAAAGTATACAGACAAAATTTATCAAGTTTTAACATCTATATATATAATTTTATAGTCCATTCTTTCCCAAACAAATCCCTACCCACTATAGAGTGTCACAAGCAAGTATGTACCTTTTTCATTCAGCTCCCAGGTTTATTATGTACCGAAAATAACATTCCCAAAATAATCAGCATGTACTTTATAAGCCAATTCTTTTAAATTGAAGCATTCACATAAGTGCACATGGAAACACTGTTGAATGCCTCTTTTGAAGTAAATGTTTTATGATATATAGAAACACACAAAACCAGAAATTGGCAATTCGGCTTTGACCTTTTGTAATTTTATTCTGCTGTGGTAAACATTTTTTTTGACACTGTCACCTTTATTGTTTAGCAGATATTGTAGCTACAGGCAGGAAACAAGGGCAGAGAGCGGTGTGACATGCAACAAAGGCTCCCAGCTGTAATCAAATCGGGGACATTGCGGTTGTGGCTGTCAGGACATCTCATAAAATAGACATTTTGAGTGTTCGATAATTGCATGGCCTTCGGGGGTCAGTAATGGCAGTTTCCGTATTTTGGAAACAGCACCTGGACTAGATAAGATGTGACCGTGACCACACCGGTGAGATGAATCCCACCGTAAAAATCAGCGTGAGGAAAATGTAATCGTAGGTTTATGTGCATGACGACGTAATGTTTACAGAAGTGCATTATAGAGCGAGTCCTGGTGCAGACTCGCTGCCTGAGGGTTTTTATTTGCAGAACACAGCTCTTAATATGGAGATCCGACCACATGCGTGCACAAATAGAAACAGAGAGTGTCACATATCGCTGATTGCTCCCTCACTGCTCTGTCAGGTTATTCGTGAGATTGTCGTTACTCAGCGAAGAGGCCCTGCTTGTGTCTTCTCCTCCAGTGTTTCTCAGGACCCCAGTAGACTTCCATCTCATGAAAGCAAACATTGTCATTTGCTCGTCCTTTGTCCTTCAGAGGGTTTTCACTTGTTGACTCCGTCTAGCCGCCTGCAATGTGCTGCTGTCTGGTTCGGGATCGTATTAATCACACTGGTGCTGTCATAATGAGCAGCTGGAGATGATGCTGACTTTGAAAGATGCCTGTCAGTGTTTATGCAGATCAGGCTGTGCCATTTGTTTGTTCTTTCTTGAACTAATGAGACTTTTAAAAGATAACAAAAACACTGATATTCATTTTCCTTCAAATCCCCCCCCCCCCAGATCTTCAAGGAACAGCTTAATACTCGGATTGTGCTGGTTGCTATGGAAACCTGGTCAGCGGACAGCAAGTTCAACATCGACGACGACCCCATGGTGACCCTGAGGGAGTTCATGAAGTACAGGAAGGACTTCATCAAGGAGAAATGCGACTCTGTTCACCTCTTCTCGTGAGTCCGAACGTCTGAGAGGATTTTCTCGCCCAATCCGGTGCTCAGAATCTTTTCTTATGGAACTCATACATTTTCTTGTTTCATCAGAGGGAATCGCTTTCATAGCGGCTGGGGTGGAGCTTCCTACATGGGAGGCGTTTGCTCTCTCACTAAAGGAGGCGGAGTGAATGAGGTGAGTCACTGACAATTCCCCAAAACCTGTCAGCATCAGCAACAATAATCATTCTCAGTTGTCCATTACAAGAAGAGTAATAACACACTGTAAAACACTTTTGTTCCACTTCATGTGTTAGTGCAAGTATTAATAAAATCACCTTAAAAGGAGATACCTCTGTAAGCTCTTTCGTTCTCCTCAGGCTGATCTAGTAAACTTCTTATTCTCTGTCTCCGTCTGTCTCTCTCTCTTCACCAGTACGGGAAAACGGACGAGATGGCCATAACCCTCGCTCAGTCGCTTGGACAGAACATTGGCATCTTTTCGGACAAGAAGAGGATCCTCAACGGTACATAGTTAAACCTGAATGTGTGCAGACTCATTTTCAAGCCTCTTTTCTGCGCAATAAAATGATCAACGTGTTGTTATTCTAGGTGAATGCAAGTGTGATGATCGCTGGGCAGGCTGTATCATGGATGACGTTGGGTAAGTTAATTACATTTAACAAATGATTCTTGACGACACATCTTTCACAGATGCTAGAGACACAATGTCCAGTGTTTTTCATCAAAGCTAACCCTAACGTTTGGATCAAAATACTGTTTGTTAAAATGGACTTGAAATTGATTTGTGGTGTGGATTCATTGTGCAGGCATTACTTTTTTCATCAGTCAGAGTTCTCCAAACAAACTTCAATCACAACATCATCCGAGTTGAATACTATACCGTAGTTTTACTTCAATGCTAACATCACAATTAACCCTTTGTCCAAAACCCCAAAATGTCATCTGTAGTGTTTTTTTTATTTTTATATTTAAATGGATAACTGACCCATCAAATCTGACTTGAAGTATTTAAAGTGTAAGTGTAAACAGTTGTATTCTGTATCTCAACATTTATAATTTTAATGTAAACAGACCACAAAATAATGTGGCTACTTGGATATTTGAATTAAATATGAACTGAAAACCCAAATGTTCTAGATAATGTGGGTTTTTAAAGTTTTGTCACAATTAGGACTTGGTTCTCATACAATAACAATAAAACAATAGCAATGTAACAAAAAGTCTCATATATCAATATGATGATTACGCATTGTGTAAGCACAGTGAGGAGGTATAACGCATCATTGATCAACCTCAGATTTGTAAGATGTTTTGCTGTTTATCAAGTGTTTGTCATTCTCATGCTCATAAAGAAGATTTTAAAACCACAACCTCCACTCAGGAGCAAAAATTGTCTTTAAACTTAAAATAAATAATAATGAGATAAATTTTCCCCTTTTAAATTGATAGCATTTTGGCCATATTGCCCAATCTTAGTCACAATACTCTCTTATTCATCAATATAAATATGTTGATTAGAATATTTCCATCCAGTGTCATGTTATTGTAGTTTTGTAACTAACCACTAGGTGCCAGTCTGTGTGTATGGTATCAGTTTGTTTATATAACTGCATTGGGCTCCTTTCAGTAGAAATGTATTATATAATGTGATGCTTGCTAAGATTATGAAGTAGGTAATAAGTCAGTCTTTGTATATTTTAAGCTTTCAGTTTATACATAACTCATGTCAGTA
The DNA here is from genome assembly GCF_022539355.2 of Hippoglossus stenolepis. NCBI lineage: Eukaryota > Metazoa > Chordata > Actinopteri > Pleuronectiformes > Pleuronectidae > Hippoglossus > Hippoglossus stenolepis. Next base: position 15,853,080 of record NC_061490.1, read on the forward strand.
TCTGTACAGTGTGATGAAGCTTGCTTGCTCACTGTGAGCACAAGTATGCGACTGGGTGTGTTGTGTGTACGGATCACTGTGCTGTGTGTGTGTTTGTGTGTGTATACCCCTCTTCTTAAATACTTCTCACATTCCCCCTCTATCCCGAATGGGACAGCAGGTGAGCAGAAGCTTGACTAGAACGTTGCCTGTGCTGTTCTGAACCAACTGGCTGCCTCGGAGGGGTTGTCAGTCATCACAACCTTTCCCATTTCATCTGAGAGCACTACGGCCTCGGTGGCCCACGGCTTCTCTTTTGATTCAAATGATATGAACAAATACAGTTTGATGTCTCTTTATTATGCACTGGCTGTATTTTTCAATATCATTTTTAAACAATTTCACATGTACTTTATGTGAATCTTTCAGTTTGTGGTCGATGTCGCCGGCCGATCAACCCAGAGAGTTTTATTAATTTGGTTATTCTGATTATCGATAAGCTCTTTCTCCCTCCTGACCTTTTGAAAGTCAGAACTTTTCATCACTTCTGTTTGTCCATGTCTAACCGATTGAAACAGTCTGCAATGTCATTCTCATCTTAGGCCAATATTTGTCTCCCTCATTTCCCTGTAACAACAGTATACACCCCGGCACTACCTGTCCAGATCCTGCTTTATTGGATTTCCATAATAAACCGACTATGAGATCACGAGGTCACATGACAGAGGACAGGTCACTCTGCGCTGTCCTCTGTGAATGGATCTGGCCTAGATCTGTTTTCTCTAAAACAAAGTCAATGGTATTTCAGACACTTGTATTCAATGAGCGACCTCAGTCATGTCCATTGACGGAAGTTTCTTTTTATCCCTCAGCACCTGCATGTGTGAATTACCTAACCTGACTACTACTAACTATTTCACATTTTTTCACAGGGTTTAGTTATAATGTGTGTATGTGTATGTGTGCGTGTGCGTGTGCGTGTGCGTGTGTGTGTATTTGTCTGTTCATGTGTGTGTGTATTCCTGCGCAGTGTGTGTGGCAGCTTATTACGGGCCTCTTAAATCCTAACTAAACCTAATACAAACTCAGCAGAGGGCACAGTCCATAGAGACGCACAATTTACTGTCTGAACATTATGGTCGAGTTAGGATTTTGAATTGTTCGATATATTTTCTATTGCTTCCTTTTACGTTTATTTTCTTTCCATGAAAGATCCAGGACAACATATGTATTTCAAAGGCAACATTATCAGACTAAATAAAACTGAAAAAGGACACAGGGAAGTTGTGGACATGAATCAGCCTGCACGGTTTAGCAGTGTTGCAGTGTGTTTGTGCGTATATACACTGCCACGTCTTCTAGTGACCACTGTGGGTGATAGGCTGATTGTGAAAGAAGGAAGGAAGAAGGAGGTTCTGTTTTTATCTGTGTTTGTTAGTTTGTAGAATTACACAAAATCTATACAACTGATTTTATTTTTCCCTTTCTTGAACATTGTGAGAGAATAATTCATGGATCTTGATGAAAACAATCCCGTTTAGGGGACTGATATTTATGAGTGAGCACAATTTGGTGAAGATTCAAGTAAAAATCTGGATCTAGTGAATTTATATGTAGTTTCATAACTTGACGGAGGTTCAAGATGTTTAAGATGCTATCGAACCTTTTCTCGGTGCAGAATGTGTCCACGTGCTTAACTAAGTCAATCTAAGCACTTTCTACAAATAATAACAGTAGTGTCTGTATTGTAATCTTTTGGAATACATATTTTGATCCCATGGTCTTAAGTACTGTGAAATGAAAAGTCTTTATCGTGGCTGAGTAGTAACATTAGTCCAAAAAGGATTGTACTTGTTTTGGTGACCAGTGAATCATTCAAGCACGCTTCATCTTTGTTTCACCTCTTATTACTGTTTAAAAAGAGATGAACACTACAAGATTTTTGACAAGATTCAACCCTGACCACACATTTGAAATCAAAGACACCGATCCCGCACGCCAACTTTAAACCCAATTAGTTTTGGAAATCTCTGTCAGATATTGTAGTGTACTTCATCCACCATCAAAGCCTCATTACTGCGTTCCTATACAACCAATCATCTCCGTAGTTTAGTCACATCACATATCAAGTAGCTCCGACCTCTCACAGCCCCGAGTCGCTCTGTTATTGCATTGTTTCCTGACTCAGTCCTGATCATCCACAGCCTGACACAGCCACAGAGGATGATGATGCTTAAGTGCTGCTCAGGTTCGGGTCGATATCGTTTTAAGACATCAGAGTGAACTCTGGACCTTTGACTGCATTAGACTCTGACAAATAGTTTGGATGTTGAAATGACGCAGAATTTCTTTCTGAAATGATGATGCAATAACAGTTGAAAAGTGAATCATCCACAATATCCAGGTTCATTTCCAGGACAAATTCACAAATTCATCTTAGATCCATTTACTCTTTACATATCCATCCCTGTTCTGGCCGTGTTAGCTACACTGTATATCCGCCTCCATGTTATTGTAAGGATCTCCTGAACTGTGAGTATCTGTCATAAAACATGACATTGTAAGAAATACAAACTTAATTCAATATGACAAATCTGCTGTGGTATTCCACGGAAATTAAATGTGAGGTTTGCAAAGTCCTGTTGTGTGTTTTTGTGAGCGAGTCCTCTCACTCCCATCTATTTCCCCTGTTATCTGAGGGTCCTGTCTGTACTGCAGCTTCAGTAACCGCATCATATGGTTGTGTTGAACAGTTTCTACCTGCCCAAGAGGTTCTCCGACTGCAACGTGGGGGAGTACCACAACTTCCTGAACAGCGGCGGAGGAGCGTGTCTGTTCAACAAACCTCTGAAGGCATGTCACACACACACACACACACACACACACACACACACACACACACACACACACACACACACACACACACACACACATATCATATATATACATGTAGTTGAAGGAGTTTTCTCAGAACTTTCCATGTTAATTCGGCCCTTTCCCCCCCCCTCAGCTGTTGGACCCTCCAATCTGTGGTAACGGCTTTGTGGAGCCGGGAGAGGAGTGTGACTGCGGCAGTCCAGCGGTGAGTGACAGCTCTGCACAAGGGACTGGATGAATGCAAACAGGGAAGAGGTGTCGTAAAGGGTTAACTCGATAATCAAGGTCAAAGTGATGGGATAATTTCCCAACAACAGAACCACCGACTGTGTCATACTTTCTGTGAGAGGAGGTAATTTGAACTAATGAGGTAATTTCCCAGGAGGAATCAAAGAGCTGCGTGAGGTTATTGCATTGATTATAGAGTTTGTCAACAGAGACTTTGTTTTAGTGGGTTACGTAAACTCTTCTAACACTTCCTAGTAGTTCTTATGTCAGACCAGGCCCAAGTCTCTGAACTCCTACCTTGAGATTAGACTCAGCACTTAACCTGTTTTTTAATCTTTGCTTTAAACATATTCTTATAGGAATGCCTGATTTTTGTTTGTTTGTATTATTTTCTGTTGTATTATCTTCCTTATATTTATTTTGTCTTGTTTTGTTCTGTGTTGCTTTATACCCATGTGTTTTGTAAAGAACATTGCAAGCTTGTTTAAATTTGTGCTACAGAAATAAATTGTTATTATTAACATAATTTCATGTATAATATGTTTTATAATATAATATAGATTCATATGTTGTGTTGTGTTTGTCCTCTAGGAGTGTGCCAGAGAGGGGGATACCTGCTGTGAGAAGTGTACTTTGACTCAAGGCTCAAAGTGTAGCAACGGACTCTGCTGCAACAACTGCCAGGTACGGGACAGTTTACTGCTGCACCTTCCATCTGCTGGTGCTGACTACCCATGATGCCAAGCAGAAGGAATTGCCTCTCAAGAATTTGGACTCTTATGTCATTAGTATCCATCTGCAATGAAATCATTCTGTAGTTTTGAAACAAGATTTGGAGGAAATCACTAACAAAGACAGTTATGCTCAGTCTTTGCTCCTGATAAGAGAAAAGTGTGTTTTCCTGCACAGTATCAACCTTTATAGTGAATTCATTTACCAGCTCAGTTTTAGTTAAGCAACCGTCATCAGGCATTTCCATTTATATTCTGTTTATAAGTACATAATAACCATACACTGACAGAACACTGCCCAATTCAACAATCTGACAAGAAGGGACAGAAAAAATACATTGATAAACTCCAACAGATGAATTTCTCACTAATTCAGCTGAATGAATGAGTTTTTACACGTTACAAACATTCTCAGAGTCTGTGTAATCTTTATTGCACGCTGCTGCAGATGGAGTTCATGGGGGTCGTGTGTCGAGATGCAGTGAATGACTGTGACATCCCAGAAAACTGCACAGGAAACTCCAGCCAGGTGAGCGTGAGCTTCCCTCGCACAGTTTACTCTAAACTTTCTACATGTGGGACTCCTACTGTGCACCACAATGTCTCTGAGGGGTTTCCCTTGATTTATTCCAGTGTCCACAAAATGTGCACAAGATGGACGGCTACACGTGTGAAAAGGATCAGGTGAGATGTTTGACAGTGCTCACTGGGCCTCACTGTATTTAACATTTTATAAAAACAGCTCATACTTCTGCACTGGTGATGTTTTTTTAAACTATATTCTCCTCTACAGGGTCGCTGCTTCAATGGAAGGTGCAAAACCAAGGACAGACAGTGCAAGTACATCTGGGGAGAGAGTGAGTAACATTTCTATATGATGAATTCAGATAGACACAAACTTCCTGCACTGTTCGTCTTAATGCTGATTGTCTCGCGTTCCTTCTCCCTCAGAGGCAACGGCGGCCGACAAGTTCTGCTACGAGAAGCTCAACATCGAGGGTACGGAGAAAGGCAACTGTGGGAAAGACAAAGACACGTGGATCCAGTGTAACAAACAGTAAGTGGGTCCTCTCCATGAATGTAACCCGTGCAGCTCCGGGGTTTTTTCTTTAAATGATCTGTGGTTGCACCTTTGTGTTTCAGGGATGTTCACTGTGGCTACCTGCTGTGCTCCAACATCTCACCTGCACCGCGACTCGGAGAGCTGCAAGGGGGGATGACCTCGTTCTCCGTGGCCCGACACAGCGCCTCTCTTGACTGCAGGTACACGTCGTTGATATACATTTTGTTGACTTGTACAATATCCAAAATGTTTCCTGTAATGTCCAAACCCAGAGAAATCCCCAATGTCATTCAAGGTAATGGGTTGTTTCATTGTGGTCACATTTTAATTGCATCATATCTGCTTTACCCGTGGAAAAATACACACATGCTCGCCAGTTAGCCAGCCGGTTGTTTTTAAATTCCACTGTTTGCTATGTAACGTGAATACAATTTTAATACATGAGCTCATCCGTGAACATGACCTGAACCTGAGTCAGGTCAACTAGACCCCTAGCGGCCGAAGTTACATATTGTACGTTTAAGTCTGACTTTTGTCTAAGACATCATCAGGGTCAAGAAGCAAAGGCATCGATCTTTCCAAAGTCACCAACTGCCAAAAGTAATCTGCCAAAAAAGTAATTTCCTCTCCAATAATAATCTGAATTATTCATAACATCGTAACATCATTCTGAGGCACGGAGTAAATTGCTTTTCGAGGACGTTGATGAAACTGGTCGAGAGACATTATGACACCCTAACAGAATAACCTTTGGAGTGCACTCTACACAGCAGATGACAGTGACCATGCAACTCACTGTTACCTCAACTGAACTCTATCTGTACCACATGAAATGCTGTGTAAGTGACTCAGTCATGTTTGTTGCTCAGCGGCGCTCACGTGGTGATTGACGGAGACACTGACCTGGGATACGTCGAGGATGGGACGGCCTGCAGTACAGACAGCATCTGTTTCAATCACAAATGTCTCCCGATCCAACAGTTCAACTTCAGCACCTGCCCCGGGACGACTGACAAGAGCATCTGCTCTGGACACGGGGTACACACACACATACATACACACACATACATACAGAAAACACACCTACATTAACATAAACTTACAAATGGTTTCTTTCCGGATAGTTGAATGACTGTGAACTAAAGGTCAAATATCTTTGACCAAAACTGAATTCATGCTTCAAATACAATTGGAAACTCAGAACTCAGAGAAAACCTGAGTCGTGTTTGTGTGAATGTGAGTTACTTTTTTTCGGAGCCTCTTAAATTCAGTTTTTATGAAAAACACATACATCTTGAAAGTATGAAATTCAAATAAATCTTTAACCTCTAATAAAAACACAAAAAGTGATCAGACTGATCAGTTTTGATCAGTCAAAATAAAATGCTAAAATAGATAAGAAAAGGATGAAATAAAGATAAGATACTCAATGGGCTGGAAGTAAAACCAGATAAAAAGGGGATATTAAAGGTCCTAAAATTAAATAATACAATATTTTTAGTAGTAGCATGATATGTGATGACACTTTTTATTGCTCTGGAAATATATTTATTTCTCTCTTTGCACCACATTTTTCACATTTAAAGATTCTGAGTATGTGTTTTGTCTTTATTTCAATGTCTTTTTGTTCTACATTCCCACTGTAGGTGTGCAGTAGTGATCTGAAGTGTGTGTGTTACCTGGGCTGGGCTGGAGACGACTGTAACTCCACGTCTCCGCTCAGTTATCTGGTGGTGGGGCCGACCGCCGCGGTTTCAGGTAAATGTGTTGACGCTCTGTTTCCACACCTCTGTCTGCGTTCTGCTTTCTGCACTCTGCTCCTTATTGTCATTCATTTCTCTCTGCACTTCAAACCAGTGCTTCTTGGCTCGGTCTCCCTGACTTTATCTCTTCCAGTTCTTATTCTATCATCTTCACAGATCCCCAAATGTTAATATGTTTAATATTTCAAGCTTTTTCTTTGTTTTTTACTTTTCATCTTTTCATTTCTGTTTTATTTTAGCTTCTGTGTCGGATTCCCGTCCGCTCATTAAAACCAGCTGCATTCATATCATTCTTTTTGTTTGTCATTATTTTCACACTCATTCTTTGTCGACAGGCTGATGTCTTTGACGGAGTGACTTGAGGTCAGATTTGAGTTCTCTTTTTTTTCCCATTATATTTGTCGTGTCTTCGATGTCATTTCCTCGTTCTTTTCCTCTCGCACCCCCACTTCAGCTCACCACTGTCAAGTTGTGGTTTTTTTAATCAGTTTTTTATTGTTATTGTGAACCTGGGAACCTACTCCACATGTAAGTTCCCCTCAGAGCAGCGCCGACGGGCGACAGCGGTTAATGTTTTCTCAGTTTACTCCCTCTTGTTCTCCTTTTACACTTCTCCTGCTAATTGTAGTGTGTTTTCATGTTCTGCCGCAGTGTTTTGTGGTTTCTGTATCCCCGTGTGTCCACATGAATCAGGAAACATGACACAATCCAATTAACACACAAATGGTTCCCCACTCTCCTCTCCTCTCCTCTCCTCTCCTCCTCCTCTTCCTCTGTCTCAGGTATCACCAGTACAAACATCATCATCGGGGCCATCGCGGGCTCCATCCTCTTCCTCGCGCTCGTAATGGCTGCTACAGCCTGGTGCTACAAGTAAGTGTCCCTGCAGCCTGCACGTGTGAGGTTTGTAATCATCGGCTCCCAAGCCTCCGCTGGCAGCGAGAACTCTAAAGGGGTCGTGACTCGTGAGATGATTATCAGGACTGAAAAGAAGAAAGCTAATTTCAGTTACACATAATTTCAGCCCATTCAGAGTTTTCCTCTTATCTTGTGAATTGCACAATAATCTTAGACCTTAACGATAAAGTTATTCAAACAAAGCAAGACAAAAAAATGTGTTTGAGGTGATTCCAAGTCCCAATCGGGTCTCATGTAGTGTTGCTTTATTTTGAGGAATCACAGGTCAACAATCGTCCTTGTTCTTCTCTTCACAGGAGCTACAAGCAGAGACGCTATGTGGAGTCTGAGGTTCACCGAAGATTCTGCCGGTTTGCTCACTTTAACACGATTTTCCATAATGTTGCATTGATTTTAAGTGTCAGAGCTGTGGTTTGCTCAGGTGAGCTGTAACGTTAGTGTTCTCTCGGCAATGTTATTTTCCCATCATGGGTTTAATTTTTGCATAAACAAAGTGTTTAGTTATTGATCATAAGTCTAAAGTCATAAGTCCACAGACCTCGTTCTCCAAAATTATCAAAAGCCCAGTGTGAGAAAAAATTACTCAGAGAAAGAAATATTAGAGAAATACATCACTAATAGGAGGATTTGATTATGATACAGCCACAAGATATTGCACTCAGTATGGAAAGTCAACAAAACTGTAATGCAATTATTAAAAAGGAAAAAATATATAGTTTGTTCATCATAAACTGTTGATAAATAACTGTATTAATATTTGAAGGTGTATTTTTCCTGTGATTGTGTTTCCCTCCATCTAAAAGTGTCATTCTGTATTTGTAGGCAAATGCCCCCAGGTGACTATGTAACAAAGCCTGGGGACGCAGATTCATTTTACAGTGACATGCCTCCGGGTGTCAGCACCAACTCCGGCTGCAGCTCCAAGAAGAGGTCAGCCTGCCTGTCGCACCTGCAGATTTGCACCCTGTCCTTCACTCCCTCCATCCCATCCATTTCTCAGAACATCTCAGTGTTTGGCTTCAGGTGTGCTCATCTCGTCATCACTCATTTAGTAATTCTGTGTGTGTGGGTGTAGGTGTGTGTGTCTGTGTGTGTGTGTTGTGTGCAGTGGTGTAGAGACGCTCAATATGTGCTCATGTGTGTTCATATTGTGCTTTGTTTCTCTCATGGCTTTCACTATGTGTATCTATCTGTGAACATTTTGGAACTGGACCAAAATGTTTAGAATGATAATTGGCAGAAATCCCCTCTCGCCTCTGTGCTCACATCATGTCACACTCCGAGGTCATGATGCTGTTTCACATGTCATAATGTTACCATCTGCTGCGATGGCATCTTCGTCTTCTTCGTCATTTACCTCGGCCTCTCCCCCGTCTCTACATCTGCAACACGAGCACAGCACCATTTAAGGATTTGTCAGTTTAGACAGACAATGTTGCACTGATAATATTTTTGTCCTTGCTGTATGTGTGTGCGTGTGTAGATCTAACGGGCTGTCACACTCATGGAGTGAGAGAATCCCAGATGCCAAACACATTTCCGACATCTGTGAAAACGGGCGACCGAGGAGCAACTCGTGGCAAGGTAACACACAGATCTCCACTCATCTCCAGATATCTGTGCTGGTCTTGGACTAAATTTAACTCTCAAAGAAGGACTGAAATGTTTGTTTTTGATAAAACAATCTGGCCTGTAGCCTTTGTCACAACCAAAATATTCAATCCAATTCTCCCGCTTTTGCTTTGGGAAACCAAAGACATTACAGCACTGCTCATGTACAGTATGTTCTCTCTCTCTTGCATTATACATCACCCCCAGTAAGTACTTTGTGAGGATATAATATATTTATCTCTACGTTAAGTGTGTGTTTATGTTCTGTTTCTCTGCAGGAAATCTGAGCGGAAATCGTAAGAAACTGAAAGGAAAGAAGTTTCGTGCTCGCTCTAACTCCACAGAGTAAGTTCGTTGGGGCAAGTTGGTAATGTTGTCATGTCAGTGATCAAAGTGACGTTCAGGTTCCCAGATGAACAGAAGCTCTGGTTGAAAACAGACACATCGGCCAGTCATTGGGATTTTTTTAAAGGATAAAGCTCATGTTATTCTTTATTTTTAAACTTTGTACCTCAACAAATCCAATTAAAAGACCAAAAAGTTTTAGTTTGTTCTCTCAACACTTAAGTTTCATCACTCTTCAGTCTGAGTACTTCCTACAGAGGATGTAATTCATTAAAAATGTATAATTAAAAAAAAAAATTGTGTATTTGTGGGGAACTATTTTCACTTGTGGATGAATATACATTTGCTGAGCTAGAGACAGAAACTATATAAAGATGGATGACATGACACCTCCCCAAAAGTAAAGCCAAAGTGTTTCGATCACCCCTGGTGGCTGGCTGCAGAATAGGTCAAAAGTCCTGTGTCCTCCATGTTAGTGGATGGGACATGGACAAAATTAAAAAGTACACAAATTTTTCTGAAGATGGTTTCTGTCATTTTAGGTAGTTCTTATCTTTTATTTGATGCTCTATAAATGGGGTGAAACCGTTTGATTGACCGATGAGACTCATGATTGGTCGAGGCTCCAGTCCCTGATCTCTACTGCACAGATTCTGGCTCCAAATGCAATTAGGATCAATTTATTGTTTGTTTTGGTCTTTTCATGAGGTTCGTTGACAATAATAAAATAAAGAATATACAGTTTATTATCTACTAGCAGACCAAAGCTTTAATGAGTGTTGTACTGAGGCTCATCAGCTGGTCAAGTCATAAGTGAGATCACATTGTTCACATCAGCTTCTCTCTAACGTGTGAAGCTGTACTCTATACACAAATATTATGAACTTTGCTCATAACCAAATGAAGTATGTTTGCATTCCCGCCTGTTGACTGTGAATGAACAATGAATGGTGCACTGGCTGCCTCCTGTCTGTGGGCCTGAAGGTCTTGGCACATGACGCACAGTCTGCAGTGCACCTGTTGTCACTGCAAGCATGAGGCTGCCTGAGTGGCGACAGGCATTGGCGCTTGGAATGATGTGACATGTAACCCATGTGCAAGTGAGCCTGTAACACACGACACAGTTGTTTGCCATTGACATGGTGCTGTTTACATCCGACACCACGCGCAGGTCTGTCCGCCATTGTTCTCACCATTTTCTCTACTGCATCTTGGTGTTTGTTCAGATTATCTTTGCTCTCCTCTGCTTTCCTAAAAATATTTCCTCTTCCTCTCTCCTCCTCCTCCCCCTCCCAATACTTGTTTCTGGGGATCTTCCTTTTCATTTCTGTTCCTTCCTTTTCTCTCTTCTCCCCCCTCCTTGTGTTGTGTCCATCACCCCACACCCCCCTACCTCCCACAGGTATTTAACCCCTCGCTTCAAAGCAGAGATTTATGATGTAACTAAATGGGTACAAGATGTGAATAAAAACACTCAAGGACCTTACCTTAGGTATTACCTCAGACCATGTCCCTGTTCCCCACACGCTTGTTAAAACCCCCTCACTTTTCATTTAATTTGTCGTTTTTGTCAAGGAAAGAAGGAATTAGAACCAATCTGGGAAAGTTTTTCTGCCGAAGTTTGAAAATAAAATCTCCGAGAACGCGTTCTCAACAGCTGGCATGCTGGGAGTTATAGTCTTTCGTTAAAAAAAGAAACAGATGGTGAAAATAAGTTTTTCTGCCTTATATTTTATCATATATTTTGCCGTTTTATTAAAGCCATTTTCTTCTTTTTAACCAGCTGCAATTTAATTTGCAGATTTTTATTTCCTGCTGTAATAAGACTCTTGCTGCCGCCTGTGCTCGTGTTACAGTTATTATACTGCAGATATAATTTTATTCCTTATTTCTCCACATCCCCTCCTTTGCTTCTCCCCCTCCGCCTCTTCTTACCTCTGCATGTTCAGTGTTGTCGTGTCAGTACGTGTCCGTGTGTCGGCCCGGCCTCGCTCCCCTGTGGCCTGACGTGCCTTTCCATCAGTGTGATGTCACTTCTGAGCCAAACATTTTGTGACACCAGCATTGAGCTGCTGTGACAAACTGTAGGCCACCTCAGCCATCGTGTCCAAGGTCTATAGATCCTCACAAACACGAGGTCTCCTTCAGAACGAGGAAGCTCTTGGGCTCACAGGCTCTGTAGAGCTCTGGTCCTATGTTAGCGCACTGACTGTTTCTTCACCTCAGCAGTCAGTCAGCGTTGTAATCTATAGACCTTCACTGTGTCCAGGAGCACAATCCTGCCCCTCCGCCTGCTATAACATTTACTCAATGACAGAATCAGTGCAACAGAGTGGAGAGATATGGAGGATTATAACAGGTTTACAGAACATAAACCTCAATAATGTCCCCATTTGACAACGTGATCTCACTGTTTGGTTCTTTCCAGCCTAAAACTTTCCTGGTTGAATAACCCGAAATTTGTTTATTTTAATATTTTTTCTTGTTAATAATTGTATATGCATTTAATTTACATATAACAGCAGAACAGAAGAAAGAGGTTCCCCATACAGTGGACAATAACAATTAGAAATGACTGATATAGTAATACACTTTAAACTTCTCAGAGAGGACAAACCAAAAGAATACAAAACAAGAAATTAATATAATGTGATTCAAAAGGTAGACGGCAAATGATATCTTAAGAAATCTAAAATACCACAGAAAAGGGATTAAATCTGTGCACACGTCGAAGGACTCACTTGTCCTAGTGCCGTTTGGAGCACAAATAATCTCCTCAGATTGATAAGAATAATATGGCAAATGATGCCATTGTGTCATTTTCTCCAAAGTCCTTGATGCCGATTTTTTATCATGAAATTAACAGTATGATCTTGATGATTTTTATTTTTTAAATAATGACCAAAGCATAAGTTCTACAAAGTTGCTTAATAACACAGGAGCTGTTGCTGTTAGTGCTTCTATTAAAAGATCTTTTAGAGCCGTCTCCTCAACCAAAGTCTCCGCTCTCTCCACGACTCTGACCAGCGCTTGTATTTCTGATCACCACACAGCTACAGTGGTATATAAACCAGCTACTGTACATGGGGCAGGTTTTCTGTGTCTGTTCCTCTCACCCAGCTTCAGTCTGGTCTGCCGTCCCAGTCACCTCATCTGCTCCCAGCATTCAAGCACACATACTGATCCAACTCTACACGACGACACACTGGCACAGCTCTCAGCAGGATATACCTTTAGCAGCATGCTCTTTCTTTTCCCACAGAGGCTAAAAGTATATCCCTGCAAATTCTGGCCTTGTGTGTGTGTGTCAGTGCAGGTTAAAGACATAGTGATGCTGGACTATGACTGTCCACACCGCAGCTGGGTCCCTGTGTGCTGCTGAAAGAGAAGTACATACTGTGGACAGAGGTTGACCATAAAAGCTGAGGGGTGGTGTTATTTTAACAGATGCCACGATCCGTCTTTCTGAGGCAAACGGTGATAAGAGCTTTTAAGGGCAACCTCTCTGTGCAGCATCACTGAATAATAAGAGCTGCTCAAAAAGGATGTTGCCCAAAGTCACAGATCCAACATTAGCTCAACGTCCTGTGTCTTTGGCCAACGTAATGCTGCGCTGGATAGAAAAGGAAGAGGCGATGTTTTTGATAATGTCACTTTCTCTTTCCCTCAGGACGTTATCCCCCGCCAAGTCTCCCACTTCCTCCACAGGATCCATTGCATCCAGCAGGAAGTACCCGTACCCCATGCCCCCTCTCCCCGATGACCAGAGGAAAGCCAACAGGCAGAGTGCCAGGGTGAGTATCATCAATGTGATCACATCATGTAACATAAAACCACATTATGAGGCTGATTGTGTCAGGACGAGTGGTTTCAAATCCAGTGGAGATTCTGCACTGGTTGTCGTAATCTTATGGCCTGTATTGAGCTTCAGACTGGAGCTGGAGTTCTATACATATTTTTTTATAGGAGGTGGACCAGTCCTGGATCTGGTAGCTTGAATTAGTTGCTGACAGAAATGCCAAATGTCTTGTTTTCCATTGCTGGATATTTTTAACTCCACAAAACCTTTGTAGAAAGATGCAGTACTGGTCAGGGAAGAACCCAGTCTACTTTGCTCTGGATAGCGATCAGGGGCCGGATCCAGGAATATCTTTTTCACTTTCTTCAACACTGAGACTCATATCTATGATTGTTTGTAATTTGGCGCCGCTGGATTGAGCGTTAGGCCTTAGCAGGGTTATGGGCTGTCTGAGTGATATCAGTTATCATTATCAGTCCTGTAAATTCTATTTCATCAAGATCAATGGGAAATCCGTGAAAATGTTGAAAAACGTCTTACAACACATTGTAAGACGTTTACCCCAAGTTTACCCCGACCCATACTGAATCCTTCCACCAAGTTTCGTGGAAATCCGTTAAGTTGTTTTTCAACAAACATACAAACCAACCAACAAACAGTGAAGTCAAATGTTGAAATAACTTTTCTCTTCTCTGTACTTTTCTCCTCCCTCTTCTTGTCTCTGCAGCTGTGGGAGACTTCAATATAACAGCCGTATCAGCCACTTTGCAAAAGACCTAAAGGAACTACACTTGTCTCTCCTTTTCTATGAATGACAAACACAAAAATGAAACAAAATTGACTCTCGGCGACTAAAGAGAAAGACAGGGAGAGAGAGAGAGCCCCCAACTGGAGTGGAAACAGGCAGAGGTGTGTGTGAGTCGGTGTGTACATGCATCTCCGAGGCCGTCGAGCCAGATGTTCGGTGGATCACTACAAGATGACGTTAGAGTGCCGGTGGGGAAAACCAGCTCCACATCACTCCAGACCAGCTGGAGCTGAGACTGAGCTCTTCCAGTCTGCTCAGGCCTCACCAACGGGACTCCAAACCCCAACCACCACACCCCCCCTCTCCCACAATCCCTGAAACCTCGACACATCCTCTCATCACACTCACTTCAACACCCACCGCTCCACGAGTGGTTCCAAGCTCAGCAGAGCCAGGAGCGGGTCACGGCATCACACGGCATCGCTGGACTCGTCGGCTCATTTTTGACGCACGTGAAATCACTGTAGAAACTCCCAACACTGTATGCATGAGACAACCCCGATTATCAGCAACCTCCTCCGAGCGAAAAGACGAGAAGAAGAGCGATGTGCGAGGAAAGCATGCGAGGGGGCAGTGATTTTATACCGTCTGTAGGCTTAGATGCTTTCTCTCCACTATAGGTAACTCATATTGTATCACCACTTATAACCCATGACATGGACCCGACCCTGCTCCTCTTCCTCCCGTCCCTCGGTTTGTTTGTGTAAATATGTACAGTGAAATACAAAGAGTATGTTTTTTGCTTTTATTTTGAAAGAGGAAGGTAATCCTCCTCCTGCTGTATTGTGTTGTAGACAGAAGCGGATCTCTGGAGATGGGTGTCGAGACCCCCCGCACTCGTTCTTCTGTCCGTGTTTTCTTCTTTCCTCCCTCTAGCTTTTTTTTTTTTTCCCTGTGTGACTGTGACCTCTATAGCTTTCTCCATCCACAGCAGAATGTAAACGTGTTCTTTTGTTTTTTCAATATTAGCACTGGTGTCACTCATCTCTGGGAGAAACACACGGGCGTGAAGAGGAAGTTTTGATTGTGGCACAGTGAGAAGTTGATTTAGCTCAATTGAAATAGTTTAATGTGCCATTCCTGTGTGAAGGGAATGTGTTTGGTGTAGTTATAGATTTACCACTTTTCACTCGCGTGGCTTTTGGAAGGTTTTTCCCATTGATGATGTTAAGAAGTTGAGAGTTTTTTCCACGATTCGACATTTGGATGTTTAAAACCGAACGTGTGATGAGATCTGGAAAAATCGTGATTGAGATGTGCATTTTGGATTTAGCTGTTGATGATTGAGATATTTAGCTTGTAAATGATTAACTATGCTGTACAGTGCTTGCTGTTCGAGCTTGTGAAGACCAACAGCATGACAGTTCTATATCAAATTAAGTTATTTCTCTGGTAGGCTGTAAGAAAATAACGAGAAGGGAGCATGTCACCGAAAAGACCCTCACTGCTTCTGCTTCATGGCAGGAAGTCACGGGGGGGTTTAGACGGGATTGGGAACGGACATCTTTAGATATTTAAGTTGGATCTTTGTGGAGACTAATCTCACATCAGCCAGTTCTCTGTACAGTTACAGCTCGTTGTTCTACCGTGTGTAGAAACCGTCGTCTTAAGGGCCTCACGTTTGTCATTCTACCGTCGTTTCGTTTTTGTTCTGGTGTTGGCACTTGTTCATTTGTAATTCATGTATGCATTAGGACTGTATAGGTAATATGATTGTCACAATATTGGACTAATATTGCTACTAGTATCTTTTTTTATTAAGTACCTTTGTAATGTTCACTTTTTTTCTCAGCATTATGTACAGCAACTACTCCGACAGTTATTAAGTGCATTATTGTAATTCTGTGTTAATGAGTTTGAATGGAAACATGAAGACTTTAGCTTTTTATTTTTTATTTTTTTTACACATTCGTTCCTCTGGCATGTGCTGATCTGTATCTTATTGGTTTTGGACACACGTGTTGTAACTGAGATCTGAATGATTTGCCTTCGTCCAGAGAGTTTTAAGTCTTCGCTCTGGTTCTTCAGCGTCCAGCGGCGCAGGTTGTAATATTCTTAACATCATAGTACTGTGCTACAGCGAGACATTTTGTCCTGGTGTCGCGGATGTTGCACTGGATGACGGGACCACGCAGGCTGCAGTCACTTCTCTGATTGTACGGCTGTCAACATTTCCCCCCAACATATCTGCCGTTGCCTACCTGCACACGTTGGGTGGACTCTGGCGACCGCCTGCACGCATGAGCTGTCTGTCTCTGTGTGGCCAGAGACTTGAATGTATTTGTGTTCTGGAGCACACCCACCACCCAGTCTCACCCACGCTGTCCCATCCCGCCCGGACACATCGGCACTCCGCTCCAGGAACCTTAAAAAAACCACACGTGTACTAGTTCAAATCTAAATACTGTAGTTGCTGTCAGTTTTTGATTTTACTTTTTTACATTTTTGCCTGTATGCTGTACATACGACGATGCAAAAATCAATCCCCGTATTTTTTTTTTCCTCTTAATCATTCAGTATTGTAATATATTTAATATAAAATAAAACTTTCATCAACACGACTGTCTTTTCTGCCCTTTCTAATAGCCTCTATTAACAAACAGCACATACATACTGGAAAACTGATTATTTATTGATTGTTTTATTATTTCAACACTACAGGGAAGCACTGAACCAGTACAAACCTTATTTAGTGGCTCCAGAATCAGCCCGACACGACTGATTCACATTATATTCAATTTATTTGCTGATTTAATTCCGAGTTTCTCCTGTGGTGCATTGAGTCACTGACGGCTGCAGACCACATGCCCCTGATCCCTGTTACATGGCATAAAGACCAGTTTCACACGCCCCGTTTCGTTGGGGCGTCAGTGTCTCTTATCGTGTGAGTAAAAGTCAGTGAATCGTACAACACACACATACAAATAAATACCATCTTAACCTTCATTAACAATCAGATGAAACAGAAAAGGTTGCTGAGGAAGTTCTGTATCATCAATGTATCTGGTGCTGAAGCTGCATTGGCTTGACCTTTTTTCAGTAAAGGTTTATGAATCTGTTTGCTCCATTACTTAACATCAGTCTTTTACAGTGCATCTTTTCTGAATAGAGACGGACCTCTTCAGCATCGAAACCAAACTTACAGCACATGATATTTTGGCTGCGTTGGTCAATAAGAAAGTCAAAAGAAAAGTCCTTGAAATGCAGTGAGCAGAGTTTCTGTTTCTGTCACGGGTGGGTGACGTTTAAGAAAGTTCCACTTCACCAGTTTGATCTTTTTTCAGCAGACAGGATAAGACTGTCATCGTGCTCTGTAAGTCCGACTGAAACCTGCGAGACGCTGTCCGTGTTTATTATGAATGCTCGTGTGATGTCTGCCTTAGTGCCTGCAGCCTTTCTTGATGGATGGCTTTGGTTGCCATGGCTGCGTCGTCATCAAGCGACTCTCGGATGCAGCGTTTCAAATTGTCGATACCAAACCCGGTGGTGGCAGAGACAGGAACCACGTGTCTGAAGCTGATGTAATTCTTTGGTCTCATGTCGTCAGGCAGCAGATCAGAGAACTCTGCAGGAGGGAAAAACAGAATGGTTGTTAAAAATCAAACATAACAAAAGGACCAGTGTCAGTTATTGTCCTGTTAAAATGTTACAGTGGTTTGGTTTTTTTCTTCATCATGATGCGTTTGGTTTGTTCAAATGTTTTGAGCTGATATACTTGTTCTATTCCTCAAGGAATAAAACTGCAAATCAGATCAATCAAATTTACCTTCTGGGTTTTGTAGCTGCTCCTTCAGCTCCTGTAGTTTGTCCTCAGCGTCGGGCAGGTCCATCTTATTCACCACCAGCAGAGCAGGCTTCGACACAAGCTCCTCCTTGTACAACTCCAGCTCCTTCAGGTGGAGAAGAAAGAGGAGGAGGAGGATGAAGAAGACGGAGGAGGTAGATAAATGGTACTCATGAGGCAGATGGATGAAGATTCAGGTCAGGTGAGATTATAGTGACAGTATCACTCTCACCTTGGTGAGAAGCTGCACGGCTTCAAAGGCCGGCCTAAAGGGGGTTTTACTCGCCAGCTGGAAACCGGAAACATCAACCTGCCGCCAGACAAAACACAAACAGGATCCACCATCACCACCACAACCTGTAATTTGTAAATGGTTTTGACATAACTTTTTAATAATGTACTTGTAATGTTTCTTTTTAAGTTTCTTTTACCAACTACTTCACTTGATCTTTATTTGTCCTTCTAAGTGAAGCAGTTTGTACTATCTGTTTATTGAAGTTTTATATAAATTAAATGTGTAGCGAAAATTAACCACATTGAAATTCATCATATGTAGTTGAGGCTTCTGACTCACAACAAACAGTAGCTGCTTGGTTCTCTCCACGTGTTTCAGGAACTTGTGGCCCATTCCTTTATTTGCATGAGCCCCTTCAATGAGGCCCGGCAGGTCAGCGACAGAGATCTGCAGAGAAGAAACTATAATGTGACCAAAACTCGAAGAGAAACGAAGTGGACACTTATTTACCGGAGATAACAAACACTACGGAGCATTCCCATACCTGTTTGTAATCTTTATACATCAGTTTGCCGATCTCAGGCTTCAAAGTTGTGACTGTAAAATAACGAAGATTTTAGAAATAACAGTAACACATCAAACACACTCACAGTAAACACATGTGCAGCATCGTGTACATACAAGCGTAGCTGGCGATCTGAGGTGTGGCGTTAGACAAGGCCGTCAGCAGAGAAGACTTTCCTGCATTTGGGAACCTGACACAGCAAAAGGGAAAATCAGACATTCACAGCCACATGGAGCCAGTTTGAGCCTCAGCTGAAATGAACCAATATGTTAGTGTGTGTTTCTGTTCTCACCCGACAAGGCCAAGGTCAGCGATGAGTTTGAGGTCGAATCGGATGTTCTTGGTCTGACCCTTACTGGGCTCGAACGCAGAGTAGAGGGTGCCTCCTGGGCCGCCTCTCGCCACCATCACACGTTCCCCTTCAGCGTTCAGGTCACCTTGGAGGGGGACAAAAGTTAAAAATCAGAACACATACCTTCATCTTTACCGTTCATTTATTTAGTTTTTTTCTCTCATCATTGCCTCTTTATGTTTATTGACACTAGAGCCAAAACTAGAGCCTTCCACAGACATATCAGTATCAGCGTTTATGATGTGCAACTACATGAAAGCTTTTAGTTTCCAGAATAAACAATGCAGAAAAGATTGTCAGAAAAATATGTACATTTTCAAGTTATATATATTTGTTTGTATTTGTGTTTTCTTTTTATCTATAATACAGTTGTAAAATATCCAGCCTCAATTAGATGTCTTTGTCATTAAGGTTTGATAACTATCTTAGGAATCAATTAATATATACATCGGATGATACATGGGAATTGGAAATTTTCCTAGTCCCCAATTTTTTTGCTTTACTTCACATTCTAATCAATATCTGTCATGTTATTTATTAACTTTTCTGTCAAATATACTAATTCACTTTAAAATGTTTGAACAACACATGACATGTTACCGAGTATTCTGCCATCATCAGTGGTGACAGTGATACCAACAGGAGCTAAGATCTCCAGGTCCTTTCCCTTCTCTCCTTTCAGTGCTCGGACACTGTCAATAAAATAAAATTCACAATAAATACACAAAACAGCTCTGACTGACAGATCTTAGCATCTATTGTACGACATAAAGCATCATTTGAACTTAACCTCTGACTTTGTGTGTGAGAGAAAAGTCAAGGTTGGATTGAGAGTAACTAACCTGCTGTTGGCTCCTGCTCCACCTAGGAAACGTTTCTGAGGATATTTGTCCTTGATCCGCTTCAGCGTCAGGTTGTTCGCTGCCACCACCCAAACATCTCCTCCTTTTCCTCCCTGTCCCCCGAGACGGGGCAACCCCATACCGCCGCTGCCGCCGCGAACATACAGACGGATATTGTCCACAAAGTTCCCAAACTGCAAAATGGTAAAAAAGGAGATTTTAGACTGATGAGATTCACAAATGTGTCCAGGAACACCATTAAATATTAATAATGATTCATAATAACATTATAGATGGTGGTGTGTATTTCCAAGAGCTACAATGAACTGTCCTGTTTCATTAAGATGTGCACCATTAAGTAAGAGGACCTTGAGCTCTGGGGTTTCACTGTGAAACTATAGTTTTCACATTTAAGAAGAAGGTTTCTGCTCAAATTCTCATGCATAGGATTTCACAATAAAACTTAACAAGCCAGGTTAGCATGCTAACAGTAACGCGTTCACTCTGGTACTGTTCAGTCACAGATAATAGCATCGTAACAACATAACATTGTGATACAAACGGAGAACACAGAGCCAGTTGGTCTGTGTTGATGTTTGGAAGCTAGTTAGCCTGTTAGCTTCGCAGCCAATGTCACCGTTAAAGCCGTAAATAAAACCATGCCTGCGGATGAAATGTGTCTCATGAGATCGTAATGTGGTGTGTGTCAGTGTTTACCTTCCGGAGGCAGACTCTGCTGAACTGAACCATCTTCAGGGAAGTTTGTCGCCCCTGTTTTCTCTCTGTTGACTGAGTTAGCTGCTAGTGGACATGTGTTAGTGCAGGACAGGAAGTGGAGGTGGCTTCTCTCAGCTGATTGGCTCATGAAGCAGAGGGGCGGGACGGAGCTGCAGCTGGACTGAACCATAGACTGTTTATAAAAAGGTTTATACGAGCACACAACTATTTGTTTTACTTTGCGTATGACAGAATAAAACTATAATAAAATGTTGTATCCCTGCAAATAGACAACAAATAACGTGAACATTTACTCGAGTTAAGTACACAACTTCTACATTTTATCAAGTAATTTTTTAAATTCTAAACATTAATAAAAAGATAATTTAAGATAAGTTAAGACAAGATAATTCTTTATTAGTCTCTCAATGAGGAAATTTGCAATATTACAGCAGCAAGAGTCAAAAATAGGCATCAGTAAGTACTGATACTTCAGTGTTAGGATACCAACACCTAAGTATAAGGATAATAACACCTGTCCATTGGCATCGTGGTGAGTAGATAATGAGTGAATTTACATTTTTGGGTGAACTATCCCTTTAATGTAAAAAACATTCTAGACATAAGTTACATATGTGTGCCACGTGTTTCTTTCAGACAGGAGTGTGAACAGGGAGATGCTGCTGCTGCTGCTGCTCAGCATCTTCCGCCTCTGTCCTCCTAACGACGTGCACGCGCCTGCCAGTGCAGCGTGAGATGCGCATGTGAGGACAAAAGCGCGCAGGACCCGGTTTCTCTTTATATCACACACGGACACACATACACATACAGAGACACACGCGCGCGCGCACACACACACACATACATGCGACAGAGATCTAGATTCTCAGGCTGATCCGACCTGAATATACCAGGTCTGCTCGGTATACGTGCGTGCGCGCGTGTGTGATGACGAGATTGGCTTCTCATCTCGTGCAACATCCCGGACAGTCGCGTGGATCCTCCCACCGGTGTCTGCCTGTATTTATACGGCCAGAGATGCGGCTGTAGGTCGATGTAACGGGACGCCACTGGGAGATACAGAGATAGATCACAGCGCGGTAAGAGACCATGTTCTTGGCGGGTGGTTGCATGTGTGTTTGACCTGAATTATGCAATGATGGTGACATGTGCTTCTTGTGAGTCATTGGACTCGGGCTGCAAGGAGCTGGGAGTGCGCATAGTGGGAGGTTGGAGCTTGCGTGGGTCCATGGGGGTGATGTGTGAGATGGATCACATCATCCATGCTGCTCCATCAGTGTTGGCTGTGCCGCAGCAGCAGCATGCACATGGGCCATGGAACCAGTATAGAGCTGGGTTTAAAGTTCACAATATTGTGTAACCGACCTACCTGCAAGGTGCACAAGTTGCAAGGATGAGGTTGTAGCTCGTGGCTCCTTTCAGACCAAATCGGGAGAAAAATGCGAAAACTCAGCTTGAAACGCGTTTATCAAGTACACCTAAACAGGGGGATTAAAAATGTAGTCTCTGTAATGTTGTGTTAATGACCTCAACAGACATAAAAAGAAACATTTCGCTTTGAGTTTCAGTTGTTTTTCAGCCCAAAATACTCAGAAAACCGTGTTCTAGAGAAGTGTGGTCCGTCCACACATGCTGCTCAAAGGGCAGGGAGAAAGACAACCAAACTAAAGTGAAGTCATCCAACATCTTGGGTTGGGACGTGTCTATCGTCATCACATTTTAGATGTGGGTGTGTTCTCAATGTTTCCCTGAATTTGAAACATTCCTACTTTTCCTCTCAGGTAATGCAGTTTGTACGATCAACTGTGCAATTGTTTTTACTTTGGTAAATGATACAGAATAAACCACAAAGATTTAGTCCCACTCTTCCATCTCAGAAATATGGCACTGCAGGTTCAGATAACACATGATGCAAAAGCAGTGACTGATGTGCTCTATGATAATCATTCTGAGAGATGCGAGCTGCAGTCTCTGAGATTCTCTGTTCAAGGGGCTCAATAAACAACTATTCCAAACAAACACAAACTGCTGTGACTAAATAATCTTGTTGATCTGAGATATTGTTGAAAACTCCATCTTAAAGTTGAGATAGTGTTGTCATGCATACTGTTGCTGGAGTAAACTGACTAAAGTGACTTCCTTACTACTGTTATGTCAACCACATGGGGAGACTTTGTTATTTAGTATTTTCTGTGAAAGAATAAGGTGATAATCTTTCATTTCAAATAATTTGTTGTGAACCACATGGGATCTCAGGCAATCCACCTACAGTAAGAGACACATTTTTGGCCTGAAAGTTCTGGCAAAAATCCACTTTTGAGGACTGTAAACATTGTGAGGCTTCACAAATTGAGCAGTGGCGTGGAAATACCAGTATGAAGCTACCAACTGTGGGCCCAACATTCTCCAAACAGAGCAGGCAATGTGTGGAATCCCAGTGCTTTTACTGAAAAAGGTAAACAAACCGACGACCAAAGACAACCGGTGGGCTTTCAGACACAGGTCAGACAGGGAGGAGGGAGGGAGGGAGGGGCGCATGGGAAATGAGGCGGACTGCACTGGCAGCGGGGGCACATAGGAGTCTGAAGGGAAGTGAGCCAGAGTGTAGAGGATACAAGACAAAAGCAGTGTGGGCAGTGATTCAGTTCGTATGAAACTGGGGCAAGTGGGCAATGCTTTCAGTAGGTGGTGGGTTGTTTTGGCGGGAGTGTGTGTGTGTGTGTGTGTGTTGGTGGTGGGTATAAGGGGGAGGAGCTCTGATGGTTTGGTCTGTCAGCATGCCAGGACCACATTCTCATCCTGCTGCCATTGAAAGGGGCGGTAAAGACATAAACAGGCCCAGTGGGATTAGGGCCCACTCGGAGGAGTGATCAGAGGGGATTTGCTGCCCGGCGGGCACACAATGGCACTGTCGGGTAACACACAAACACACACTACACATGCTCACTGACAACATTTCACAACAGACCTGAGCCTACATAAATCTGATTAGAACATCCTTTTGTTTAGGAAGCGGTACCGGGGTTAACAGAGGCTAGATTTGCCGCAGGCCATGTTTGATAGGACAGGGGGTGTGTGGACGTTGGCGGGACGGCAAGGACAAAAGCCGGGGGTATGTTGTGTTGTGGCGGGGTGTTTCCACGTGTGTGAAGCCCCAGACAGACAGGGAGGGTCATGGCTGTGTGTGGAAGCACAATAATAGGATGAATAAAGGTTTTTTTCCCCCCTCAATGGCTGGTTCTGAGTCAGCTGACGATGGTGGATGGTGACAGGATCTAACCTAACGTTGGACAACAACACCGGCAGACAAAAAGACAGCAAGCCGGTTTGAACCTGTTCAAATAATCGGAACCAGATTGATTTGAGCTAAATATGTCATGCACAGCTTCAGACTAGATCTTTCTTTATAATTCTGCCTTTTTGTTCCTCCTCAGTGCCGGCTCTGGCCCAGGTTGCAGCCATGCCTCTCCTGGAAGAGACCACTCTGCCACAAGAGCACCCACCCACCGTCCCTGTTGTCATTATAGGTTAACGTTTTGCCCTTGCATACTGTGTGCACCGTTTTGATACTAATCCACCATTTACTAAACTTGGATTTGTTTTTCAGGCAACGGGCCATCGGGTATTTGTCTGTCCTACCTGCTGAGTGGATACAAACCCTACCTAGATACGGCAACTGTCCACCCAAACCCAATACTGTACAGGAAACTGCAGGAGACCAAGCACCTACCCATCACTGAACAGGTAAAGACTAGTGACCTCACAGGGGCTCCGGTATGTCATAAAGTAAAGTAAAGTTTTTATTAATTCTAGTTCACCGTTTTCATCTAATATGTCCTATCTGTTTCATTGTATTTGTATTATTGACTGATTTTATTTGCCTGTGTCTCGTCATATTTTATCTTTGTAAAGCACTTTGTAACTTTGTGTTGAAAAGTGCTGTATTAATAGAGTTTGTTATTAAGTTTATTATATATGTGGACATTTTACTGCAGGATCTGGAGTATTTGAGTGAAGGTCTTGAGGGGAGGTCAGGGAATCCAGTGGCTGTGCTTTTTGACACACTGCTGCACCCCAATGCTGACTATGGCTATGAGTTCCCTCCTGTCCTTCAGTGGAGGAGGGACAAGCAGCAACACCTCCCACATCTGGTGCTGGGGAGGGCAACACCTGGAGGTGCCTGGCATGTAAGCTACAAGGTTTAGTCTTCCAAACCCAACCTTTATATTTTCTTTTAATCCTTTTATGTTAGACCATTTTAAACCTCTTTTCCCTCCTCAGGCAATGGAAGGCTCCATGTTGACTATTAGTCTTGGCATCTGGATGGAGCTTCCCGGAGTCAACTACAGAGACTTGACCAATGGGAAACGCAGGTAAAGACAAGTAGCAAGGACATGGCTCAAGCTTCAGTTTAATTCTGTGCCACCTTGTTCCTCATTGTCTCCCTCCTCTCTCTAGGGATGTAACCAGTGACAGAGCAACCCCAGAGGAGATCTCATCCTATTACCGTAACTATGTGCAGCTAAAGGGCCTCCAAAAGAATTTTGTTGACAACACCTATGTGACCTCCGTCCAGAAACTCTGCCGGGGGCATGATGGGCAAACTGATGAAGGAGATGTGCAGGTGGGAGATGGTAATAATGAGGGCTTTGAGGGTAGTGGAGTTGAGTGTGTAGACGATGGAGGAGGGGGGGTTCTCTGGGAAGTAAGGGGATACCAGCAGGTGCAGAACGACACTCATGTACCCTTCTGTCTATTCGCTGAGAATGTGGTTCTTGCCACTGGTGCATCAGATTCACCGATTCGATTAGGTGTAGAGGGGGAGGACCTTCCATTTGTATTCCACAGTATCTCAGACCTGGGGTTGGCTGTAGGCCGGAGAAAGCTGGATATGAACTCTGATCCGGTTTTAATTGTAGGTGCCGGTTTAAGTGCTGCAGATGCAGTTCTGTGCGCTTGCAACAGCAACATTCGGGTGCTGCATGTCTTTCGCAAGAGCGTAGATGACCCAGATCTCATTTTCAAACAGCTGCCCAAGACCCTGTACCCAGAGTACCACAAAGTTTACAACATGATGTGCTCTCAGACCTACACAAATGTGGCCACCTCCTCTGCTCCTAACAGACCCCAGGCAGTTAGTATTGCCTCTTCGGTATGTGCCAAGATGTGCCCAAAGCCCCAGCTGGCCACAGGTAATATGGCTGGTAACGCCAGTGTCGGCTTGTTTCCCGACTACACTAGTTTCCCAGAACACTGCGTGGTGTCCTTCCAGTCTGACATGAAGTGTTTGCTCCAGGGGATAAACTCCCTCAAGGCATTCAAGATCTCCATGGTCCTGGTGCTGATCGGGACCAACCCCAACTTGTTTTTTTTGAAGGGGCAAGGCCAGTACCTGGGTCAGGATCCAACAAAACCCATCTCTTGCAAGCAGAACACCATTGACATCCACCCATACACGTTTGAGTGTACCAAGGAACCAGGTCTATTTGCCATGGGTCCGCTGGTGGGAGACAACTTTGTTCGCTTTTTGAAGGGTGGCGCTCTAGGCATCGCCTCCTGTCTGCTGAAGAGACTCAAGAAGAAAGGAAAGCTCATCAGCAGTGGAGGAAACAACTTAATTTGAAAACCCGATGGAGAAGAGAGTAGTACACGTTGGTTGTAGGGCACAGATTTTGAGTGCTTTTAGCAACCAATGTAAAAGGTGTGGGGGAGTTTTAATATGCTCTGATCATTCATGCAGTATTTTCTCATCAAAGCTTAGACATTTTAGAACTTAGAGACCAAATAGACAGTGGATGTACACCAATTAGTTTCTAAAGAAACACAAGACCGCTTTCAAGAGTCTTGTCTGACTTCACAAGAAGTCCAAGCTACCGTGTTCCAATGTTTTCTAGTCAATCTGTAACCTCACAACTCAATGGGACCTTATATTCATCAGGGTTATTTATTTGTTCACCATGTGTCTTTCAATCCATTCATTTACTAACTTTACTTGACTTCAATCATGTTTTTATAAAGAATATATAAGAATACTAACTTGTAGAAGCGACTTCTCTAAAAGCAAACTGTGGTCCTGCTTACAAACCTGCAATGATCTGAATTCTACGCAACATAGCCAAGAGTGGTGACTGTTTGCAGAGGTTTATTACAGAAGATGTGAACTGACTAGTGGCAAACTTAACATTCCTGTTTATTCTGAGCCAACCACATTTTTTAAAAATCCAGATATTGTTCTTTTAACTGCTGTTGTAGGAGCTAGTGTAGTTGGAGCTATACACCTAAAACAAAGTTGGAAATGTCTAATATACATTTTTTTACATTACTTGTCATTTAGCTGCTTTTATCCAAAGCAACTTCCAATTAGTGCATTCAATATCTATGAGGACACTTCGGCATGGGCTGGGATTCGGGGCCACGACCTTCTTGTTGGAGGTCGACCGCTCTACCCCCTCAGCCACAGCCGCCCATAAATCAATAAATCTGACCAATTGCTTTGATGACACTATGCAAATAATTTCTCTTGTAGATGTTTTCTTGGGCAACATTTGTTGTGTCCCAGTCAAAGTTATGGTCATTAAAGGATCATTCGGATGTTTCCAATTTCTTTTCTTTTTATTTCCTGCAGTATGAAACTCTCATCATTCCACTCCCTACAGAACAGTGAACATTTATGCAGTATTTATATTTCTTCAGGCAACAGCAAACTTCATAGGACATGAGACCTAAATACACAGTATTTTCCCATTAATAATAATAATAAGTTTTTCTTCTGAATTAGGTTTTTCAGAATGCCTGGCATTTGGCAGCCAACTCCAATTCTGATACATGGAAACAAATTAAGCCGTGCTTCAAACGTTAACTTAAGGATGAGTTAACCAAGTGCAGTAAAATACAGTTTGTAGAAAATAGGATAAAACAAGAAACACCTGTATGGTCCTTTATATTGATCATTTGAAGATAATTGCCGTTCACATTATGTCTAGAATATAGTGAAAACAGTTCCAGCCATTATAATTCATTTTCCTAAGAGAATACATATTGATAGAGATGGAGAGACGAGTCTTAACAATTACAGAAAAGAAAATCTTACCATGCAAATAATACATTTTTATATCTTAGAAAACCAAATCTCTGCACCCACTTTTTTATTTTTGTAACCACAAATATTTTTAAATTTAAAGTTATCCCTGTATTATCTAAACTACATCTTTAAACTAATCAAGACTTTATTATTATATCCTTATTTATTACTGAGCATCTATCTTTTTACTTATGGTTGATTTATTAAGTGCCAAATATCAGTTTAGAGCGGTTATGAGCAGTAACATTAGCAACATCAGTTTCTTTGATTTCTGCTACATTTAGATTCCTTTCATTTACTTAAACTCTGTTTATAAGTGTGTTGCCATATGAAGAATATTTTGTGTGCCGCTGCCGCACAGCTCAAGGTTGGTTTATTGTGATGGGACACTTTGATCCCTGTAGGGAATTTAGTCTTTCACCCCTTTCATAAAAAACATTAGTCTGAGTCAGTGTTGGTGGTGAAACATTAGTAAATAATGTACGTAGTCACATGATCTTTTCCATTAACAAAGATGTGGTTTAACACCTTACTATTTAAGTTTCGGTAATCATAGAGCAGTTGACTAGTTGCAAATGTTACTTGTGTTAAATAATGAATTTCAGCTGTATTATTTCTTGATGCTTTTTTCACTGATTTCTGAAAAGTTGTTTTGATATATTAAATATAACATTGCAAGCACAAACACCTGCTGAGCAGCAGCTGCTTTGGGCAGAAGCCAGAAAAGTGCTACAAGGACAGATGTGGTACGATTTTTAGCCAGTGCATTAAAACCAGGACTACAGACGAGACTGGGTGACTCAATAGTCAACTCTGAATTTGTACGTGGCACTTGCTGTGAATATTAAGGGACATGTGTGTTTCGACCATCTACGCAGAAAGGCCAACAGGAGTTTAACTCGACAGCTTCTCGCCTGAGGAGTTCGGTCTGTAGAAGTGCCTGATGGGTCGGCTCATTAGAGATCACTCAAGCACTTGAATCCCTCTCAAGTTTCTCGTTCAGCTAAAACCAGGGAACACATTAGGTCTTAACTTCACAACGAAGGAAAAGCTGCTTTCAGCATGTGGACTTTTATGCTCTCTTGTACAATTGAAGAGTTTTTAATGTTTTGTATGCCATATTTTTTATTATTGACAAATAAAAATTGGAAAAACAAATCTCTGAACATGAGACTGTTTTCTTACATTGTTTGCTGTCAGTAACGTAACGAGTCGATTAATATATAGAACCGAAAATTGAAACACTGGTAAACATTTAAGATTAGTTTAGCAAATAAGAAGCATTAACTCCAACCTTGTGATTCAAATACACATATATATGTCATTTCTGGACTTTTTTCTCATAGGGTTGATTGAGTTGGTCATACTTCATGTGTCTTTGAAATGAATTCCCACTTGAAAATTATCTTCTCATTCATCTCCTCTTGGTTAGCTTGGTAGGGTTGTACCTGAAGACGAAGACACACACACACACACACACACACACACACACACACACACACACACACACACACACACACACACACACACACACACACACACACACACACACACACACACACACACACACACACACACACACACACACACACAGAGAGAGAATAGTTTATCTCATAGGTCTGTGCATGTCATGATGGGCTTTTAACATTCCTAATGGATCATTCTTCTATGTCCTAAGAGGCATTTTGCACAAACAATAAAAACAGCCCAACTTAAGCGCTGTAAAACATAGACTGTGTTTGAACAGCTTAAAGCAAACAGGCTTCCTATAAACCACGCCTGGAAGCTTCAGTTATACCGACCAAAAAAAAATAAATAAAAAAAAATACCGGATTGTTATCTTAGCAGCAGAGTCTGTTCCCCGGCTACGCATGACTGACTGAGCAGGACTCAGTGATCAAACAGCTCAGGCTTGACACACACTACACACACAGACACAGACACACACAGACACAGAACACACAGACACACACACACACACACACACACACACACACACACACACACACACACACACACACACACACACACACTCTCTCTCAGACTGTCTCTTTTCTGCTTAGTCAAAGAAAACACGGCGACAGCAGCAGCATCGGTGGCTTACATCACCTGTTACCCTGGCAACCGCTATGACGAAATAATTACTACGTCCTGATTGGTTAAACTGTTTCTACAGAGGCTCCATATCCATAATTCTCAGTTAATTAAGCTGCCTGCACCTGATTATAATGACTGAGGCTGTACAGACTTTGAATCTCTATTTTAATCTCAGCGACGGATCAAGGAAGACTAACACAAAAGTCACAAAATACACAGTTTAAGCTAAAGGTGTTATTTACCCAGAACCCTGGGTCGGCAACATATATATCTCCTTTACATAGAAATTAGTTCTCTACATATGCATGATTTTCGTTTCGAAGATCCATCCATTCTTTCTTGAGAAATTTATGAAAATGTGGAAAACACAAGGTTATTGAAAGTGAAAAAACAAATACTGGATGGACATGATGAACCAGATAACCTCCTTGGTGGAGGTAATGATAGGATGTTTGATGATAAATAATTAATGATAAATCAGTATAATACATGAAGGAAGGAGCCACTATTTGACTATTGTGAGAATCCCTGAATGACAAACACGTGACTGGTCCTTCACATACTTGAACCTTTACTGTGGTTTTTAGGTTTTTAAGATGAGGGAAACACAAAGTGACCTCACATCTTCCGACAGAAAATGAAATCCACTCTCTCACCTGAAGAGGTCGTCTCCCACAGTCTCGTCCCGTCTGCTCTGACGCTCTTCCTGAAACAAACACAGACTCAAGTCATGAGTGCAGGGCTCAGACAGATCGCTGACAGAAAGAAGTCCGACAGAGTGACAACCATTACCTCAGCTGCATCTTTCAGCCATTCATCCAGATCGGAGTTCTTGCCCCTGCTGTGAACCAGCAGTTCAGACCCTCCGATGATGTGCGGCGAGCTCTCGGCACCTGGTACTTGGCTCTGCAAATACACACACACGGGAAAAAAGGAGCCTGTGTATGAGGCAAAATTCTTTTTTTGTGGATTTATCTATGGATAAGGGGATATTTTTACCTTCACCAAGGAGGTTATGTTTTCATCTGTGTTAGTTTTTAAAAAATGTAGCTGTAGAATTTGCATGATTAGTGGAGGACAAAATATTTAGACTACATAAGTTGGCACGCATGCAGCTACAAGCATTACATGGTCTGCTCTGAGTTTTCTAATTGAATCAAGTAGCGTTTCTAAATTCTAAATGAGGATTGCCTCATAGTTCTGACCTTGCGGAAACATTTGAAGTTCTTTGCGCAGCCGTTGCTGAGCATCTGCTTTGGTTTAATCTTTGGAGGCGCGGACATGGTGAGAGATCGAAACTCCACTAACACCAGCTTTTTAGGAAGGTCTTCATCAACCCGGGACTCCTGCAAAACAGCACAGCTTTTATCAGATGGGCAAGAGCTAGAAAATGAAGCTTATTCAAAGGGAGGAAGAAACAAAACAGTGACATTTGGAGCCATTTTCCCAGGACTTACTTGCACCTCTTGTTTAATGACGACTGCTTCCAGAGGCGTCTTAGTCTCTTCTTTGGGCTCAGAATTTTCTCCTGTGAGTAGTTCAATATCCTTCAGGAACACAAAGGGCAGAAAATGAGCAGTAACAATGGAATATAATTGCATTTAAAACCACTATATTATTGGATGAAGCTTGAAAACTGAGAGTAAAAACTCTTCACTTCCTCACCTCAATGTAAGACGGTTCATCCTGCTGAACGTTTTTACTTTGAATGGACTCATGATTAGTTGTTGTGTTTTCTGAAGGATC
This sequence comes from Hippoglossus stenolepis, assembly GCF_022539355.2. NCBI lineage: Eukaryota > Metazoa > Chordata > Actinopteri > Pleuronectiformes > Pleuronectidae > Hippoglossus > Hippoglossus stenolepis. The sequence continues at coordinate 15,884,642 of NC_061490.1, forward strand.
AACCTTCTCCTTCTTGATGGAGACAGGAAACTGTTCGGATGGTTTGCTCTGGTTTTTGTTTGAACCGGACTTGTTTTCCAGTGGCCGTCTGTTGGCCTCACTGTCTTCTGCATGGACACGCTGCTTCTTGCTTGAAGATGGAGCCTCCTCCATGTTAAAACCTTGTCTCTGTCCAGTGGAACTTTGCCATTTAGGCTGTGCGTGCTGCCCTTGTTTGCTTGAGGGTGGCTCATCGAAGAAATCCATATCTTCAGACATAATAGACTCCAGTTCGTCCATCTGTATCTCTGCTTCCATCTCCTTCCTCTTTCTACCCTGTGGCTCCTCCTGAGCAGCGTGGGAGACCCTGTCCTCCGACCGTCCTGCGAACAGATGAGCTCCAGACCCCAGTGGAGTCTGAGATGTGGCTGCGGGAAGTCGCGAGGATGTTTCTTTGGACGTAACTGAGGTGTTCAGTGCTGGCATCCTGCTGATGGACGATGCCTGTACAGGCCGCTTCGGCTCTGACATAACTTCAGAGAAATCATCGTCCAAAGGCCTTGAAGAAACGACAACACAAATAAATTGGTGCAACACAGGATCTTCCGACACATGTTATAGATGTGTTTCAGCTGTTTAATTCGAATTTTCATCTCTCGTCAGATTTTGTTACAGTTTTTTCCTAGTATGTGTCTATGGCTAATATGACTCATCATTCAACCTTATCCCTATGTTTTCTAAACTGTAAGGATTACACAATCCCATCAGACAAAAATATGGTTATTGTCATTGGTGAAGTAGTTTACATTGATTGATGTAAGAACTGCATCACCACAGATAAAATATGCAAAAACGCTGGTATTGAGGTTTACCGTTTCTTATTGGATGGCTGGAAGAAGCTCGTCAGAATCGACTGTTTCTGTGGGGAAACTTGTGCAGGAGTTTTTAGTTTCTGAGGCTTCTGTGGAAATGTCTTCATGCCACCATTGGTCCAGGAAGTGGATGGTTGGGGCCTGATGCCACTAACCCCTGCAACTGCAAAAATATTGAGTTTTAAGAATATTTTATAAAGCATTCCAGGGATTTAGAGATTTAAGAAACAGTTTGACTCTTTGTAAATATTTTGACTGTACCCAGTGCTGATTATTTTAGCTAAGCATAGAGACTTAGAATGGGGGGGGCTCTAACCAAAGGTAACAAAATCCACCTACCAGCACCTTTAAATATCACGTAAATAAACATGTTGTGTTTTTAGTCACTGGATAAACATATTTCATATATTTTAATTCAAATTAACAGGTAGACCAAGTGAAATGTCTTAGGAAGAAATACGATTAGTTTCGTAAAGATTGTATATTAATAAACAAGCAGAAAGCTGCTACTGGACTAGTATCTGTATATCTCAGACGTACGGTCTCTGAATCAGTACAAAGACAGTAATAGCAGAGTGGTAAATGCAACAGTGCATCTGTAATTCATTCTTGCTGCTACCTGTCGGTTTGGACTCAGGCTTCTTCCTCTGTGAGTTAGTGTTTTGAACAGTGTTATGCGATGAGCTCATTGTTTCAGCCACGATGCTCGGAGCGGACGTCCTCTCCGCGATGACTTTGGATCTATCGGGTTTCTTCTCAGGAGTTTCTCCTACTGCCGTCACCCCAGTCACGTTACATGGAGCCGACCTGGCAAATGAAAATAACACACATCAAACAGGGCTTCTGGAATGGAAGTTTGACACGACGTTGATGAGTGTGTGGCGGTACCGTTCGAAGGGCTCCGTGTTCACTGCATATGCTGTGATATTTTGTGTGGCAGCCGGTAACACAGTCTCGTCCACCGCCAAGCTCTGTGACAGCGAAGCACTCGGGATTCTGGGTTTCACGTTTGGTGTCGACTCTGAAACACAAACAGAAGATTGAAAGAACAAAAAGAAATGAAACAAAGAAGTCAATAATGAGTGCTTCCCTGTCTGGTCCTCCACCTGCGTCTGGCTGTAGACTGGATGGATTGCAGTACTTGTCACAGGAAGCAAAGATGGCAGCCAATCCGATCTCAGACTCTGTGATGACTCGAAGGCCTTTTCTGTGTCAGTGGAAAAACGAAAAACAACTATTAAAAGAAAAAAACACACACACTCCGAAGTAGGGCTGCAACTAACGACTATTCTGATAGTCGATTATTGAAACGATTAATCGACTAATCGGATTATGAATCACACAAATTCTCAATTGCTCTTATTTAGCCAACAGCTTTTAAATTTAGCTTGAGGTTGTTCGCGGCATGTGATGACTGAAAATAAAGACAATAAAGATCGATACTTCATTCAAAAATGTATTTTAATAAACTTTGCTGCATATTAGGGTATTATTGATATAAAGACAAAGAAAAATCTAGTTTTTGTCCATTTAAAACCAAGGACAGGCAAAGTGCTAATATAATTTTTTTTGTTTAAATTCAAGTTTCCCTTTTTCCTGTGAACCAAGAACGGGCCAAGTGCCGATACTAAAAATAAATTAAAAATCAAGTATCCATTTTTTCTGTTAACAAAAGGACAGGGAAGGTAGCAGCAATAAAAACATCAACAAACGAAACTAGTCTTCTTCAGACTGCATAATTGTGATTAAAAGAGACGTTTGTCAGGCAATAGGATAACATTACGCTTTTAAACTCGTTAAAAACAAGTTTAAACCATGTTTTTGTAATGGATTCTAGAATCCTGCGCACAGGTATATACGTTTATATAGCAAGCTAGATAACAGGCTACTTTACTGAGGCGAGTCTGCATCGTCTACGTTACGATGTCAAACGTGCCTCCTCTTCAAATGCTCGTGTCCTGCTTCCATGGAAAGATAGGTCCGCCTTACAAATATTGCAGGTAGATTTTTTTCGGGCTATGTTGAGGGTGAAGTTCTCCCATACTTTTAACTTTCTGGTACGCGATGGTGTTGCAACGGACACCGCCATTGGTCCATGTTTTGTCGCTATTGCACATGCGCGACTTTAAGAGATAGGAAGGGAGCGAGATGGCTCACTCCTCAGCTACTTCCATCAGCACCTCCGGTAAATCGACGCTTAGTTCAGCTGCACGGCACGAAAACCACGCGCTATGACGTAACCAACGAATCATCGACTATTTTTGTCATCGATTTTTGTGGACTACGTCGATTAATCGTTGCACCCCTACTCTGAAGTAATTTTCTATTAAAGCACATGAACATTTGTGCAAACCTTTGAACAATGTTATTCACTGAGGTTGCCCACTCTGTGGCAGAGGAAGACAGCAGGGTTTGGGAGCTGCCTGTTGTGATGTCGACCACACAGCTTTGTGGAGACTCCAGCAGGTCCCGGGGCAGATCGCCCTCCTCCAACAGCCGAACCTTTCCTTTTCCAAAACTCAAGGCTCCACTCAAACGCTTCAGCTGCAAATAACATAGAACAGAAGCAACGTTGTTCTCAGAGCCTAACAACAGTATTAAGTTACCACAAAGGAAGAAGTCAACCAACCTGTTTGGCGCTGAGGAACACAAAGGTCTTCTCGGTAAAAAGCTGTTTGCGAGCTGGAATCACTCCAAGGTTAACTTCCTCTTTAATGAGACTGGGCTCATCGATCTCAGGGATGAAGCTTAATGACAACGAAGAGCACAGATGAGATACTGTTTGTTTCAGGGCTGCAGGTGATGCGTTCCCTGATGGACTGTGTCGTACCTCTCGGCTTTAGGCGGTGCCAGTTTTTGCTGCACAGCTTTGTTGAACACCAAGAAGAACTCTGGTGTCACGATGGGACAACAGCACAGCACGGCAGAAATGGTCTAATTGGGAAAAACACACATGTGAGAGGCTATTCAGGGACGAACACATTCACACATTTGTGTACTCAGACTGGGTAAAAACAATCATGTGGTCTTCATGAACAGAAATGACCTTTGTATCTATTTGCATAGAGAGCAAGTAACAGGGGTGAACACACACATAAAAAGCTGTCCACTTGTGATCGATCTCCGAGGACGGACGTTAATACCAGATCAGAACAGGACCATAAATTCTGGTTCTAACCTTGATGGTGACTTTAACAGTGGGCATAACCAGGTGTGTGCAGTCCTGAGTCCATGTGTTGACCGGCTTTCCACCCAGAGCCAGCAGGGCCTGAGAGAGTGACCTCTTGCCATCACTGTCCAAACATGATGAACACACCACTGGATTCTGATGCTCCACACTGAGAGGGAGACGTGTAATGCAATAGATTCAAAGACAAGTTAATTAATAACCCAATCGTGGCTCGGTGATGTAGACAACACAACAGACCAGGTTTCTGTTACATACCTGAACTTGCTGTTAAAAGCCCCAAATGTTACATAGTCCCCTGACTTCAGGTTAACTGACGTGTTCTCTGTCAAACTCTTGCCGTTGACAGAAGTGCCGTACTTGGAGGTGTCTTTCAACGTCAGGGTCTAAAAGTAAAATACACAAGACAGACCCATGAAACTGTTGACTCATCAAACAAACCATCCTTCATCTTGACGATCAACAATTAATGTGACAGTGAGAAACTCATCCTTTAAAATAAACCTGAGATGGAAAGTTATCCCATCTCAGAAAATCCATTGAATCTTCAGTGTATGAACTGCAGACTGTGGTGAAACACAGGAAAGGTAAATTGATTTCACTATCAACGGATACAGAATAAATATTAGATGCTCTTATTATTTTAATGTATATTGACCTAAATTTGTAAAAAAATGTATCAAGAAATAAAAATAGTCTAGAATGTGTTTTTTAGTGCGTGTTTATTCTGCATTTTTATTGCTCAGCAATTGTTTCTGGTTTTTAAATTAACCAAAAATAACAATTGCAACCACATTTCAGACATTTTACAGCTTTACTGACATAAAACCAGCGCAACAGCACCCCCTACTGGCGTCAAACACGTAAATATTTTCCAAACGAAATCCTTACTTTGCTACTTGGAACATTACTAGAGGGGTTGGGTGCTAAATAAAAAAAATTAAAATATTGATAACCCTGCAAACTATTCAGTCTAATATCAAACTGTTGTCTACTATAAAAAACGATGCACTGTAACACTTATATAAGCAAACTAATATATGACATTAAATCAAATGTATAACCAGAGCTGCACATATTAAGTGGATGCACAGAATGAACTATGACTGATTTCCTGTCTTGCTCTCTCACCTGGTCAGTCAGAGTGAGGTGAGCGTGAGCCCTGCTGATGGACTGGTCGTTGGCAAGAAGGATCTCACAGTTCTTGCGCCCGACCACGTACTCTTTACTGGCCACGAGATAGTGCGTCTCGCCTGTGGGTGACAGAACGTAAGTTATGGACCAGAGCTGTTGATGACACATGACATTTAAATCAAACTAGGAGTAAGTGCTGTGGTCCTTGAGGGAGAAAACGGTAATGTGTCTACAATGGACAATGAACAATGTGCAATGCAACTTTCAAAACAGGGGATGTAATGTCATATGATATTACACTTATATTAATAAGTAATGAGTAATACACAGGGCTTCACTTGATGGGATGATGAAGGAAACACACAATGAAACAAAACATTCATCTGTCCATCCATTATCTGTACTGCTTATACTGTCCATACAGAGTCCTGGTCTATACAGATGTTACTGTCCATACAGAGCCTGCTCTCTACAGATGTTACTGTCCATACAGAGCCTGCTCTCTACAGATGTTACTGTCCATACAGAGATCTGATCTCTACAGATGTTACTGTCCATACAGAGCCTGCTCTCTACAGATGTTACTGTCCATACAGAGACCTGATCTCTACAGATGTTACTGTCCATACAGAGTCCTGATCTCTACAGATGTTACTGTCCATACAGAGCCTGATCTCTACAGATGTTACTGTCCATACAGAGTCCTGATCTCTACAGATGTTACTGTCCATACAGAGCCTGCTCTCTACAGATGTTACTGTCCTTACAGAGTCCTGATCTCTACAGATGTTACTGTCCATACAGAGACCTGATCTCTACAGATGTTACTGTCCTTACAGAGTCCTGATCTCTACAGATGTTACTCTTACTTCTGATCTCAACACGTGTTGTGAGCATGTGGAACTGGGAGAACTGTTGGTCAGTAGAACAGCTGAGGTGAACTTTGAGCAGCTAGCAGCAGTGTTAGCAGTGTTAGCTAACATACGACTGTACCTCCAGGCTGCAGCGGAGTCAGGATCCACATCTTACTGCGAGATGATGACTTTTCATGCGGTAAAAACAGCAGCAGTTCAGAGGAAAGATGTTTATCACGACCACAACTTCCACACAACTATCAACAGGGAGGGCGCGCCAAACGATGACGTAGAAGCCCTGCGCCGCCGCCGCCGCCTTTTCACAATAAACGTCTCTTCCTTCTCATTCACGTGCAGTCAGTGAACTTACCTAATATGAGTTTATTTTCTTCTTTATGTGTGTGCGTGTTGGTGTGTGTGTGAATTGTATACTTAACATTTATACTCTAATCAATCACTCAGTTATTTGAATTATCATCAATCCTCTATCAATGAAACCTTATCTATATAGCTCTTTCCCAACATGTCAAATGCAATTCAATGAGGGACTAATGCAAACCAAAGCAATTCATAAAGTTGAGATAGCAAAAATGTATAATTAACCCTACATTTTCAGTAAAACAAAAAAGCATAAGAGAAACAATATTGCTAAAAAATAACTACAAGTAATTAAACTATGAAAATATAAAGCACTGAGTACTAGCTCCTCTCAGATCCTCTGCAAGGTTGTTTCAGCGACTCAGCATCAGCACATGCTTCACTAAATATAACTAAACCACTAAAACCAATCCAATGACTGATTTTGTGTGGACCAATGTCAAAATGTGTCACCAGATCGGGCATGAAGTATAATTCAGCTGTAGTTCTTGTGTGTATGGTAAAAGGTCACAATGTCTGTTTTGTGCATATGCAAATGATTGTTGATGGGTGTGATCTTATTTGTCCATAGCCAATGTTATCTTTCATGTGGGAAATTATATGATTTTGTAAGTTAAACTGTGTTTAACAGAAGATAACACCCATCAGCCTGCCTGCTTCTTACTACGCAGTGTCACCCATCAGTCCAAATCATAAAAGTGTTTTGATGTCATGAATCATTAAACCAAAAGTGTGCCTTATTTTACTCTCTGAACTTGACTGACCTGTGTTTCATCACATCTTAAAAAGAGAAATTACAAAAGCATGACATATGTTACTCCAAAACTGATTCTCCTAAATACAAATAAATACAAATGCTTTAACGTGGATTTCAGCATGGTCTGTTGTGCAGTTTAGATTCTGGGGTTTATGGCCGTGAGTCAATAGCAGCAACTTTATGACATCAAATAAAACCTCGAGCCTCCTGAGCTTTGTCCGTCTCTGGATTTCCTTGTTCAATGTTAGTTCCTCAGGTTGGAAGAAGTGATTCTGTGTTGCACTGAATTTCATTGTACATCTTCATTCCATGTAACAACAGCCCAGACAATAAGATCACACTCTTTTTCTATTTTTAATTAAACAGACCTGCAGCTTTTAAACAGCTCAGAAGGACACATACAGACATTGCTCTATAAATTATACCACAAGCCAGCACCTTGTTGCTTGTATAATACATGATAAAGTTTGTCGTTGGGATTAATAATACGACAAAACCAGAAATTAGGCATATAGTTTTTATTGAAGCTTAAAACATGAACCATGAATAAATCAGACATTTAAATATAATTATTTTTTAAAGTATGAAATGACATAATGATAGTGATAGGTAATTGTTGAAGCAATCATTTGCAGATAAAATACAATGAAAAATAATATGGTTTATTTATTGAATTCAAAATAAATATCATGCATTACTTTATTGCTTTTTCTGCAAAAATTGCTCAACTCAAAATAAAGGATCATTGTCAGATTTCCACGGTCGACCTGCAGCTGGTCTGAGACGTCCACGTCCCCAGAGACACGGTAGTTTATGATTGGCTCTCATCACTGCAACACTAGTGCAAGAGTCAGGTTTACGGATGATCTCACACCAGTCTGGATAGTCCACAGGTTTAGCCCCCCTGTAGGGAAGATTGGAAAAAAATGAAGATATACACATGCTACATTCAATATGTTGAGTGCTGTTTTCAGTGTATTTAAGTTGTGAAAACAAACTCACTGGTCACAGCATCCGACTCCGAAAGGCTCCATGCAGACACACTGGTAACAGTCACTGGTTACCCAGGTCTCTCCGATCCCGTACACCGCTCCCATGTATTCACAGCTCCCTGACAATGAAAAACATCCGTTACTGACTGTGTCATTGGTAGAAGTATAAATACTAAAATGTTGAATATACTATCTAAATAGAAGCCATCCATTCAAAATATTAGGCTACCAAACACAAAGTACATAGGTGTAATTAGCTAAATGTGTGTTAGATATTAAAAGCAACAAACAAATAGATAAATGAAACAAAATTGAAATGAAACAAAAACATTACTAATGAAAGCAAAAGGAAAAAAAATAAAGCTATATAACATTGTAATGTTGCAGCGATTCAAGATGGAGCATTTTGAGCGACTTCCTATACTGTTGGGTAATATCTATAACTCTGGATCATATGATGTCATCATATGTTATGTTACCTGAATCTGGGGAGTACACACACACACACACACATGCACACAGAGAATTGACGTACATGGATTTCCTGGAGGTTTCCCCAAACCTTAACCATTGAACTTAATTCAAAACCAAACCTAAACATACAGTCTCCATAATATGACTGTTATTCGGGACCCTACGATATGAATAATACCTGGACCACACACAGACCCACACACAACACACACACACACGCACTGTACCTTTGGTGTTGAAGTAGCACTCCCCGCTGTTATACACAGCAAGACATGGCACACTAGCACTCAGGAACACGAGTAAAGTCAAGAGTACTCCTCCTGCTGTATTTGCCATTTCTGAAAAAATAAAATCATAGGTTTAAAAAAGCAGATGAATTAAAAGACAAGAGTCATAAAAAACAGATTTGTTTCTTACCTACTGTGACGTTTTCCCTATGTTGTATAAAAACCCCTCCGTTCTTGTATTTTCTCTCCGTTCTTTTCCTTCTGCTCCTCTTCCTTTCGTTCACCCTCTTCCTCAGATTGTTTTCCTGTCCCCTCTTCCCCTCCTCTGGCTCTCTGTGTTCCCTCTCTTCCACTGATGCACTTTTTCTCCGTGGTCCCAGATATTTATACCTCACCAGCACGTCTTAATGGCCGTGCTCATTTGTACTTTCTTCTATGCTATTTGTCCACCCACCCCCATCCCTCTCATTAGTTCCTATTCCAGGCATTATTATTATTACAATGTTCGTCATGCCCTCTTTTACTGCTCCACAGAAATTGCCCCAGAGTATACAGTGTGCACCCTTTCAGATAACATTTGTCTCAGCGGGTGCCATTTGACCCTATCACTAGATCCACACTAGCCAAACAACCAGCCGGTGACCTATTGTCCTGCACGGGGGCTGCATGTGTGTGCACAAGTAGAAACATGACCCTTCGACCCCTGCTCACGACACACATTCATGTTACTGTGATATTTAATGGAAAATAATGTTTGAGAGCATATTTGAAAAAGATCAATTTATCTAGTTAATATGGTTAATATTGTTATTTGTTATTTCTATACTGTTTTCCAATAAAGACGCGGAGGATGTTTTTGACAATTGTCTTGTTAGTCATTTAACTCATCGATGCACATCAGTTGCTGGATTTAATTTCATGTTATATTGTTAATGAAGCATCATGTGTAGTACACGGTTTTGTATATGATTTTACATGATTCAGTGAGCTTTAGTTTAAATAACCTATTAAAAGTCCCTTTGACGGGATGTGGTTTTTACGTCAGTGTGTGTGTGTGTGTGTGTGTGTGTGTGTGTGTGTGTGTGTGTGTGTTTGAATGCTTATTAGTTAATTTTGTGTGTGTTTTGTGTTGGGGGATGGGTTTCCTTCTCTGAGTAAGGATACGTTTGAATAAACCAACCTGAGCGCTCAGATAACATGCATGTCCACACACACACACACACATAAACAATCGTGTCTCCGTGACTTCAGAGGACATCATGTTGACTTACATTGATTTCCTGGAGATTTACTCTAATCTTAACCTTGCCTAAACCTAACCTTAAATCAGGTCTTTACATTTTTACTTTGTATACTGACTCCTCACAACATGAGTAATACCTGGACCACTCTCTCACACACACACACACACAAACACACACAGAGACACACACACAGACAGACAGATGCACACACACAGACTTGTTTGTCACGTTCGACAAGGTTACACAGCTTTTTTTGGTTCACATTGAACGTATTTACAATAAAAACAAACTGTGCACATGATCTGAAATTAAACGACGATCCCTGAAGAACAGATTTGAAATCACATCTTTAACTGCTCCTCGGCTGCCACTACAAATCACACAAGGGACGACAGACACACACAGGATCACACACTCGACACAGACTCCCTCTTGTGCTGCAGCAACACAGTGTCTCACAGTGGTTCCCATCCGGGCTCCTGTAGTCTATGGTTCAGTATTCACTTAAAGAACTTTAATGCATCCTGTATTGATTTTCCAGTTCCCTTATTGTTGTCAGAACAGTTTTATTAATTGTTATGTACAATTTTGAAACATGATGCATCCCTGCTCAACCCTTCAACAGCATGGAATCAAATCCCAATATAGTTCCGACTAGGAAGTGAGAATGTCACTTGATGATTGTTGGCTGCAACCAGTGGATCCCTACACAGTTACTATGTTGAATGCAAAGCATTTTATTTCTCATATGAGTGCCACTCATTTTCCAGCCAGTGCGCTAACTTGTGCACAACCATTAAATTATAAATGCTCCTTGAAGACTTAATTGACTGGGATAGAGGAGGTTTCATTAGCAAAAGGTCCATAAGGATGTTCCCTATATAAGCTCAGTTAAAGGATAACTATAGCTCCCAAAGTCAGATTTAAAGGAGGATGAATCAGGAATGTGGAAACAGTAATGAAGCAGTGCAGACGATGTTAACACAGTTTCAGGCTTTATTTGTGCATTATAATAAGTTCATCATACAGTGCAATTGGAAAAGGAAACAGAACAGATTTGTTGAGTTTAGCTTGGGAATGAAAAAGGCATAGTAGTACAAGATTCCTGTTGTCATTAAGCTGTGAGGTGTCTGTTTGACAAAGACTGATAGAACAGGATATACGTGCAGGCTCAGATCCCATTGTCTTGTTGTCTGTTAGAGTGTTATTATATAGATAAGGGTGAGAGTTGAGATTATGCTTTCCATTATGATGTTTAAGGTAAGGGTGAGGTTCTGGCAAATGACTTATGTCAATATTGCCCTCACACTTACTGAAAGACAAAAATGTGTGTGTGTGTGTGTGTGTGTGTGTGTGTGTGTGTGTGTGTGTGTGTGTGTGTGTGTGTGTGTGGCAGAGGGAATGAAAAAGCATGCAACTAATCAAACTAGATATTCAAGTAAATTTTTAAATTATCTTTAATTTCTTTTAAATAGACTATTAAGAAAACTGTGATAGCCAAAACATCATTGTTACATTTTTTACTTTTAAATAGTTTTTCTGACATAAGCACTACCACAACTATTAGTACCACTGCAATGACATTTCATAATAATATATTGTTTGCAAAGTTCACCTTCGAAACCATTTTCCCGAACATCTGACCACACGTGTCTTTATTCAGTGGTGAAGCGAAAGGATCAGAAGTCAGTGCCAGACTCTGTAGGAATATGTCTGATATTTAGTTGACATGATGAAGCACAAGAACAACCGAATATCAAACATATCACACAGCTTCCAGCCAGTCAGAGCCTCTGCCGGGTTGAAAAGCCTGTAGCAGGATGAAAGACACAATACAGTGAGAACAAACATGGGAGGGACAGACACACAGAACACTGAAAATATTACACCATTAGTTTGTTTTACACGCAGGAAAAGTTGGTTCCAGAGTACGTGTGCAGTAGGTATGAGATGACCTGAACAGACCTGAACAACCTGTTCAGCACACAAGGGTTATAAGAGAGGAAAGGCCACGAGAGGGAGGGAACCAGAGATCCTGGTGGCATTTCAGGTCACCTCTGCATTCACTCCAGGGATCCATGGTAAACAGTGGATGGGGAAAAGAGGGAAGAGGAGAGGAAAGACCAGTGCAGCGAAACACTTGACTCTTTCAGCAAATCCAACATCACATGCAAATAAAAATATGCAGATACTCACCAGTTCCCTGTTCTCAGTCCGCAGTGCAGTTGGTGAACAAGAGGTTAAAGTAAAGAAATGTGATCAGAGCGATTTCCAGCTAACTGTTACATGAGTGCACAAGCTATGATCTGTGTGGGATTCGTTGTGGGACAGCATTTATATATACAACCCTGTGAGTTTGGGGGGGGGACCACCTACACACACACACACACACACACACAGCGCCCCCCATGTAATTAGAGGTATATTGATCAGCTGCTGTGGCCTGCAGCCTTTCCTCCCCACATTAGACTGATCAATAGATGTGATGTTCATCCTGCTGTCAGCTGCCACACACACACACACACACACACACAACCGTAGATTCACAGTCAAATAACTTATTGCCTGTAGGGAGGGCAAACATGAACGCATGATGGTCACTTCACTTATAGGCACTACTTGTTCCCTGTCACTAATATTCCCGAATACAGCTGCATTTTCCCTCACAACACCCAAATTTACCAAGAGCACCCACATGTGTTAGTAGCACAATTCTCTATATCTAAGTCTGCATTTCTCACCTCTGTGCATCATTGACATATGAAAAAATATGGCAAAAATACTTTTCACCCACTTACAAGATTATGGTTGGACATAGAAAATATATGATAGGCTTTTTAAATATGATGCACCGCTACAGATTAAACTACCCTTCATAAAAGGCTCCTGTGCATCATTGATAACAATCTAATATCATTGAAAGTGGTCATCTCTGTCTAATAAGTACTTTTATTTTCAAACGTTTTCAAAAGTATTTTGCTGCTAAAACTTATTCACTTTTTACGTATTTCTTTTTGAACGAAGGGCTTTTAATTGTTGTGTAAATGTGAAGGTGAACTCAAGAGTCAAGGTGACCTCTGGTTGTCAGGAGGACCTCTGCCTGTCAAGCTGGCTGCTGATGGTACTGTCACTGTGTCTGTGCGTTCAGCCGGCATCGCGTGGGACTCCGACATGTGTTGACTTCACATCAGCACTTTGCATATGATGGTTAATGAAGAAGACAACACTTTCACCTGTGGGTGAGTCAGGACTTTTTGTTTCTAATGAGCACGAAGCAGGTGTAGAAGTTCTCATTGTGAGAATGAGAGCTTATGTCTCGTTCATGAAGAAATCCAGTATCTGACTGAACCAGAAATATCACAATTACGTCAGATTTTCATTTGTTAGTCTCCAGTGAGGAACAATGTACTATTTTTAACAAAAAGCTACATTGTTTTAAATCTACTCACACTCAGATCAGATGCGATGTTACGTTTAATGAACAACAGTCCTCGTCTGTGACATCAGTCAGACTGACTGATGTCACAGACGAGGACTGGGACGAGGACTGTGTGGCGTTAACCTTGTGAGCCTATTGGGGCGGAATGATAGTCCTCTGATTGCCTAATTGTGAGCCCGGGGGAAGTATTTTAATGTCTCCCACATGGAGAGCAGTCAGAATCAAAGCGAGAGATAACAATGTAAATTATAAAGCAATACAAGGAAAATGATTTAGAAAAAAGGGTTAGGGTTCAGAAAATAACCTGGAGCCTTTGCATGACTAAGTTTATTTCTTTCAGGCTAATATTTTACTCCCAAGTCATCAATCGTCTTCTCCACAAAAGGCAAAGAAACTTAGTTTGGTTTGAACTTCAAAGTTATTCTGCCTTGCTGCTCAAATATAGAAACAAAACTAAATCCAAAGGTTCAAGTTGAAGTTTTGTATATGCACATTTATCTGAAATGACTTAATTTGACTTATGCTTGTAATGGTTCAGCCCTTATACAAACAATTAAAATAAAATAAAACATTTGAATTTCAACTTCCTGTCTATGACCATAGAAAATGCTTGTACTCTCAATCAAAACCCTAACCCTGACATCACCACAGATAATTCTCTGGAAGTTAAGATTACTTCATGCAACAAAATGATCACGTATACAAAAAGGCTTTTAATCACAAAATATAATAAATTCAACAAATAAAATAAAAAAAAAACAAATGTGAAAATATCCGGAAAAGTATTTTATAAAGTAGATCATGCACACTGATCATTAGGTAAAGTCATGAACAATATGTATAAGTCCATAATGATGTATGTGCAACAGCTTGAATAATCATATTATTATAGGGAGCCGACCATGAACCTGCATCCCCACCTCTCTCTACCATTAAAATCTCTAATAAGGGCAATATATAAAAATTAATAATATAGTACATTTAGAGGGAGTTGAAAAAATTAAACAGAAACATATTTTCAGGCTAATGCAATGCAATACACTAAACCTACAATTATTATGACTTTTGTAAAAAGTAGATTATTGATAAAAAAAAAAAAGAACACAGGCAAAACATTTTATTCAAAATTCAGACTGCGGCAGAAATGATAAAGTTATTTGTGATGAGCCGGAACACAGACGAACCGGAGCTCCGCCCAGATAACTCACAGAAGTTTATAGGTAGTGACAGAACAAGGCTTTGTGTTGTGATTGGTCAGTCTCTCTCCCTCTCTCTCTCTCTATCTCTCACACACACACACACACACACACCCTGAGGCAGGGTCACTAAGACACAGAGAGGCAGAAAAGGTTAACAACGATTATTCAATACATATACTGTGTTTTCAGCAGCAGAGGTAGAGGAGTTATCTAATAGAGAAACAAAAAAAAAACAAAGGCTGAAAGTGTAACGTGCTGCAGAAACAAAAACCACATGAAGCAAACGTGCACATCAGGGTGCTGCAGAAGTGCAACAATGAAAATGAGACGTTTTTTGTCTCCCTTCACAACCAGTCAAATAGATGACATCACAGAGAGACAGGAGTCACCGACTTCTCACTTTTTGTTTGTCTCACGTTCTGCATGGATTAATCATTACCTGAACAACCAGGATAAAGTTTAGCGCACGAGTGTTACACAACCTCACATCCTGTTGTTTACAGAGCAGTCACACTACATTGTTGAACATAATGAGGTGTGTGTGTCATGTATGGGTAAGCACATTTCCACCAAGGAGGATGTTGATTTACCATTTTTGTGTTTTTATGTGTGGTTGGGTTTGTTTGCATTGCGCAAAAGAACTGCAGGACGGATTGCCAAGATTCATTATGGGTCAGGGATGAGCTCATTCGATTTTGGCGTGGATCTGGATCAGGGAGGCAGATCCAGGAATTAATTTTCCCTTTCTCTTTAAGATTGGGAGATTTTTCATAATTTTCCCATGTGCTCTATTGACTGCTGTAGCATGTCACAACTGTCATTCTACTTTTCTTTTCACTCAGTTGCAAGTTCATCAGTTGCACCCAACCTTTTTAAGAAAGCTATTAATTCAGATGGACGCTGATTCGAAAGCTCCACTTGATTGTGTTATTCTGAGACACATTTCCATATATTTATTCAATCGACCCTCTGATCTAAATGCTGTGGAGACATCTTTAGAAACACCTTTTAGTTTAACTCAAATTACAGCTTCCAACATCCGGTCTATTCCTGCCGCGGGACACAGAGGGTGAGAAAGCCGTAGCCTGGTCCATTTCACAGCCGTGTCTTCTCACATGATCTGATTATAAGCTAGAGTTTGCCGACAGGGATGGGAAAGTCTTTAAAGTTGTCAGAAAAACACGGAATCCCAGATTAAAAGCTGCTAAAACAGCAACAAAATGGACGTTGAGGTGACTTTTAAACTGTGCGCTAGAACATGGTAACCTTCATGAAGGTCAGCTCTACTGCTAGACTGCATTAGTTTTAGCTCAGTGCACCAATAACCGGCAGTGCCCACACGTGTATGGAGAGAGAATGGGACCCCTGAGCACAGACACGTCAAACACTGCGATGGTGAGATAATCCAGATATTTGATTTTGCGTCTCTTTTAGGTGAAGCTGAATTCCCAAATCTGTTGATGGCAAAAAAAAAAAAAAAAGGCTTCTGAACTTTAGTGTTTACTTCACGCAGGAGTAGAAAGGGTGCCGACCTCTGTCCAAAGCTTAATCAATCAAACTAATCTGCTCTTTATGACCATTCGAAGCACTTTACACAGACTAATACTTGACTTCAGAGTGTTTGCCAGGGGGGTAGAGCAGGCCGCACACGAATCAGGAGGTTGCGGTACGATTCCAGGCTCCTCCAGTCTCCAAGACACTGAACCCCAGATTGTGCTCGAGAGCTTTGCCAGTACTGTCTGAATGAAATATATGTGTTAGACAAATTTTTTACTGTTTTTATTCAAATTTAAAAAGTTAGTACATTGTCGACAAGACGACAGAGGTGAAGCAGTAAAGTTTGTCCATCATACAATGTTTTTCACAGTGATTTGCAGGTCAAACCACATCACATTAAAGCCCATCACTCTATTTAATCAATGATTATTTTTTTTTGCCTTTCACACATTTCCTTTCACGTAGGTAGAGTAAGTCTTGATCTCAGTAACCACAAATTCTCATATATTTTTCTCTCACACGCACACGCACACGCACACAAAAATGTATATATCTTCATGTCTATTAATTTGTTGGATAAATTAACAGATTGTAAAGGGATATACATTCACATCTGTATCACTGTATGTGTCATCCACTCAGTAAAGCTACAGGCTTGAATCTGGTTGGAATGAATCAAAAAGTGTTGTGGAGGCGTTATTTCTCATCTCTTCTTGGGGGCCTCCTCCTTTGCCTCTTCCTTTTTGGGGGCCTCCTCCTTTTTGGGGGCCTCCTCCTTTGCCTCTTCCTTTTGGGGCCTCCTCCTTTTGGGGCCTCCTCCTTGCCTCTTCCTTTTTGGGGCCTCCTCCTTTGCCTCCTCCTTTTTGGGGGCCTCCTCCTTTTTGGGGGCCTCTTCTTTTGCCTCCTCCTTTTTGGGGGCCTCCTCCTTTGCCTCTTCCTTTTTGGGGGCCTCCTCCTTTGCCTCTTCCTTTTTGGGGGCCTCCTCCTTTGCCTCTTCCTTTTTGGGGGCCTCCTTCACTTCTTTGCCACACAACGTTCTTTGAAAGAAAGTTCAACGATAGAAAATGTAGTGAATGCATTGAAATGATTTTGGAACTTAGAGTGCACTCTGCACTGTGCAGTTATATACACACACAAAACATAGTAACCTTACCTTGCTAGATCTGATTCGTCTTTTAGAAAGTCACAAACTGCGCTCGGTGCTGCTAGTTTCTGTTTCAGGGACTCCACTTCTTTTTTCCAGCTGGCCATCTCCTTATCATTTTCCCCTGTATTGTCATACATGACAGATTTTAAGCATTTCACAAATTAAAGGCAAGGTGAGGCCTGTCACTCAACTGGAAGAGAAATCAATGCAAATTCATGTATCTGCTTGTCCTTTGATGGGTAGCAGGGCAACTAGAGCCAATCCCAGTTACAAAGAATTTGTATTTTTTCCCCTTTATGTAAAATTCATTTGAAGTCTCTCAGTTAATGTATGCATGAGTATCACTTACCTCTTAGGTTAGTGACTTCTGTGTCCGTGGAAACTTGCTTTTCGCTTAAATCTTTCTGCAAAATGAAGAGAGACTCTCAGTAACATGTTCTGAGGAATCGCCTTCAGCCAGAGTGAAGCCACCAGATAGACTTTGTACAGATTGCTCATAAATGACAATAACTTTGAGAGATTGATAATGTTAATTATCCGTGATTAAACCGAGCAGAGCTACACAGCCAATATATTTCAGACAATATCTGATCCTCTACCGTGCTGCCAGTCGACTGTGTTTTTTACACCACAGCAAAGGAACATCATGTGGCGGAGCATTTTAATAGCTTTGTTGCTAACAAAAATCTGTGTAGTGTGTAAAATGAGAAAAGATTAGTACAGGGACAAATACATCCACAGGGGGAGGAAGCCAGATGCAGGACAAAACCCACACAGAAGGGGCCAGGTGGTCTGCAGGTTAAGAAACCAGAACAACCCCCCAATGTGAGGAGACAGTGCCATTACTGTACCACCATGCCGCCCAGTTTACAAATCATGTAGTTAAGAAAAGACCCCGTGTTGTTGGGTTGTTGTTGCAGTTTCGCAGATAATCCTAGGAATATTTTCAGTTACTGCTACGACGATACAAGACGAGCCGGATTTTCTGGCAGGTGCAGATTAACACCATTTACATTCTTACCAGGCCAAACAGGTAAAATGAAATTGGCATGCATCCATTTGATTTGACTGGAGTCACACAAAAAGACTGGAGGAACCAAGATGTTCCAAAAACGTTGCATTGTTGGGACTATTGCCTTATAAAACATGGTCATTTTAATTAAAATAATAATAATAATAATAATAATAATAATAGTTTAATTTAGCCTCGGGGCTTTTGTATTTAACCCTCAAGTTCCGTTCCCTCCTCAATTACTGTTAAATAGTCTTTAAAGTGGTCTGAGGTAAATCAGTTTCACATCATCACCATCCGTGACCCCTCTCTCTGCCCACCTTTTCTTCCTTGCAGATTTTCATTTTCCCAATGGCCTCATCCTTCTTGTCCTTCAGCGCGTAGATGTCCTCCTCCTGGGCTTTGCGCTCATCTCGGTTCCTTTCGAGCTCCTGCTGCTGCTGGGTTATCTGGGTCCGATACTCCGACAGCACATCGGTGCTCACCCGCAGCCTGATGACCCCGAACCTGGTGCGCTTTTCCTCCATCTCCTGCGTCTTCCTCCGCACTTTGACCAGGCCGAACAAAACGAGAGACACCACCACTGTCACGGGCACCAACACTTGCACTCTCATTTTTTCTCTCACGCTCAGGGGGGAGGGGGGTGCGGTGTGTAAAGGTGACGGTACCGCAGGGTGGGTGGATCAGACTTCTTCCTTTTCGCGGTGTAAACTCGCTTCCATGTGGGATCGAGAGTCGGAAGCTCCTCGGTGTAAAGTCCAGGTGTTTTTCTTTTTAGTTTTTACCTCCCCGCGTTTCAATCAGACACACAGGTCGACTCACCTGCGCCTCCGGGTTGGACAACTCAGGTGTGTTGGTGCCTGAGCTGCGCAGCGCCCCCTGCAGTCCATAGGCTCGGCGACACGCCTTCTTCTTCCTGCGCGTCCTCCTCCTGGTGAATTCAGGTCGGATCCTCTTCCTGCTCACACCTGCCACGTCCTGATCCGCATGAACACACTTTATCACCATGGTAAGGCCTCGAAACAGTGCAGTGAGAGTGAGATAAGATAAGATAAAAAGGATAAGATAAGGCAAGATAAGATAAGATAAGATAAACAACATAAGATAAGATATTGACAAAATAAGACTAGATAAAATAAGATAAAATGTACCCTTATTGATACTCCGTAGAAGAAATTCATAAATGACACAGCAGCAAAAGGAAGTAGCAGTGCAAAGGGAAAAATATAGTAAGAATACAAATCTGAATAAAAATAGAAATACTATGTACAAAAATAATAATCAGAGCAATTCCAATAGGGTTCTCACACTGTTAATGCTCGGGCCCTGATAAATAATAGGTTATATACATTTCCCGTGTTGTTACAGATGTGTAGAAATTGTTGAAAAATTGGTTTGAGACTGTTAAATTAGTAAACTAAATCCCAAAATTTTTAAGGCTAGTGTAAGTCTGGAGGAAGACAATGTAAGTCCATGTAATGTGTGTGTGTGCGTACTTGTACTTATATTTGTGAGGACCATTTTGAGCATAGACCTTACGGAGTGAGGACATTTTTGGAAAGTGAGGACATTTTGGCAGGTCCTCACTTTTTCAATGGGCTGTTAAGGGTTAAGACTTGATTTTAGGGTTAGTGTTAGAATTAAGGTTAGGTTAGGCATTTAGTTTGGATGGTTGAGATTAGGGCAAGGGGCTAGGGAATGAATTATTTCAAGGAGAGTCCTCAATGTGTCTCTGTGTGTGTGCGCATGTCTATCTATAGTTATGAGGGCCCATCTTGGTTCAATACCATCATTGTGAGGACATTTTGGCTGGTCCTCACAAATTCAAAGGGCTGTTTGAGGGTCCTCACAAATTCAAAGGGCTGTTTGAGGGTTAAGACTTGTTTTTTGGGTCAGGGTTAGAATTAAGTTAAGGTAAGGGTCTCTAGGGTGTGAATATTGTAAATGAGTGTCCTCACAACTGTAGAGAGACTGTGTGTGTGTGTGTGTGTGGGTGTGTGTGTGTGTGTCGTCACGCCCAGCCTGTGGAGCCTGTGGGGCAGGTAGAGCAGGTTACAAACACTCATTGAGCCATTGCGCGTGACACACGTCCACAGAGCGCACACCTGTAATGCTCGTAGCTGCTCCTCTCTGCGTCTCTCGCCCGAACACAACATGAAGCTCGCCGTCACTGTCGTCGTCCTGAGTGTGGCCGTCATGACGGTGCTGATCTACCAGGCCCTGCGCCAGGAGCTCCGGCTGCGCAGCTTGAAAACCCGCACGGTGGAGAGCAACGATGCGGTGAGGAGGAAGGAGGAAGCGATCACCGAGGTGAAGAAGAAAATCGTGGAGCTGAAGACGGAGATGGAAGCCGCCAACGCCAAGATGGACGAGCTGAGGAATAGGAAGTCGGAGACCGAAAAGTCCATACAGGAGTTTGAGACAAGTCTGAACAGCTGCAACACAGAGAAGGCAAGAAGGGATACATACATACACACGCATACACAACCATGTACTTATATTTTATTCAAGACACTCAGTCATTCCTCAGCCCCTTACTCTAACCTTTAACCTCATCCTTACATAACCCAAACTTAACTCTAACCTTTACCTTAAAAGCACGTCTCAAACAATGAGGTGTGACCAAAATGTCCTCCCTTAAAATGGCCCTCACAGTGATATCCTTGCATGCACTCTCACACTGCCTGCTGACAAATGCTTCCACCTGTTCCCTCATTAGGAAGAGGCAGATAAGAAGAAGAAAGAGGTGTGGGAGACCCTGACTAAACTTAAAGGTAAGAGAGACTGAGCAAACCATAAAGTGTCTCTACACTACACGTCCATTTAAAACACATGGGGGGGGGTGAATTGGAGCTGATGAGGTCTGTCACTCTTGCACCTTGCTCACAGGCCTCTGCTGAACCCAGGTACTATGGATTCCTGGGAGAACTGTCTTGTTGCCTTTTTAAGTCTCTTCAGTATGAAACCAGTGAAACTAGATGTGATGACACACTCCTGTAAAACTCACTGATCTCTCTAATGCTTTGATCCTGATTCCTTTGAACCTGCTCTCAGGAAGCGGCCACATTTTTGGACATTAATAATAAACAGAAACTGTATTTGGTTTCAACTTAAATCACTTAATTATAGTCTATTTAATACGGACACTAAATTTTGTACACGGTCTGGTAGAGCCCGACCTGTATGGATTTTTGGGGGCGATAACGATATTGGCAATGTGAATATATACACTAGCGTTCAAAAGTTTGGGGTCACTTAGAAATTTCCTTATTTTTCAAAGAAAAGCACAGTTTTTTTCAATGAAGATAACATTAAATTAATCAGAAATACACTCTATACATTGTTAATGTGGTAAATGACTATTCTAGGTGGAAACGTCTGGTTTTTAATGAAATATCTACATAGGTGTATAGAGGCCCATTTCCAGCAACTATCACTCCAGTGTTCTAATGGTACATTGTGTTTGCTAATCGCCTTAGAAGACTAATGGATGATTAGAAAACCCTTGAAAACCCTTGTGCAATTATGTTAGCACAGCTGAAAACTGTTTTGCTGGTGAGAGAAGCTATAAAACTGGCCTTCCTTTGAGCTAGTTGAGTATCTGGAGCATCACATTTGTGGGTTCGATTATACTCTCAAAATGGCCAGAAAAAGAGAACTTTCATGTGAAACTCACCAGTCTATTCTTGTTCTTAGAAATGAAGGCTATTCCATGCGAGAAATTGCGAAGAAACTGAAAATTTCCTACAACGGTGTGTACTACTCCCTTCAGAGAACAGCACAAACGGGCTCTAACCAGAGTAGAAAGAGAAGTGGGAGGCCCCGGTGCACAACTCAGCAAGAAGACAAGTATATTAGAGTCTCTAGTTTGAGAAATAGACGCCTCACAGGTCCTCAACTGGCAGCTTCTTTAAATGGTACCCGCAAAACGCCAGTGTCAACGTCTACAGTGAAGAGGCGACTCGGGATGCTGGCCTTCTAGGCAGAGTGGCAAATAAAAGCATATCTGAGACTGGCCAATAAAAGAAAAGATTGATATGGGCAAAAGAACACAGACATTGGACAGAGGAAGATTGGAAAAAGTGTTATGGACAGACGAATCAAAGTTTGAGGTGTTTGGATCACACAGAAGAACATTTGTGAGACGCAGAACAGGTGAAAAGATGCTGGAAGAGTGCCTGACGCCATCTGTCAAGCATGGTGGAGGTAATGTGATGGTCTGGGGCTGCTTTGGTGCTGGTAAAGTGGGAGATTTGTACAAGGTAAAAGGGATTTTAAATAAGGAAGGCTATCACTCCATTTTGCCACGCCATGCCATACCCTGTGGACAGCGCTTGATTGGAGCCAATTTCCTCCTACAACAGGACAATGACCCAAAGTACACCTCCAAATTATGCAAGAACTATTTAGGGAAGAAGCAGGCAGCTGGTATGCTGTCTGTAATGGAGTGGCCAGCGCAGTCACCAGATCTCAACCCCATTGAGCTGGTGTGGGAGCAGCTTGACCGTATGGTACGCAAGAAGTGCCCATCAAGCCAATCCAACTTGTGGGAGGTGCTTCAGGAAGCGTGGGGTGAAATTTCTACAGATTACCTCAACAAATTAACAGCTAGAATGCCAAAGGTCTACAATGCTGTAATTGCTGCAAATGGAGCATTCTTTGACGAAAGCAAAGTTTGAAGAACAAAATTAATATTTCCAATAAAAATCATTATTTCTTACCTTGTCAATGTCTTGACTATATTTTCTATTCATTTTGCAACTCACTTGATAAATAAAAGTGTGAGTTTTCATGGAAAACACGAAATTGTCTGGGTGACCCCAAACTTTTGAACGGTAGTGTATATATATACACAGTATATATGAAAGAATATTGGCATTGGTACCTCAGATGTCGTTAACTTAAATTAAGAAAATAAACAAATCTTTTTACGTAAAATTTAAAATAGAAGTTTGCATGTCTCTAAATTTCCAGTATGTCTGTGAAAGGCTGATATCAGCGGACTGATAAATTGGTCGGGCTTTGCTGTCTGGATTAACATTTGTGTCTCTGTTACAAACCATTATGTCCTCAGATGAGCAAGCAGAGGCTAAAAAGAAAGCAGAGGAGGATATTCACACCTTGAAACAACAGATCCTGGATAAAGATAAAGCTATTTGTGCCTTTGCCGACACGTCAAAAGAAGAAGCACGGTAAGATATGACGCACCTACGCACATCCTCAACAATAAGAGTGTGAGACCTATATACGATTGAAGAGCAGCACCACTTTTTACAGTGATGGTTGTAAAAATAGACATAAATGCTAATTGATTTTGTTTTTCTGGCTTTTGCAGGAAGCTGTGTGGAATCGCCGAAGCTGCAATGTAAAGTCAACTCAGAACACTCAACATTGACTGAGCTTTTTAAAAGAGAAGAGTGCGATGCCTACAGGATATTTTGTAATATCACTTTGATTATAGCTCTGATTGCTTAAAAAAGATTTGTAGATCCTTTCGTGGGACAAATGGCAGAGACAGGGAGTGGGGAAATATGTTGCAAATGTTTATATCTTTTTTTTAAAAATGTGATTGTTTGTCATTAGGATCTATTTTGGCCTTGTGTCTCTGTAATGGACCTGACACATACTTGGGATTTAAGTCTTCATAAATACACAAACTTGGCTGTTTAGCAGAGTCGTAACCAAAAATACCTTCCCCTGATTCAACTGATCAAACTAGCTTGTGTAGCATCGGAATCAGCCTGCCTGAGGCATATACGAGCTGTGAAATGTCCCCTGCCCCCTGTTGAAACCTGAGTGACAACCAGACGAGTACATGATCATCGCTGTAATCTCCTGTGTGTTTGTTAAACTCGCTCAATAGAACAAAATGTTTATGCTTCTTGGAAATACCAAGTCAGGAGGTTGAGTGAGGGGGGATATGTAATTAAAGTAGAACACTATTAAATGTTTATATAAATGATTACTGACAGGTGTGTTTCCAAACATGTGTATAAAAGCCACAGTCATTTCCATCTATTATCTGATTTGTAGACAATAAAGTTTCACCTGGCAGAAGTTTTCTGGTTTTTCATCTATGATTTGACAAACTAAGTTCAATGATGCGTTCCTCTATCTCCCCCTAGTGCCCATCAAGGGATACAGACTGACAGTCTCTCTGCAAATTTCCATCAGTATAAAAAAAGGCGCTGCCTCTGCATGTTTGCTCCTCGTATCTCCTGCACAGGACCGTGATCTGTGCATGTGAAATCAGTGTGTGCACCTGAACGCATCAGTTAGTGAGACAAGCACGGCACTTGCATTGGGTGTCCAAGGTTACAGCCCAGACTGTCACAACCCTGTTCAGTTATCATGAAAACTCCAAAGGTGCTTAGTTTGTCCAGTTTGGGCTACTTAAAAAAGAACATGGCGGTTCTAAGGTTAAAAAAACAACAATTGGTACAATTTAGATTAAACACACTAGTGAAAACACCTCTAGGAGTATTTTATATTGAATATCTGCCAAGAGATCCCTGTCAACTAAATCTTACACACTGAACCTTTTAACGGAAGTTTCCATCAAACAGTCCTTGAATCCAATCCTCAACAATAGTGTCACTCTGATCTTTTACTGCAGCTCTGTCTAATGTCATTGCCACTGTTGTTATGAATTAGTCGGTCAACATTTAAATAAAGTTTAAAAAAAGAAAAAAAACGTTTGCAGTCAACGGGGAACAGCCAATCACAACGCGAGGTGTATAGCACGTGCCCCAGATGACGCAGGAGCAGGAAGTGGACAGACGCGGGTCCTGGTGACACATGAAAGGTGACATGTTGCATGAACTTAAACTTTACGTGTTAATGTCGCAACGAACGATCCTCCACGTCAACACAACGAGTAGTAATGGCGTCCTGAGCAGAGGGTGACGTCACACTCATCTGTGTTTATTTATTTTCTTAGTTAATGTGGATGAACTCGATGGGACTCGAACCGTGTACAGCTCATAACTTGACACGGCTCCCGGTGTCCGCAGGGAATCAGTGCGAACCTCAACATTTACGCACACGTCAGTTCTGAGCTCTGACAGCCGGTGTCTTCAACCACTTCTACCTCAGCCGCCATCACCTGACACAGAGCAGATATGACGAGGAGCCTCGGTGGGTTGTTGTTCAGAGGCGTCCACAGCCTCACCTCTGTCCCGGCCGTGAGGACTCAGCTCGGCCACCTGGCTTCCGGCGGCGCGGTTAGGACCGTGGTGGTAGGTCGAGTCCGCTGTTCTGATGAAAGAGAACGTGTGTGTGTGTGTGTGTGTGTGTGTGTGTGTGTGTGTGTGTGTGTGGTAATGTGCTTAATTCACAGCACACGATCAATAATCAAAATGAGAAAACTATGAAATAAGGTAATTTTCTAGTAAAGCAGAGCTCCAAGCAACAAAACATGTCCGTGCATAATTAAGCAGCACTGGAGTGTGTAAATGTACAATTTAAGTCATATGTATTTTATCAGTCTGTTGAGTTTTCTTTTTACACGGTATATCTTGTAAATTGAAACATGGGTTGGCTACATACATAAATCTTATCCGGTGTAGTTTTATAGTTTTATATATGTTGAGAGTCTAGATGATCCAAGAAAAGTAGAATCAAGGGGAACTGGACCTGGTTGGAGACGTTTCTCTTCTTATCCGAGAAGCCTCATGGTTGAAAATGAGTACAAATATTTCAGGACTAAGGCAAATATGATCAGGGGATAAAATAATACAATACTAAAACATTGAAATACAACATTGATATAAGATGTTATGATCGACAATCTTCTATTGTCTTTATATATTGTCACATGTCACAACCGTATAAGTCCATGTCCGTCTTTTCACAGCCACATTTTCCTTATTAAGAAACATCACTAACACATTTTTTGTGTATTTTACCATTTGGTAGACGCTGCCGTCGTTTCTTTCCCCCAAGCCCCGGGACTTCAGCCTGCCCAACTCCTCGTGGGGCTCCGAAATGTTGCGGTTGCACGAGCATTACAGCAGCCAGTGTGAGGTGGAGATGGAGGAAGGAGAGAAAGACCGAGGGCTTTGGCTGAGACTGCCAAGCTACAACCGCTCCCTCAAGTATGCTACAGGTAGAGCTGCACACTGATGTCTATCATACCCTGCAATGCCTGTTTTTATTATATGTTTTTCCTGAGCTGCTCTGTTAGATGTTGACTCACTTGTGCATGTTGTTTTTCCATTAGGTGGATTATACCTCAGTAAGATTGTCCAGGCAAACGCTCGTCTTTTCACCCGTAACATCCGAGAGCCGGGGGCAGCATTTGAATACGTTGTGTTTGTTAACAAAAAGGAGAAGAGGTGCGTGTGCATTTTCCAGGCTGGACACCTTCTGGAGGGGCCCCCAGGGTGAGAAAACACAGACAAAACAGATAGCAGTGTTGTTTGTCTATAGATGTGTATGTGCGCCTGTTGTCGTTATATTTACATTCCATTTCTACTTAACCGTACTCTGAAAACACCACCGTAATATTATCTTGTATACATTTTCATATGTTACACCTCTTATACCGCCATCTTCCTAATGAAGGCAAGATCCAAAAAGTAAATCAATACATTTAAGAAAAGAGTAACCTTATTTAATGGATCAAGTTTAAATCTTCAAACTTAATAAAACCACACTTTTAAAACTTTGGACTTGATATGTGTTGTATGTGTGTGTTTCCAGTTGTGTCCACGGGGGGGCGATAGCCACTATGATTGATACCGTGACAGGGACTCATGCCAGTGTAGTGTCAGGACCTGTCATGACCGCCAACCTCAACATCAACTACCGCAGGTACAAGAATGAACAACTTGAATACGTTTTCTGTGTGTCAGGGTCTGTATAGTCTCATATGTTAACATGAGTAGGGTTTATAGGAATATGAAAAGCACTGCTTAGGTGGTGCAGAGTCCCTGCATTAGACTGCATGTGCTCAGGCAGAACAATATTACCAAGAGTTAGCTGGAGTTGGGTCAGTTTACATTAACACTGAATGCACAAAGATTCAGCTTAGTGATGTTTGTAGCTGTAACAACAGCTATAGGTTGTTAGACGTTTGCTTTAGGCCTCTCCTTAGCTCAGATGTCAAAATACTGGTATAAATGATAATAGTACATGCATCAGGAGTTAAAAAGTACAAACGCTCATATCCATATTAGTCGCTATATGTTCTGACATTTGTCCCTAACAAACATTTGTCTTGTGTCCAGTCCCATCCCACTTGGAAACACAGTGTTGATTGAATCCTCTGTGGATTCCAGGGAAGGCAGAAAAATGTTTATTTCATGTAAAGTCACCAGCACTGACGGCTCAAAACTGCACACAGAAGCAACAGGTACAATTCGATACACACACTTTTTTCAGAAATATTCTAAAATATAAAAGATATCTGCTCACTGACCTGCTGTAACATCACTTATTCTATTCTGTTTGTTTTTTGTTGTGACCGTTCGTGCTTCTTGTGCAGCACTGTTCCTGTCAGTGAATGTCAGTCATCTATTGAAGGGAGGATGACACAAAGCAGCAACACCTTCCCAAACCTCAGCAGCAGTGTGTGAGAGCGAGACAGGATGTGTGAGTGTATTACTGATTTGCACTGTTATTGCATTTGCCAGATGATTTAATATATAACTTATTTTTGAATTTTTACTAATTATTATTATTATTTTTTTTTATTGTTATTACATACTAGTATGTACCTCTACTTGACCTCCACTCCTTAGTGTTGTTATCATATCTTATACCTCATATATATCATACATATTTGTTTGAATTTATTGATTCAAGTAAATGTTACGTATTATTGCATCTTGGGCTGTTGAGAGTGACAATAGATTAAAAAATGTACTGTACCTAAAGCTTTTGTTTATTCTAATAAAGCCTTACCTTAGGGTTTTATATAAATCATACAAATCAGGTTTTTATTTGTTTATCAAAAATGAGAAATTGCAGGTAATACAAATTGAATTGTATCCTCCTGAGATTTAGTTTTAAAAAATCTGGGATTGCTCCTCCGTCATATGGAAATCTTTACATGAGTATGATAAAAACATAAAAATAAACATTTGATAACACTCATTTTCCAGTTTTAATTGAATTAAAAATAAAGCCAGTCAATAACTCTGAATGGTGTAAAGGGAAGTGGTAAACTGCCCAAGTAAATAATAAAAAAAAGAAAGACAGTTAAGGTCACAAAACAGTGAAAAGTATGTAAATTACTAAAAAAAAAACAGATCATTTTCATGGATTAGAAAATCTGTGAACTTGTAGCAACATATTTGTGGAAACAATTTTGGGACAAACTTTTTAAATGATGTTTCATTTCTATTTTTACAAGAACGTTATAAGTTTTCTTTTTGCTTCAACTTCACACTGAGATTTTAGCTATCTGTAACATAAGTACATCACATGTTCATGAAATGTACTTTTTTTTTGTTTTTATCATACTACATAATACTAGGTACTACATCATCTTGTTCATCAGATGGTTTGCTTTACACAGTCTGACACAGAAATGACTGAAGTGTTCCATAATAAGTAACACTGTCCACATCACAGAGATCTGTGCTGCTCTGGCAGCTACTGTAGACCACGGTGTTAAAAAAGTGTCTGTCACAGACACCTGAAAACAGACAGAGCTCCAACTTCTTTTTACCACTTCAACTTTCTTTTACACACGACTATGACACATCTGAATGTGACTGTAACGTTGATTTCTCTACCAACATTTTCTGTTTGTGTAACAAATTCTGTTTGCCTTGTGCTTGACATGTTGTCAGAAGGAATAAATAAACTTCACAGATTTATAAAACTGGCTACACAGCCATTCAACAAACAATAAAATGATATAAAATAGAAAATATGTGAGTTTAAGTCATTGATTTATCTTAGGCAACAAATTTAACAACAAAATGTGTTATTAATGAATCAGAGTAAGCCCCTTTTACACCCTGTCAGAAGACTGAGCTGCTTAAACATTGACATAACATAAATGTTAATTAACACAGAAATATTTAATATGCTAGATTCACAACATGTAAAAAGGAGTTAAATGTATTAGTTGTCTTATAAATGTGTCCTGTAATGTTTAGATTTTACGTTGAAATCCACTCTATGTCTAATACAGCTTCTATCACTCTCTGTCATTTCTCAACATAGGTTTTTGTTTTTGTTTATGCTTTTTGTAGGGTAAAAATAATAATAAGTAGTAAAAGTAGTAGTTATAGGAATAAGTGATACAATTTATAATAGTAATTAGAGAGTTACACTTGTGCAAGTGTTGCTCCTCAGTGAGTTTTTGTGTGCAAATATTGGTCCTACAAACCGGGCATGCATTTAACTGCATTTACCTTCACTTCTCACACAGTCTGGTCTGATGTGTGGTTTTTGAGCGTATGGGCTCATCACAGTGGAGGCCTGGTGGTCTTCTGAGGGCCCCTCACACTTTAACCTCAGAGGAGTGCAGATGTAAATGCTCCCTTGGTTCCTAACAACATGCGTGAATTTGTGCGTGCGTGCGTGTTGGGTGACTAATGCAAGTTAACACCAGCAGTTATTTCAGAAGAGTCGTGGTCAAGTTGGGTTTGAGGAAGCCGGTGGGGGGTGGGTGGGAGGCAGAGTATGGGCAGTTGTTAACTTTCAGTTAAAACCACCTGTAACAACCTCTGTCCTACTCACTCAGAACAGTTTTTACTGTAGATAATAGACGATAAAGTGCAAATTCGAAAGCTTGATAACCAAATGTGATTTGTTTTCAATAATCAAACAATCGTGATAAAAGTGAAACTCTGGATGGTGAAGAGTCTGCGGGCGATTTAATGGTGAACAATCTAAAATAGGCTTGGTGCACTGTGCTGACAGTTATTGATTACTCACATGACAGGAAATACGTTTTTGTATCTTAGATAGATAGATAGATGTACTTTATTGTGAAATTATTGTGTTACAGCAGCATGTCAAAGGCATTGCACATAGAGCAAAGAACAAAAGACTAAATACATTAGAGACGTGTGCAAAATTGTAGTAGTTGTTTGAAAAGTAAAGTTAGGAACATGACTAAAATAAATAAATATGAATATAAGATGTTCAAAAAATAAATTCACAGTTATTGGTGGAGAGGGTGCTGGTAATTGTCCATGATGGATAACAGTTTGTTCTGTGCCCTCCTCTCCACCACCACCACCACGTCAAAAGAGTGGTGGTGCAGCCAGTGACGGAGCCGGCCTTCTTAATCAGTTTGTGAGGTCTGTTGGTGTC
Source organism: Hippoglossus stenolepis (assembly GCF_022539355.2). Classification (NCBI taxonomy): domain Eukaryota; kingdom Metazoa; phylum Chordata; class Actinopteri; order Pleuronectiformes; family Pleuronectidae; genus Hippoglossus; species Hippoglossus stenolepis. Next base: position 15,915,310 of record NC_061490.1, read on the forward strand.
ACCAGCTCCAATGCTGCTCCCCCAGCAGACCACAGCAAAGTTCAGTGCACTGGCCATACAACAGACTGATGGAAGACGTCCAACTTCTTGCTGCACACGTTGAAAGATCTCAGTCTGCTCATCCCTTTCTTGCACACAGCGTCAGTGTTGGTTTTCCACTTCAGTCCAGGTACTCGTAATCCTCCACTGTGCCAACATCCTCTCCCAGAATACGCAGTGGCTGTGAAACCGTCCTCTTCCTCCTGAAGTCGATCACCATCTCTCTGGTCGTGGCCACATTCAGAAGCAGAGGATTTCTACCTGTACTCACCCTCCCTCCCATCACTTATACACCCAACCCCTGCAGAGTCATCAGAGAGCTTCTGCAAGTGGCATGACTCGGCGTCAATAGGCATATTAATAGTAATATTGCCATTTACATTTTTTTTATTTTCTACCCAATAATTAACTATTAACATATCACTAAGTAGTATACATTAGATATTGTGGGTGGGCCCCTATGATGACCATCACTTATCGATAGTATAGAGATGCATATCCTGGGACATTACAGTTGCTGATTTTAGTCTGACATATTACAGAGCTAGAAGTGATATTTGAGTAAAAGTAGCACAGTGAATTTACTAATCTATAAGAATAAATCAAATTCTAAAAGCTTATTTTCTGTTTTGTTTAAACAGGAGCTGACAGATACATGTGGTGAAGGCAAAATACTTTATTTTTTCAGTGTTTGCCTCTAAAACGTATTGGAGTATAGAAAACAGTTACTGTAATAAAGTACAATACTGTAACTGTAACTAAATAGCGTACATTTATTCAATTGTTGCCCTTACAGATATAGTCTATTCCCATTGTATTTTATTATGAAACATCTACGTCTTTATATATATATTTATACTTGTATACATTGTTTCTTTTATACCAATTACTTTACAAATTATATGAATGCTGTGCCTCATTTTGAATGATGCATCACAGAGGCCTTTTAGAAGTAAACCAGCCTCTGCATATAGACGTGTGCTGAGGGCTGCAGGTCCTGACAAGCTTCTAAATTTACACCAATTTATGAAGAGGGATTTAAACCATGCGCTGGCATCTAATGCGTCCCCTGCTCATTGTGTATTCTCTCAATTAGTGCAGCGGACATTCGTGGCAGCAGCAGCAGCAGCAGCATCATGGGATTATATTTCTCAACTGAGCGCCACAGAGCAAAACCCGATCCGCTGCTGTTACGTAAGAGCCGGTGACATAACTCTCCAGCCCGGGATGGTCAGGGCGCACAGAGAGCGCACGGAGGGAGGGAGGGAGCCGGAGCGCACGTCCTGTGTTCGGCCGGACGGTCCAGCTGCCCTCGCTCCTCTCTGCCGCCGCTGCTGCTGCTGCTTCAGTTGTCGGGGTGGAAATTTGATTATTTCAAAAAACAAGCGCACAGGAGGAGGACGAGAGTGGAGTAACCGCACGGAGAAGTGGGGAAGATGACGGTCGAGTTTTGGGAGCCGCTGTAAAGGACTGGAAGAGGAGGAAGAGGAGGAGATGGCTGTGCATGTATTCAAATGCCTGCGCCGACCTGAGCGCTAGAAACAACCAACAGGTAGTTTTTCTCTCATTCTATATTCTCTGCATGTTTAGTGTCAGCAGGTGGAGTTCACAAACATCCTGACTTAGCCAAGGTGTGTGTGTGTGTGTGTCTGTGTGCAGGGCCGTGAAGTGTTTCCACAGGGGAGTTATGGAATATGAGGATCCAGACGTGCCCCCCGCTGACACCCCTATCAAGAGAGGTAAGAGGCTGCATCACTGAGGACTCTCTCTCTCTCTCTCTCTCTCTCTCTCTCTCTCTCTCTCTCTCTCTCTCTCTCTGCTGAGGCTTGAGCAGGCCTCATGAAGTGTGATGACTGCACAAGTGACATAAAACTCAGTTTAGTTGGGTCTTCATACTCCCAAGAGTTATTCTGTGAGAACCTTGTTCTTATCTCCCCTCATCCAGGACTGGTTGATAAAACCAAATCAAGATTTATCACAGTAGAATTTATGTCAATAGCAATATAACAAAAGTTCACTTGACCTATTGATATATAGCATTATGCATTGTGCGAGCACATTGAGGAGATATGGATGGATGGCTGTACTTCATTGATCCCAAATTGGGGAAATCCCCCACAATAACACATTCAACACCAAATTGATCGACCTCAGGTATGAAAAATGTTTTGCTGTTTATCAACTGTTTGTCAATTATCAGAGTTTAAAACCAGAACCTTCACTCAGGAGCAAAAATCTGCAAGTTTAAAAGAAATAACCATATCGAGTGATGTAGTTTTGGCCATATCGCCCACCCCATGCCATCTGTGTCCACTCCCTCTGCTCACCTTTCCCCTCACCGGCTTTCTCTCACTCCCAGTTACCGTGTCCACTATTATCTTCTTTCCCTGCACTCTCATCCATCTTTACCTCGTAAACCCTCCTCATCCCTTTCACTGGGGTGTGGTTAAGGTGCTGTGAGTGGGTAAGAATGGCTGTAAATCCGAGTAATCCCCGGGGATTAGGTTTTATTTTTTGCTTCTTTTTTTGGTCAATGCTTTTCTATTCAAAGCCTCGCCGTGGCTAAAATCAAGCCGTTGGCTGTCAGCGGAGATAAGACACTTTGTCCCTCTGCCACAGAAACCCACTGCACACCTTTCCTTCTTGTCCAGTAGCATGGAGAAACAGTTCGCTGCTGCGACAAGAACGACTCTGATTAATGGATGTGAAGTGACTGACTGAAGGGAAGAATAAAGAGGTGGAACATGGATTTACACCCGTTACTCGAGTAAAAGTTGTAGGATCACAGATGAGTAATGATCCATTCAGAATCAAAGTCCTGCAATTTAAATTATATTTAAATGAACAGTTAGTCAACACCAATGATATGGAGCCATGGACATATAGATTTGGGTGTATTTGCAGAATCTTGGGGGAAATCTGCCTCTGAGACATCTGTTTCTTCTGTAAAACACAAAAACAAGATGCGTCTTTAGTAATCTACTTCCATTCTGACTATGTAGGCTATGTTTTATGTCTTTTGTCTTTAATAGAGAGAATTAACTAACACTATATCATAGAAAGAAACAGAATAACAAGTGAAATATCATCAAGTTACAGCGGTTTGTGTAGTTAACTGGAATATAATCAAGAGAGACAGACAGGGTAAGAGTAAAAGTACAAACACATATCAGTATTGAAGTATAGTATGTACTGTGGAGGCTTGAATGATATACATCCATTGAAGGTTGAAGTCATTCCTCATATTTTTCATATGTGCCTAAAATCATGCAAACTTTTAACAAACTTGCAGCTAAATCAAATGTGAGAACTGGATGTTACAGGGTTAAAGGATTGTGTAAGAAAGAAAAAATACCCAGCAGGTACTGGAACTGCTGCAATAGTGTTTTAATCTGGTTAACGTGGAGTTTCAGTGTGGTTCCACACTTTTCATTCTGCTGAGGAGGCTCATCTCAAGGTGATGAGTGTGTTGGTTTAGTGGCTGTTGTGGGTGTCTTTTCATTTTTCTTGAGCAACAGGTTTGCGTCTCTGGCACTGCTCCACATTGCTTCACCTCCTGCCTGTGCAGGGTAAATCTCTGCTCCTGTTTATTATTGGATGCAAAGTGTATGTGGTGTCCCTCAGGGATATATTGCGGGTCCAACCGTCTCCTTCACATACTGTAGATTATTTTTATTCTGCAGTCACTTTTTACCCTAATATCAGTGGCTGTTGTTACAGTATCTCTCAACCAAACCAAAGTGATATCAAAAATCTGGCCTCATATTTTTCAGCTAATTTTATGCATTTTAATACAGATAAGTTAGCATTTAGTTTTATCAGACAAAAATTTACAACATTTCAAAGTCAACATTAATAATTTGTTCAGTCACTTATAAACATGTTTTCTACAATGAGCGATTCTATCAAATTTATTCTTTTAATTTTAATCCCCTTGAAACTATGCTCTCATTTGGTCTCTACTTTATTACTTCAGAGGGAAAAGAGAAAGCAGTTGCCTCATTTTTAGCTTCGTCTCACTAACTGCAAGTGTAGGATTATTTCATATTAATAAATCCGTTTTTTTAATTACAATTTTATGGCTGATTTAGGAACACAAGATTCTTAGATAGCTTTTATTAGCGCCGGAGTTCGACAATTCACATTAATCTTGACCAACATCCAAACTTAACTTATCGAGCTTGTTCTTAAGTAAACATTTTTTTTATTACTTTCTCTATTTTTTTGTTTACATAGTTATTTAACTAGTTATAACAACAACATGAATTGAATAAAACTAGTAGTATCGGTATTATTGTTGTAATGTATTTACATTACTATGTATGTGTTTAGAGTGGGATACGTAATGTTTTATATTCAGGCAAAGTTGTGGGCCTACTCTCTGGGTTCACTGATCTTCACTGTTGTTATGTAACGCAGCAACTGTCACTTCAATAGTCTGCGTAGATGCCAGAGGGTTTAGACGTTAGCGAGATTTTGACTGATGAGTGGTGTTGATGTTTGTCCCGCTGTAGTCACCAGGGTCATACACTCTCACTTTGTGAGACTGATATGTGTGTGTGTGGTTAAATGTGAATGCAATCTGTACAGATGCAGATGTTGGTGATATCATGAGATCCTGTTTTCACCATTAGCCTCTGACCACAACTGTTTATTCTATTCTGCTCAGAGATCAACTTTAATATTATGGTATTATTAAAAAATGTATGAAAGACGGTGACTTGTGTTTTGCTGCAGGTGACTTCAACCTGAATAATTTCGATTGATCTTATCATTTTAAAAGAATTGATTTTAAATTCCTGGATCCGACCCCTGATCTGGATCCGCACCAAAATGTAATGGGTTCTTCCCAGACCCAAATCACATCCTTCCATAAAGTTTCATAGAAAAATCCATCCTGTGGTTGTTACGCAATCTTGCTTTCAATCAAACAAACAAACCAAATCATATTCATGGATTTTAAGGACAAAGATACATTTCTGTGACTGACTGATGAAACCTCAAACATATCACTGCAATGTATTGAAATTGTTAAACATATTAACTGTGGTAAATCCATCAGTAAATAAAAAATCACATTGCTTTCAATTTGAAAATGATGCTTTTATTTATTCCTACATTGACCTTTTTAATCATGATTGAATTTTATTTCTCATCATTCTTTTCACCTTTACTTAGCAATCGCCACAGGTCGTTTGCTCAGTGTTGAAAATTTCTTGACATTTTCCGTGTGTGTGAGCACTGCCCTGCTTTCATTCCTTGCTTTCTGCTTATGTAGCAAAACTGATTTGATGAGAGGAGGAAAACAGTGGAAACCACAGAGGGCCTTTTCAGGCGCCACACCAAGACTGGCTATAGCTCTGCATCTTCCACTGATACTTATCTCTCCTGCCTACAAACCTTCTCTGTGTCTCACACACACACACACACACAGAAATAAACACCCTGGTTCGGAACAGACCCTCCATACATTTACTCATGTTCACTTCGATTCAGACTTTCTCACAATTGCGGTCAAACAGCCAGACAAAAAGGAGGACCTATAACTTCTCAGACACCCACCTTCCTTATCTCCTTATCTCCCGTGTGTGTATGTGTGTGTGTACATGTGTGCCGAAGAGTCACATGAACATAACATAGACACAGCACTGTGAATAGGAATCCTCTAATTTCACCTCTGCCATCACCAGGGCTTCTTATCAGCCCACAGCTCTTTGTACATGGGATACTGAAATACAAACAGAAAATACTGTAAACCCTCTTTAAAACTGCCACGATGAGTTCCCAATGAAGAGTCACAGTCAAATCAGTTTTAACTTGAAGTCTTTTTAAATTTCGGTCACATTGTTTGATCCCTTGGTTAGAAGCTGACCCTGTGTATTTAATATGCTCTATTACATATTAATATTGTATTATATATGTAAATATTTATTTAATATGTAATAGATTTTAGTGTTACATGTGTATTTGTTACATATATAGTTTCACCACGAAGCTAACCATGCAACTTTCTGTGACAGAAGCAGTATTCAGATCATTTATGTAGGTAGAACTAGCAATGTAAAATTATGGAAATACTCCATTACAAGTAAAAAGTCCTGTTTACAATTTTTTTACTTAAGTCGCAGAATTATTGGCAACAAACTGTCCTTTTACGTATCAAATGTAAAAGTTCTTGTTGTGCAAAATCCGCCTAATCAGTGTTACATTATTAATGGATCACTATTGATGCATGAGTTCATGTTGTGTCGGGATAATTTTGTCAATTTTTATATTGTAACTCAAATGTAGAGGACTAAAATGTACATAGTTTCTCTTAGTAATCTAGTGGAAGTATGGAGTTAAGTAAAAGGACATAATTAAGTTAAGTAAAGTCAGGCAGCTTTTAAAATATTGAGTTAAAAGCAAAAAAAAAAGGTATTAATGGAAAATGTGGTTTAGTCCTGGGTTTAACCTAATTATGAGTTTATTCTAACGAAAGTTATATGTGAAAACCTCACGAGTAAATGGCACATTGTGGTTTTGAAAATTAAAACGGTCACCTGCATGCTCATGTGTTGGAGCTCGTAGTAAAGCTTAGATTTAAAGTTTAGTGTTGTTCAACTTTGATTCACTAACTGCGTCTTTTTGTTGCATCAGGAGGAGCCCTGTCCAAGAAGACTCATTTGAGTAAGTTCTCTATGTAAACCCTGTATCTGTGTATGTTAGCATGTGTGTGTCTGTGTGCGGGAGCATTGCTTGTGTTTGTGCTAGATATTTGTGCATGCATTGTGGTTAACGTCAAAGTTAGTTGAACATATAACATTTGCACCTGTACAGTAACACACACACACACACACACACACACACACACACACACACACACACACACACACACACACACACACGTATACACACATATACACTCACACACTGTGGTATCATTGGAGTTGGGCCATCAGCAGCGCAGTGTGTGCTGTGTGTTGCACCTGCGCTGCCCGCCACACACACACACAAACACACACACACACACACACACAAACTGCTATGGCTTTGGCACTTTGGCATCTGAATGCAGACAGCGATAACATCTCGTCTTTTTTTAACTTCTTTGGTTTAGCGCAACTCTAGCACACCTGGGTGTGTTATCAAGTGTGGAGATGTTGTACGTAACACACTACCAATCCTCATGTAAGGTGGCGTGATAATAAACAAACTGGGCATAAATAATAATGCGTTTATGGCTGGGTGAGTGAGTGTGTGCATGTACTATATATACACATATCTGAGGAATCATTACCATTGTGGTCTTAGGGAGAGATGAACTGGCACTGGGGTATGCTGTGATGGATGGTCACTGAGTCAATTTATTCAAGTGCTGCTCATAAGACACAGTTCTGAGAGAAACACGTTTACCTGACAGTCACTTTTTTAATAGTGTGGTTTCGGTACTTTTACTCACATAACAGATCTGAGTTAGTTAAAGAGTCAAGTTTGGAAGGAGCTGAAGCTGTTGCAAGAATAAATTATTCCCTTATTGATGAATTAATACTTCACTGTCAGTGAATCACTCATTTGCATTTGAAGCAAAGGGACAATTGTGAGGTTGAGAATAAATAATATCTTGCTATGTAACTTGCGTGTTTTTCTCTTCCTCCCCAATTATGCCTGTTGAAAGTGCTTTGATTAAAGTTCTCAGGCAGTTTTAAAGGTGCCAGACGATTTGAAGTACATTTTTTGATGTTGGGTGAGGGGGTGAAAGATAACAACAAAGATATAAGGAAAAAGTACCTTGAGAAAAAAGTCAAGTAAGGGGACAGTCCCCCCTGTCAGTGTCTCTCTCTCACGGTCTCTCTCTCTCACACACACACACACACACACACACACACACACACACACACACACACACACACACACACACACGCACGCACGCTGCGCATGCATGCATACACGCACACGCTAACAAGGAAGGTGAGGTGGTGACTGACACACAAAAGTCTGAATATGTTCGCTGAAGCTGCAGTGAGCACCCGACCAGACTCGCTGAAGGACGACAAAAGAAGAAGAAGAGGAAAGGGTGTAAGAGTAGGTGGTGCGAGGGAAGAAAAAAAAAGTGTCTAAAGAAAGAATATTGTCAGACAAAGTGAGTTTGTGAAAGTGGGCCAAACGTCTGAGACAAGTGGAGGAGTGAGGATGATGCGAGGTAGGAATGAAGTTCTTTGGTGTGTATGTGTATATGTGTGTGTGTGTGTGTGTGTGTGTGTGTGTGTGTGTGTGGGCAGTACAATAAAGGATATTTCATCAATCTGATCAAATACCTTCTTTATTGTCATAGTTTCGCTCTAATACACCCTGATTTGAGAGTTATTTGAGAGTTGTCATGACTGCAACTCGGCTGTTTTAAGGTTATACGTTATGGTCATCACGATGTCTTCCAATAACACGTTAACGATATAAATAGCTGCATCTTCATTTACGTTTTTATCAGATTCATAAAATAACCGTGAATTCATGCAGACATTTATGGCGTCAAACTTGTCAACTTTCTTTAACTTTATCATCTCGTGTGATTGCGCTTTTCATTCAAGTTCCCACTTTTCTTTTGGATTTATTCTAAGTGTCTGAATTCACATTTTTCTGTAGGTATATATTTATAATTTAAATGCTTTATTTGCTTTATTTGATGTTTATGCTTTAATCAGCCAAATATATATTTTCTCTAATATAGAGTATCTATTACAATACACACACACACACACACACACACACACACACATTGAAGTACGTACAGTTTTAAAGTTTTTAAATATACTGTATAAGCACTGATGGTCTTTGTTTTGAAACTTAATCAGATCTCTGCTGAGTTCTTGATTGGCTGACTGTTACGTTGGGTACGTTCACATCGGTTTGTGTGTTTCAGTTTTCTGGTTTAGAGATATGACTCAAGTCTTAGGTCCCTTTGATCGATTTAAGATTTGAATCATATCTCAGATATTTCGTCTCTCTCTCTCTCCCACATATACAGTGCACCTCAGGTTAGAAACTGAGCTGATTTTAAAGGGTGAGAATCAGGGAAATAAGTTGTACAAAGAGTTTGACATTTAAAAAAACGAATGCCATATGTTTGCCTCGCCTTCGTTTACAGTAATCATATTTCCATAGTGACCCAAGAGAGCAGGTTATAATACGACAAATGTTTTTGCAAATACGAACTCAAGCCAATTTAAAAACGAAAGAGACAGGAAAACAGGATGCTTCACGAACGCAGTGCATCAGTTTGAATGGACTGACTCCACATGCATACAGTAGACAGGATGCATAGGAAATGATTATATTGTTAAAATGTGATCATGTAAAATGGTAATGAATTTGATTTCTAAAACAGATATTCACAATTAAGAGAATTTAAGCATATAGAGGGGGAGAAGTAATACATAATGAGAAATAGTGAATGTTCAATATGCAAGCTGCTTACTCACACACACACACACACATTCTCTTGCAACATGCAAACACACACACGTGCACACGCATAGATGTGCAGCTGCTTGTTAGATGGCGCTGAGATGTAACATCTCAGGCCCACAGCTGTGTGTGGATACTGTGTGCATGACGATGAAGGAAGAGGCTGAAAATATAACTCCACATTTCTGTGTCTTCACATCAACCGGAAAACTATAAATTTTCTCCCACTACACACTCACAAAGGGCTCTTTACCACACATTTGCTTAATATGCACTCACACACACACTTCATAAGGCTTTGTTGTTGCGTTCGGGGTATTCCTGTGTCGATTCTTTTCGCGTTTCTTTATCAGAAAGGATTTCCTTGTTCCTCCGGGTGCAGAAACCTGCACAGTGCTTCCAAAGCAGCAGAGGCGTTTGGCTTCACATCAAAGTGAACATTAAAATCGCAGGTGACACATTCCCTCCCAAAATATGGTGAAAGAAATACAACAGTTGAGCTGCTTCATATCCTTTGCTACTGTCAAAACATCACGGCTGTCAATCACCCCTATAATCGCTCGGCATTTGAAATTTAAATATCTTACGATAATTGGTTTTCAGATCTGCTTAGATAATGTGTTTGTCTCACATAAGACACTGTGGGTAATTTTGATAATTAGACGTTTTATTGTTGTCAAATATTGACTGAAACCCAGTAGTGAAGGAGTTCTCGCAGTAATGTAATGGTCTGGTTCAAAAACATAAAGATACTTCACACCCGTGCTAACCCGTAAACATTTTCTCATCAGAAATATTCAGTACAGACAAAGGCGGTGAAATACTTTCTAAAATAATCCAAATTGTTACTATTGGCAGTAACATTTTTTTTTCCAAAGATCTTAAAATACATGTTACAGTTAATTGTAGGGATTATATAATATAGAATACAGGCCTCAGTTATGACGTCTTGTAAAGAAAATCATTTCTGATTTAAATTAAAATTTTCAGTATGTCAGAGAAATTTTTTGTACTATAGATTGTATTAACCTTTGTGCGACTGGACCAATGAATATAAATAGTATAGTATGTATTTATATGTAGTATGATATTTTGTAAGTATTATATATATTGTATCATTTAATGCAAAATACCTGAGAAAAGGATTATATATATAATGCATATTAATATTACATTATTCATCTTTTAAAAAGCTTTTGAAAAACAGTAACATATTGAATTTTGATACAATAGCTAAAATGTTGCATATATCTACCAAGAGATACATGATCTTTTAAAATATTATTTTCTTGCTTTTGAGTCATGTTACGTAATTTCTGAGAACCTTCGACTACAACCTGTGGTGTTGAAGATAAATTAAATGATCATAAACAGTTTGTATTTATTCCAAACTGGGTCTAAATAACTTGTACAAAAACTAGTGATTGATTGAGCTGCTTATCATATCACTGTTTGTTAGTGTGTGTGTATGTGTGTGTGTGTGTCTGTGTGTGTTTGTGTGTATACAAACACTGTTTGTACTCTTGCGTGCGTATACACCAAAGGTAAGCTTCCGTCAGAGGAAGGTTGAGGTTTTATGTCCGTTTACAGTTTACAGAACAGACTGCTGACAAGGTGATTTCAGGCAGAGTCTGAAGAGTTTAGTGGCAATCTGTGTCGTCCACCCCCCATTTGCCACACACACACACACACACACACACACACACACACACACACACACACACACACACACACACACACACACACACACACACACACACACACACAGTGAATTTCAAGTGAAAGTGCTAAATTCAGTCTTTCAGGGTTGAAATCTGTTTCAAACGCTGTTTGAACGACAACTCCAAAAACGGTGTGTTTTAAGTAGAAAGTCATTGATGACTTGAAATCCTGATTGAAAGACGTAAATCAGATTGTCTCTGTGGCGGCATCTTGGTAAACTTTGCACGGGGGGAAGTGTGGGAGGTGGCACTCTTTTATTTCCACTAACAAACCAGAATAGTCCATCACTGCACATATACTGTACTCAAACCTCTACTGTTTTCAGCGTAAGATGAAAAATTAAAATAGCTTCAATCGTTTTTTTCTTCTAAATCAACTCACACAAATATGTTAGTTGTCAGTTGTTGGTTGGTCTCATATTTTATGGTTATGTTGTAAAAAGCTTTTTGCCAAGAAGTACTACAGTTCATGATATAAGTCAAAGTTAGCTTGGATAGCAAAATCAATCCTTGTTTTTCTCTTGTGCACAGAAGCAGATAATATCTACAATATTATATTATTATATTATATTGGGGGATGATGAGGTGTGGAAGAGGATAAATTGGCAGCAAAAGAAAAAACGTACAATTCCAAGTACATGTATTTTTAATGTAAAACAAGCACTGCATTGTCTTTAACAGTCAAAAAATAACCCTTATGGATGAAACATACTGTTGGTGGTTTACTTCTTTTTCAATAATTTCATATCTTTATCTCTCTCTCTCTCTCACACACACACACACACACACACACACACACACACACACACACACACACACACACACACACACACACACACACACACACACACACAGGGAGATACTGGTTTTGATCGGTCTTGGCCTGTGGCTGGAGATAAGAAGAAGAGACCCAAAAAAAGATGAGATTGGTATCAAGTCAAGATCCTTTAACAGCTCCAGCTCCATTATTACTTTTCATTTTAGTTTAGCACCAAAAAGAAGTCTTGATTTCACCTGATGCCGCCTCAGATAACATGCTTTGTGTTGAGTGTATCATTTTAATCAAGTTGAGGATGATCAGAGCCACACGATTGCGTGGAAAGCACTTTGTAGTTTTGCTTTTTTGAAGAAATTGTACTTTCTCTGTTCTTGTTGTTCTTGGTTTGTACCCTCATGGTTGAATGCACTTATTGTAAGTCGCTTTGGATAAAAGCGTCAGCTAAATGAAATGTAATGTAATGTAATGAAAGTTCTGGGAGGAGGAGTGTTTGTGATTGCTGTGTGTGTTTGTGTGTGAACAGTGAAAGGTCGTGGGTGTCGGTGGATTTCCTGTCGTTTGAGGTTGACAATCAGAACTGAAATAGCAAAAAAAAAAGGAGAGAGAGAGACCACTGATGATATTTAGTTTGCAGAAAAACATTTCCACTGAGCGTTAAATCATCGAGTTGTTTTTTTAAATGTGTGTCACTCTTTAACCCTTATCATGGTCGGTCTTGAGGTTGATCAATCGCCTCGATTAGTGTCAGCAGCCACATATCTCATCAGCCCTGCTGTGGTTATTGCTGCTTCATTATCTTCATGTGAAAGTGTTTTACCTGAGGCCGACTGACTTCCTCAGGAGCCTTGGGGTGATCCCTGTTTCACGAAACAAAGAGGGCACACACTGACACACTAACACACACTCGCAAATAAATCTGACACAGTTGTGCGCGGAAACGCTGCTGTGTATGAGCATCAGCGACAGCTTGTGTTGCAGAGGACAATCACAGTGCATAGTAGAAAGCAAGAGAAGAAGGTAGAAGAAGAGATTGTTGAGGGTTTGAATATAAATAAATCATAAAATATGAATTATACAGTATGTGATGCACAGTCCTCCAATCCTCTCGTTGATATCCTTAATGAGGACAAACCCTAAAACTTCTCGCACCTGTCACCAAGACTTTGTTCCCACATCTGTGGCCCTTTAATGACTCTAATGACGTCTGAAAAAAAAAAATCACCACAAGGTAAAAAGGACGAGGGGGGCGAGAGTTCACAGAGATCAGGGGATCGGGGGGAGGTGAGAGGGGGACGGCCGTTACTGGCAGTGATGGAGGAGAGAGAGTGCATTACTGGCATCTGTGTCCTTTATGAGCCAGACAGAGAAGGATTCACAAAGAAAGAGATGACATGAAAGAGGGACAGTCAGAGTGAAAGAGAAGCCAGGCAACCACTTGAAAGGCCTCTGAGGTTGACACCTTCACATTCTCCGCCTTTCTCCCTTTGCAGATATTCCATCATCTTCTTAGGACTCTCTCTCCTCTGCGTATTTGAAGTTGTTCTGCTCATTGCTATTAAGGCAAGGGTTGTTAGAGAGGAAAACACCTTTGGTTGACTCTGGTCACACGAGAATTGATGTTGATGCTTCAGGGGAAGTACAGCAGAAGACATAAGTTCTCACAGTGGGAATCATTTTCCAGTTTACTTCTTGGGTAAAACAAAATGCAGCATCAGTGCTCACTCACAGTGACAACCTGTACTTTTAGACTTGTTTGATATTAATAATGGACATATTGATTGTTTGATTTAATTTACAGCCCAACAAATGGTAAATGGTCTATATTAATATGAGATGGGGCAATTTTGGCGTTCAGCCACCCCTTATACAATCTCATTTAAATATAGGAGATCCAGGTTTTTATTTGGATCTGCCCCAAATTGTACACATTCATAAACACCAGTCCCATAAACATGACTTGTTCTCTGAGAAATCAACAATTAATGACAGAGGGCAAAAAATCCTAGATCTGCCCCTGATCAGGATCTGCATCAAAATTGTATGGAGTCTTCCCTGATCCATTCCACATCCTTCCAGCAATTTGTATGGTAATCCATTCTGTTGGTTTTGTGAAATCCTACTAACCATCAAACAAAAAAGGAGACAAAAACAACCTTGGAGCTAATCATACCGTGCTGATGTGTGTTTGTGTGAATAAATCTAAGTTGATCTTTCTTTTTATATGTGGTCTGTTCACAATTGTATCAATGGATTAGATTCTTTATTTAAAAAAAAAGAATAGTTCAATACCTTGTGTGGCTTTTTGCGATTAGCTTTTCATGGCCCATTCTGCTGCTTTATAAAAAACAGTTGTGATACTGTAAGATGCAATATCATCTAATTGATTGACAGATTGTTGGCTCTCATACTTGGCGCACATTGCCTCCTGCTCTTGACACCATTGTTTTTGACCTGTTCATTTATAACAGAACAAGCTGCATTCAAAGATGTGAAGGTAACTGCTTTTACCTCCTGTGTTTGTTCAGCCCAGATTGAAGCGATCCCGTGCAAGATCTGCGGCGACAAGTCCTCTGGCGTGCATTATGGAGTCATCACCTGCGAGGGCTGCAAGGTGAAATGCAACATATGTATTAGATACACACACATGAGGCATATACACGTTCAAATTGATGGGGTTGACAACACTTTCATGATCTGTCCGTTCAATATGAAGCAAGCTGCGTGTTAGCTTACCTTAGCATAAAGACTGCAAACAGGGAAACAGCTAGCCTGGCCTTTCACTAAAGATTAAAAAAAATTAAAAAACTCGCAACACACAACATCTAGTCGTCACGATTGACAAGTGTGACTGACTTAGCAAATAGCATTTCCCATAATTTCCCAAAATATAGAACTTTTTCTTTAAATAACCATCAGAGTTCGACCAATATCAACATACTGTAGTTATTTGCATATATTTTGGCTGATATGTTGAAATGACAGAGACAGACACACAGCTGATTGATTATGCCATCATGTCAGAGTTAAGTTCAACAGTAAAATGTTCTCCTCCCTGCATGTCTAGGTCACAACTTATAAAACCATTGATGTACCATTATCAGACTTTTGTATCTCAAGTATCTGCCTCTGTTGGACTGTTAACCGTTCATTTTCCATCCCTCAGGGATTCTTCAGGCGCAGCCAGCTGCCCACTGTGTCCTATTCCTGCTCCAGGCAGAGTAACTGTCAGATCGACCGGGCCAGTCGCAACCGCTGCCAACACTGCCGTCTGCAGAAGTGCTTGGCACAGGGCATGAGCAGAGATGGTGAGGCGTAAACACACTTACACTGATGGAGAAAACACTTGATTCATTTTCTTAACTTTGTCTGTTTATTTTTTTAATTCCTCAGCCGTGAAGTTTGGAAGGATGTCCAAACGTCAGAGGGACTCTCTTATCGCCGAAGTGGAGAAGCACCGGCAGCAGCAGCTGCATCAGCAGCAGCTTCAGGGAGACGTCCAGTCTGTGTTGTCCTTCCCCACCAAAGCCAGGCAAGACCGCTCCCCCCAGCTCCTCCAGCCCATGGCTCCAGCCTACTCTGTCACTGGTGAGGCTGAGCTGCTGTCCTACACCAATAATGTTCACCCTTACCTTGTGTACTCTGCCAACGAGTCGCAGGTGTCAGGGATGATCTACAGAAGCTCCGGTGTCTCTCCCACACCCAGATCCCAGGGGAGGGGGGGCCAAAACGGACACCCTGACATAAGAGGTGGGACACTGGTGTTGAACACACTTAACTCAACGCAATGTACTTCATCGTCCTTTGTTTATTCCTCATTTGTCTCTTCTTCGTGTCAGGGTTTGACTTGAGACAGCAATCTCATGATCTGACGGCGATCCATCCCTACAACCCTCTGGAGGAATCCTACAGCATTTATCCTCACTCTCTGAGAAACATAGGTACGCAAACAGCACGGTGGGCTAACATGTCCATTTAGGTGTGTAGCAGACTTCGTATTAATGAGTGCTTCTGCTTGTTTTCAGATGAGCTGTGTGCCAGTATTGTGCGTTCCCACCGAGAGACCAGCCAGTTCAGGGTGGAGGAGCTGCAGGCTCTCAGATGGAAGCTGTTCAGTAGAGAGGAGATCCAAGCCTATCAGAGCAAAGTAAAACCAACCCACCTGTTTACAGTTTCCTCCTCTTTTTTGAGTTCTCAGACAAAACATTCCATCAAGTCAGAGACATGTTTCAACATGTCCCCTTCCTCCTCTTAAAGGTTCAGTGGGTAAGATTCAGGTGAAAGGGATCTATTGGCAGAAATTGAATATAAAATAATCCTAGTGATGTGTTCACTAGTGTGTTTCATCTAAATTGTACGAATTGTTGTTTTCTTTACCTTTAGATTTAAATACTTTATATTTACATCACCTCTCTACAGAGGCTGCCATGTTTTTTACAGTAGCCCAAACTGGACAAACTAAACACCTTTTGAGTTAAAACAACTGAAGGCTGCCACAGGTTATATTTCATGTTTGGAAGGGGAGGGGGAGGTGAGGGGTATTCAGCTGCAACATGCAACTTCACCACTAGATGTCACTACATTCTACACACTGAACCTTTAAGTTGACCCGCCTCTCACCCAATGTCAGCTGAGATTGGTTCCATGTATAAATGGATTTTGTACTTTATGACAAACATGATATTTAATTGTGATTTTCCTCTGTCCTACTCTCAGTCAGTGGACGAGATGTGGCAGCATTGTGCCATTCGACTGACCGATGCTGTGCAGTATGTAGTGGAGTTCGCAAAACACATCCCAGGTTTCCGTATGCTCAGCCAGAACGACCAGATTGCACTTCTCAAGACAGGTGAGGTTACCTGTCACTTACAGAAACTGACCCTGTGCTTTATTCTTTTCTCCCTCGCCTTTTAACTGATTCCTTTTCCTCCTGTCTTCCCCTCGTCATGCAGGCTCCATGGAGGTGGTTCTGGTCAGGATGTGTCGGTTCTTCAACACAGAGAATAACACTGTCTTCTTCGATGGGAAATTTGCTGGAGTTGAGGTCTTCAAGTCTCTGGGTGAGGACCCTCGCACATTGATCTAATCTGAGGCAGAAAGGCAGACCTGTTACCATTCATGCAATGAGCACAGTATCCTGTATATTAATGTGGTGGTTTATCAGTGCTCTGTGGTTTCTCTGCCTGCAGCGTGTGGTGATTTGATCACAGCAGTGTTCGACTTCGCTCATGACATGTGCGCTCTAAAGCTCACTGAGCAGCAGATCGCTCTCTTCAGTGCTCTGGTGCTGATCAACGCAGGTATCGTCTCACTTATCTCTCACCCGTGTTACATTTCCAAAGCATGAAAAGTTGGAAAACGCTATAAAGAAAAAATCCTACAATCTTTACTCTTATCATCAGGCTGCATCTAAAACTATTTTTTGAATATTGACTAGTCTTGATATGTATATTTAATGTACTTTTATATGTTTTTCCCATCTTTCACACAGAGATAAATAATGTTATTGGATAAATTTGGTTCATAGCCATTATTCAGCTTTTCCTTCATCACCCAATATCATTCCTTTACAATATATAGTATTACTGTAATATCCACTGTTAAGCTAATGCAACAGATTAGTTTTTTTAATTTTAACTAAACATTTACAATTAATGTAATTCGTCCTTACATTATTTCAGTCACTTTTTTGATGGTTTCATTAATTCCCACAGCTTGTACGCCACCTAGTGCCTGTTCATAATCATAGTAATATGTACAAAATCCACATTGGATCATGACTTTTCACACTAAGAATTGCATCTTTGTTAAAAATCCTCACATGCTTTGGTTTCTGTCTTTCTGTGCAGACCGTCCATGTCTGGAGGACAGAGGCAGGGTCCAGCGGGTGCAGAGAAGCGTGGAGTTAGGACTCACACACATTCTACACCGAGACAACCTGGAAGGTCTATTGCACAAGGTACAGTGTCTCAGTATAGAGCAAATGCTTTCTGTTCATTCATCTCACTTTGCTAAAGGCTGATTTCATCATTTCATCTCCATGAATATGTGCATGCTCACCTTCCTAAGGTAGATAGTGAACATCTAAATGTGTCTGTGTCCCCTGCAGCTGTACCAGAGGATGGCAGTGCTGCGTTCGCTGTGCAGTCTTCACATGGAGAAGCTGCGCTGGTTCAGTCAGCGTTACCCTCTCACTGCTCACTCTCTGTTCCCTCCGCTCTACAAGGAGCTGTTTGCCTCAGAAGCCGAGCTGCTGCCAGGGACCACACACTGATGATCCAGTAGCATAAACCAAACAGACACACACACACACACAGACACACACACATGCATAGACACATTATTTTATCACTTTCTGACAGAGTCTATTTTTCTAATAATGGAAATAAATGAGATGCCCACAGTAATCATAGTGTGTTAAGTATTACATGACCTCCAGAGCTTTGTTTTGGTAGCTTATGTCAAACATACATTTCAATATTTTGATAGCTTAAAACTACCAGTTTTACTACCAGGGGAATTTTGTGTTTTGTTGCAACATTGTCTTTGGGATACAGGATTAATTTTCCCTCAGGATGTGCTGTTGTGATTCTGTTCAGTCAATGTGTGTTGACTGTCAATGCTTTCAGACTGATAGATTCAAAGAGGCAGGACAATGGCAACATGGTCCACTGAGACTTAAAGTTGTAGTCCACTCAACATCTGTCCAACAGCTTTGGATCAGCAGTAGATTTGAATCTGAATGCAAATTACAAAAAGGAAATAGCACAAAATATCAATAAAATACCAAGACCGATTTTTTACAGATGCAAGTATGATGCAACTCAAAAGAGCACATACCTCCGCCAAGGCCCATCCGTCCCCTTAAATTCAATCAAGCTGCACCAAATTTCACACACGGTTTCCTAAATGTGCCTCCCTTTTTTCCCCAAGATCCGTGAACTATTCCCTGGTTAAACAGTGAAAATATTGCTGTCGGTGGATTGCTGTGCACGTCCACCGTGTCACGAAAATAATCAACTTTACACAATCCGCTCTGTGCACAGAATACATCCACATGTTCATACTCTGTATGTCTCAAAAGATAGATTTTGACCTCAGTATTGTTTTTATAC
This sequence comes from Hippoglossus stenolepis, assembly GCF_022539355.2. Taxonomy (NCBI): domain Eukaryota; kingdom Metazoa; phylum Chordata; class Actinopteri; order Pleuronectiformes; family Pleuronectidae; genus Hippoglossus; species Hippoglossus stenolepis. The sequence continues at coordinate 15,934,404 of NC_061490.1, forward strand.
AAATGTGGGAGCCATGTGGCAGAAACACAGAGCAGTGACAGTATGGGTGAAGCTAAAAAAACTTGTATCTTTTGTGAAATCATACTCTACTTTCAGGAACCTTGAGCACATAGCGATCACAGATTGGCATTAGTTCAGCATCATTGTGCTATTTCAATCATGTTAGATATTTGAAGGTAAATGTACATGGCAAAACAAGTATTCCCTACAAAATGTGAAACATTGGAAGACATCAGATTCTGCACACTCACTCAGAGAAAAACATCTGTATCTGTTATATCTGCCTCTTTGTATCCAGATGTCACTAGAGAAATGTTTCTCCTCAGGTTGATATTGTCAAGTCCTACGAAGCAGCAGTACCTCAAACTTTTTTTTATCCTTTGTGTTTGAATAACTTCTCACTGGCTTTTGTATCTTTAAAGCTTTGGAAACAATGTTGCATTTAATGTAGAAAACATGATGGAGATAGAGTAGACGTTGCTTCCTCTGTGTGCAAACTTTTCCCTTCTTTCTGATTGAACTTGCATATGTTTTGTTTTCTCTACACGCAGTAACTTTAAATAAAGCAATGAGTAAAGAGGAAATGACGAGAGGCTCCAGCATTAAATACCGTCTGTCCGGGTGTAGTCCTTTCTGTTCCTGGAACAGCTGAGATCATAATGAAATTAAGTCCATGTAAATCCTCTAATAAACTGCTGAGGCTGTGACACCAAGCACATGTGGTAACTTTATTTGTCTATTTGTGGAAAAGAGCAGAGTGATATAAACAGTAGTGTAAAACTCAGTCACGCGAGAAACAGCATTCTGATATCTTTGCGTATTTGATGAGAAAAACAAAAACGTGAAGTTATTCATGGTGGACTGAACCGATAAGGCTGATTTGTCATTCTCTGTAGCACACTGACACACAGACAGACAAACTTCAGTATCAGCACGATACTGCAAATGCACCATTTAACACAGAGGAAATGTTAGTCATTGTGGGTGACCGTTCGTACACTGTCAATCAGCCTGTGGAAAGTTGTCATCAGGTTGCCAAAAAACAAAAACTGTTGCTAACCAAGTTAAGAGGAAACAAATCACTATGAGTCAATTGGATTTGGTAAATTCGACTTAATCCTGCAAAACCCCACAGAGGCTTTTTATAGTAAATGTTATTTCACTCTACAAAGCTGCTGGTCTGTTTATCTCTATCTGTGTGTGGGTTCTTTCTAAACGACTTTCATAAACAGGGAGTTTTTCATATTTCAGTTTGGACCGACATTAGATAAACAGTTCTTATAAAGGTCATTCTCTGTTGAAGATGAACAACTTGCCCTTTTCCCACTGGTGGTAACAGCTACATCAAAAACCTAAAACCTCTGCATTGACACAACTAATGACGTAAATGACTAATAACTGATGATAAGTGTGTGCTGGAATTCGCGTTTTAACTTTTTTCTTTAAAATGAGATTTTTTTCCTCTTGATTCCCTGCACCACAAAAGAGATCAACCAAGCCGAGGGTGGGAGATATGCTTTAATTCTCCTCCTTTCGATTTCTCCTGTGATGGTATTTTTGCAACTCTGATCAATTAAATTAAAATAAACCAGCCTTCACCTGATGTTGGCCCCTGAAAGAAAAGGGAAGCAGCCAGAAAAATCTGTACTGCCAACTCAGTTTTGACCAGAAAATAATGAGTCAACAGTTTTACAGTAAGAAACAACTGATGCATGGGATAAACACAATACTTTCATGACAAACTCCGGATCAAATTTTTTCCAGTGTGAGAATGGGAGGGAGTCATGGCAGCCTTCAGCTTGGGTTTGTTTGCTATTCTTTACTCTCTGACCTCTCAGAGGAATTTCGAGCCAAGAGAAACACTTCAGTACAGTTTCCGGACTCTCGTCTCTCACCACCAACAACAACAACAGAAAACTTTGATACTGAGATCTCCTCTATATGATGGGAAAGAGCTGTGGGCAGAGGAGATAATCGTTCCAGTTTAAACTGAGGCCTAAACAGAGTAAACTGCGGAAACTCATTAAGCTGCAGTCTAGCAGCGCAGTGCACCGGGGACATCTTCTCTGGTCGGAATTTTATGAGAATGGGTGGGAGGGGTTGTGTGAGGGCCACAGGCAGTTCTTCAGACTGGAATCCTTGAGACCAAGAAAACCCTGGACTCAAACTCGGAGTGAGATAACCAGGAATTCAAGGCTTTTAATCTGTCTCTCTGTGAACAAAAGATAAATAATAAATATTAACACTGTGTGAACACTCAACATTATCTTGTTATGAGTTAAAATCTAAATTCTATTGAAAATATATGCTCTCAATCATTTATTTGAGCCACTGATTCTCCAATTCAAGTTCATTTATCCCTATAGGACTATTCAGTGCTGTTCTGAAGTCTGATAATTGAAACCCAGCTCTTTGTTGGAGACGGCACTACTTTCAGCAGAGTCTGTTTCGAGACAAAGACAGACATGGACATTTATCAAGCAGGTAAGATGTATGGAAATGTGTAATTGTGTTGCATTATGGGAAATTTAGGAACGTATCTGTTCTTGAGACAGGATATCTCTGGCTCTGCCACTTTGATTTGATTTGAATCTATCTGCTTAGGTCCACCAACCCCACAGAAGCACAATATGAAGGCCTCCACTCTGTGGCAAAGTTTCTAAAAACTACAATCTTTTCATTGTGTCAATATTTGTACAGACAGTAAATAATTAAGGCCAAATAAACATTGGAATCATCGTAAAGGGTTGAATGCTATTTTACTCTAATTTAGTTTGACTTTATTCTCGACAATTCAACTTTATTCTCGATCTCCTCTGATCAAGTTTGACATCACTCTCGACGTGTTGGCTATTTTTCGAAATATGAAACACACAACAATACAAAATGGAAGAAAGAATCTTCCTTTATGACACAGAATCACAAAAAAGAAGAAGAAGAAGAAGAAGAAGAAGAAGAAGAAGAAGAAGAAGAAGAAGAAAAGAAGAAAGAAGAAAGAAGAAGAAGAAGAATCCATGGTTCTTGATCACGTGTTTGAGCAAGAAGCGCTGATTGGCTCAGCTCAGCGACAGCTGGTAATTTACGGCTAACGGCGGGACATTAAGTTAATCTGGACCAAAACAAAACTTGTGTTCAGACATGCGTGTCTCAGAGGACTCAAGGACTTTGGAGGGATCAGCAGTGAGTCATGGTGAAAAACTTCCCTCCCTCCTTCCTCTCACTCCTCCCTGAAACCCCACTTCCACCATAGAGTGGGTTTGCGGGGGTCTCTCTCTCTCCCTGACGGACAGCACGGGAGCTTCTGCTGGACCAATTACCGGGCCCGTCTGTGCGCGCTGCCCCGCTGAGGGTGTTTACTGGGCGGCCTCTGGGAGTCAGTCAGCCCGGTAGACAGTCATAAAGACAGACCGCTGCAGCACCGACACAGACACACACACACCGACAAGATCGCAATGGACTCGTCTTGGCCTCTAGTCTGTTCCACCCTGTTGCTCTGGGTTTTACTGAGCTCAGCATCCACAGGTCGGTACCGTCACTTCTCTGACTGTTGTTGTTGTTGTCGTCCCACTGGTTTTGTTGTGTTTACGTCAGGCTTCAGCTCCATGTTTGTTCGTCTGATCTGCTCCAAGTGCGCACTGACATTAATCTTAGACTTGATATACTTTACAATACTTTAAAACACATTAGGTTCAAAGTATCTAAGTACCCACAGAGCAGTATACTCTTAATCTCCTTTATTTGAACACTAGTGCTTCAACTTTATTACACTTTCTGATAAGTACTTACTCAATTAAGTTAAATGGTACTTTTACTTGAGTACATTTTGTCTCTTTATTTGTACTAAAGTAACATCTTTGAGTACCTCCTCTACCAGCTACAACTGCTTTGCATATTAAGATTTAGCATATAAGGTAATATAATGATGATTTTTATAGATGACATTATCTGATCAAAATGAGATGAGTAGCTACTATGTGAAAATCAGTAATTATTACATTATGTGTAATATTTGAAAATGCAACACAGACAGGAGCCTTTCTGTCTACATACTGAGTAGTTTTACTTTATTAGATTTTTTTTATTTTTCTGATAATATTTTCACACTTTTACTTATGTATAATTTTAGTTGTAAGTAGTTTTACCTGGAGTATTTAAACTAAACAACATGTTTATGAATTGCACCATTGTTTGCAATGTTCAGAATGCACCATATTCTATTATCTTATATGCAATATCTTAATTTGCAGTAGTTATAGCTGGTAGAGGAAGTACTCAAACATTTTACTTAAGTAAAAGTACAAATAAGAAGACAAAATGTATTTAGGTAAAAGTAAAATTATCATATTACCTTGTATAACTGAGTTAAAGTAAGTACTTGCTTTTAAATCTAATTTAAGTATTAAAAATAAAATTACTTGCAGACTATTTTGCAGAGCAATAATTTGTATATAATTCTAAAGAAAAACAGTGGAGAGTTGCGTAACTTTGTCTGGCTTTCCTTCTCTCTTCCCCTTCTCTCTTTCTTTCTCTCTTTCCTTCTCTCTTTGTCTGTGGACAACTTTCCAGATGAAGGCTTCGTTGGGCAGGTTGAAGTCACTTTTGACCTTGAGCAAGAAGGTGTGTATTCACGTACGAGTGCAGAGTTGATTGCTGCAGTGAACAGTTCAGAGGGCCAGTTTGTTCAGCTCTTAATACTGCAAGAGGCTGTTTTGGGACTTGAGGGGACATTACAGGGATTTTAGGACATGAAGTTCACTTTGCATGTCACGAGTAGAACTACTCATCCTTTGGAAACAGTTGTATGATGATGTCATTCTGATGAATCAAAACTTTATGGAGAGTACCCCTTTTTAGTTCAGTGCTTATGGGCTACCCTAGATCATGACTGTATTTACAAATATAGTGTAAACAAATGTCTTTCTGCCTGTTTGGTTCCTTAGCTACTACATGAAGACATTAACTTATCCATTTTGAAAAGACTTGTTCATCAATATGTGTCTTTCAGGGATGGAAGACGCCTTTCTCCAGAAAGAGGTGGATTGGGCAGATCTCTTCGATCCCAAAGGTTCTGTATCTCTTTGTGTTTTCTGTTATGACCTTGTTTTGGCATAAGTACACAGCATTCAAACATTTGTCCCTTTGGCTGCTCAGATTTTACTGCCTATAGCTTGCTTGTATTCCAGTAATAAATCATACATTACAGTATTAGGGTCACCTAAAGAGGAAAAAAGCTAAGATTTCAAGAATTAAGTCATCATTTTACGAGACTAAAGTCATAATCCATGGATAAAAATGTCGTACATTGACAAGGAAAAAGTCATGACTGTAGGCAACGTGCCAGGGGTGAGAATATCAGGTGATCAGTCTGTCGGCTGTCATTAACATGAGGAATGTGGAGCATCTTGTTAAGTTATTCTTTAGTATAGGTTTCACAAATAACAAAATACTCTTTTAGCTCAGTAGCACAACATCATCATAAGTATCGGGACCTGGAAAAGATTGAGCATGCGACTGAGTCTCTTCTGAAGAAAGAAACACAAACATGGAGGAAATTGGCTCTTTTGTGTAGGAGGAAATGATTGGTAGTGGTCGACTCTGTGCTGGTCACAATGGTCGAAATAGTTTTAAAAAGAAACATTGAGATTAATAACCAAGATTCTGAATCCAGAAGGTAGAGGAAATGGAACTTCTTTTTTCTCTTTAAATTACCACTTTATATTCATAATATTATGACTTTGTTTCCAATTAAGACTTATTTCTCATAATATTGTGACATTATTATTGATAATGTAACATTTTCTTTTGTTTCTTTTGTTTTATAGAGTTTCCCATGCAGCGGATAATGGAGTCTCCACCAGAAAAGGTTGACACCCTGAGTGAGAGAGGTTAGCTGCTACCTACCTACCTATCTGTCATCTTCTCTTATTTATCGCTCCCTTTTCGGATTTACTTTACCAAACCATTGTCCAAATAAGTCAATTGTACAAAGAAACTACCTCTAAAGAAGTGATAAACAAACAACTACCTTTGTTCTGTCAGGGGGTTCCAGACCAAGACCAAGAGGGCGTATGTATTCTTTTTCTTCTTGTTTGAATTTACTTTGTTCCAACCACAACTGTAAAAGCATCACTTTAAAATCACGCTTCCTGTCCTTCCCTTTAAGATCAACCCCGTTCCTTTGGGGGCCCTCCTATAGACTACCCTGTTCAGTTTCCCCTCAGCCGCCCGACCCTCGAGAATCTCAAAGCCATCTGTGTCCACGGAGAGCATCGTCCTCGCTACCCAGACTCTTACTTTCCTACCTCTAGTTTTGGTCAGCTGAAGAGACGGGCCAAAGCGGTCAACAACGCAGAGTCCTGGTTGAGCACATGCTGCGAAAGGAACCAGACGTGGGAGAGGGAAGTGACTCTGTGTTGCGCCACACAGGCAGTAAGTTTTCACCACAGCTCCTAAAACTGATTCAGCAATTTAATAATAACAAGACTGTTACTGGCATCATATTATTGCCTAACTTTATATTGCCATTAACTTAATTTCCTTAACCTGAGGCCCTTTGTGATTGACTTTAGTCCTGCAAACCAAACCCAGCGTCTTTTCTCATCATGTTTTCGTATGGCCCCAGATATAAAAAAAAATAAAAGGCATGAAACATTCTTCACATTGCAGAGATGATGGTACTTAAAACAAAGTTGAAGGCCTTTGGCGCTCCCGGTCAATAAGCCCATTATATACGATCCAGACAGACATAACAGATATGCACTGGCATGAGTACAAGTGAAGCTGTCTGGGGGAAAGTAACAAACCTGTCCCAAATCTCTCAGTGAATAAAGTATTACATTAATCTTAACTCCTTCCTTTTTCTTTTCTTTTTTTAATTCTCGGTCAATTCAATCACTCACTCAACACACAGCCTCGAGCACTTGGACTTTATATAAGCATCAAAGGATTATTACACACACCCTAAATGTCTATGTTCTGTCGCAGTGGGAGCTGTCAGTCAAATCCTTCTGTAAGGAAGACTCATCGGTGAAGGATCGTTTGTATCACTGCTGCAGACTTACAGGCCGCGACAGGCTAGACTGCTTCAACAACGACTCTCCGAACCCGAACTACGAGCCCACAGAGGAGATCCCGTTGCCACCGCTGCCCTCTACTATCGACTTCACCTTTAACCCCAAAACTTGCCAGAGGTATGTAGGGAAATGAATAAAACCTGCACAGATATTGACAGTCTTATTCCAGTAGCATCACAAACTCTCAGACCACAATGGATGTGTGACCGTCGCGTGTGGCCTGTGGCATGTCTTGTTTTTCATTTTTGCGCCTGTGTTATCAGCTTAGAGCAGCCACACTGTGACTTGCTTATTGTCTCCATGTACCTTGTAGATAGTGAGTGAAAATGATCTGTTACCACAGTTTCAATGTCTGTCTGTCATTTACTAATTAAAACCAAACTTACCAGAAACATTAACACTTGAACAAACCAGTGTGATATGAAAAACTACCTAAATGGACATAAACCATCTTTGAGAGAAATTTATTTGACGTATACTACATATATTTAAAAAAATTGGTCCATGTCCCACCCACCAACATGGACGAGGCTGGATTTATGACCTATACGGCCCCCAGTCACCAGCTGGAGATCCAGACGCCTTGGCTTGGGGAGCTGTAATTGGCGTCCATCTTTATATACAGTCTATGATCTGAACGCAGCCCAACACATTGTTGGTGATGGGATTTGAGGGTCACCAGTGTTTTCCAATTTATCATAAAGGCTCTTACCTCATATTTTACAGCACAGTGACTCCACACAGTGTCAGAGGAAAGAAGAAGATGACACCATCTACATCGCAGAAAGTCGACATCAAGTTTCCTCCTGGACGACCCACTGCAGATTCTGTTGAGTCACTGTGTCGCGACCAGGCCCTTCGTCCCCGCTACAGTGTCAAGTGCCTGCCAGGTACAGGCTACGAGTGGCTGTCTCATCAGGCAAAGACCATTAATCGAATGGAGAAGGGATTCAAACATTGCTGCAAAAAGAAGCAGGACGTGCTCAACTGTGCTGAACAGAAGGTAAAGCATGAAAGTTACAAACAGATAATCATTTGTACAGATACAGTTTGGTACCGTCTCATGTACTCTTTTCTGCTTTTGTATTTCAGTGGAGTGAGGAGCTTAACAAATTTTGCTCGGTTAAGAAAGGTGGAGAGTCGGATTTCCACTGTTGTGTAGTTGAAGGAGCAAATGATCGACTCAACTGCTTCCACAACATTTCTCCTGACCCTCATTATAATATGACTTCTGAGGAGATCTCACTCGACAAAATCTGCGACACTTACAAGATCATTAAGAAGAAGTAAGATGGTATTTTCTGTCTCCTTCATTCTTTTCTTCCTTCCAGTTTAATTTCTTCTATTTGAAAACGAGTGAATCACAAGCTGCCTGGTGTGTTGAAATCTGCTATTTTGGAATGTGCTGACACCTCCTTTCCTTTTAATATCTTCTTTGTTATTAATGTTGTTGTGGATCGAGACCCATCTGCACAATGTGTGACCAAAGAAAAGTTGGCAACATAGTAAAGTTATTGATTTTGTTTCAGGTTCCCTGTTGGTTTTCCTCTCAAAGGCTTTGTTGAGCAATGCTGCCCCCTGCCTGAACAAGACAAGACCATTTGTTCTATGCAAAAGGTGAGATTAAAAAAATGTATTTTAAATGCTATATTTTAGACTCAAATTTGAGGAGCTAAGAACTCAAAATCCAAATCCTCTGATTTCTTTGACTTGTTCTCTTCATGAAATTAGCTCGAGGAAATGTCAGCGTCCTTGTGTTCATCTGAGAAGGCCTCTGCTCCAGCCATCCGTCGCTGCTGCCGCACGTCTTCACAAGAAACTCCCGACTGTATATCCAAAATTCTCATGGACGCCATCACCAAAGCAACCAAGGTCTTACGTCAGAAGAAGAAGAAAAGGTGCCCGATCTCCTAAATCCTTTTGACCTTTTGCTGCTGAGCCTACTGGCACCTGACCATTAGGGAAATGGTAAAGCTCGTAGCAGAGGTATCATTCAGTCACTCAACAGAAAAATGATTGCAGCACAAATTACACTTAGTCACTTCTGTGAGATCAAAAGAATATACACAATGTGGACCAAATTCTAGCTTCTTCTGCTTTTGTCTGTGATCACATCTCATCATTTATGTATAAACAGATTTATTAATAAATGCACAGCTCATTAAACAGATGTTGTTACAGCTGTGTCACCATTACCCCTGTTTTTATTTGTTTCTTATTTCTTTTTACTACATTGCATTTTCTTGATTCTTTGGAGCTGCAAGATCAGTTCCCTTTCATTTTTTTTGTGTGGTTAAGATCGTATCTACAACAGTTCTAATAAAACATTTTTTAAATATACATTTGTGGGCTTGCATTTTATTCAATCACAAATGAGTAAAACATGAGTCATGGAAAGTTTGTTTTTTAATACATACGTTTTTACAGTTTACAGAGCTCAGAATACTTCATGGACAAATTACCACGTAGATTTAAATATGATGTGACAAATCATAATTAGGGCCCGAGCACCGAACGGTGGGAGGCCTTATTGAAATTTTAAAGATTCTTCTTATTAAGGCCCGAGCACCTCCGGTGGGAGGCCCTATTGTATTTCGAAGGATTTGTATTTCCCTTTTGGGGCTTTTTCAGGGCCTAGACATGCTCAAATTGTTACCAAAGTTACTGTACGTAACGTAACGTAAAGGGTTAGGGTTAGGGTTAACCCATTCCTTAAAACCATATAAATGTCTGCAGGGGGGGGGCTGTTGCTACACAAATGTAGTTTGAGTGAGATAGAACCATGAACACTGAAGTTACAGCAATTTCGTGTGTCACGGCGAGTTGATGAATTTTAACACCACACCATTAATATGGCGTTTGACGAAAAGTCCCAGTAATCTTATGCCTACATTATCAATGTCTTGAGACCTGTTTGATACAGTTTGACATGGTTGCGGTCAGTGGATGAGGAGGAATACATCCAAGTGTAAGACATGCAAAAAACAAGACATTTCCGGTTTCCACCAGGGGGCGCTGTGATTTTAAGTCACGATTTCTGTGTAGATGTCATCAGGCCGGGACTCTTGTCTTACATGTCTAGTTTGGACTCAATTGGACCAAATATGTCCGAGATACAGAACCTCGTGTTTTGATGGCGTGTAATCAAACTTTGACGCCACGCCACGGTCACACGGTGTGACGAAAAGTTGAAATTCGAAGTAGTTTAGATCTCCATCTTGTTGTGATGACACTCATCTCAATTTGAAGTTGATCTGATGAAAGCTCTACGACAAGTTCGTTAAAGTAAAAATGTGGAATATGGCCAAAATGGCCACTAAATCCAAAATGGCGGGCTTCCTGTTTCATAATGCTCCTTTAGACTTTTTTGTATGACTGGTCACGATACAACCTAGTTCCGATTTTGGTGAAGATCGGTCGAGGGGAAACCTAGGGGCTGCGTTCCAGGTGGCGCTGTTGAGCCATTTTGCCACGCTCATTTCCAAATACTCCAGAATACGTAAATTTTCACCACTTTCTAATTTACTGCAAACTTTAGAATATTTTTGAGCATGTTGAAGCCCTCAAAAAGCCAATTCATGAGGGTGATAATAATAACTAGACATGCTCAAAAGATCATGAAACTTTGCAGGAAATTCAAGACCTACGGATATTTTATTCAATGTTGTTTTTATGTAGCCAACTGTTCTATTTATGTCACATTTGAAACCCTCATGACTGTGTTCTAGTTAGGGCCCGAGCACCGAACAGTAGGAGACAGTGGG